>NW_011494884.1:1267722-1286536 GCF_000754665.1 Bison bison bison
CTGCTTTATTGACTATGCCAAAGCCTTTGACTGTGTGGATCACAATCAACTGTGGAAAATTCTGAAAGAGATGGGAATACCAGACCACCTGACCTGCCTCTTGAGAAACCTATATGCAGGTCAGGAAGCAGCAGTTAGAACTGGACATGGAACAACAGACTGGTTCCAAATTGGAAAAGGAGTACATCAAGGCTGCATATTCTCACCTGCTTATTTAACTTCTATGCAGAGTACATCATGAGAAATGCTGGGCTGGAAGAAGCACAAGCTGGAATCAAGATTGCCAGGAGAAATATCAATAACCTCAGATATGCAGATGACACCACCCTTATGGCAGAAAGTGAGGAGGAATTCAAAAGCCTCTTGATGAAAGTGAAAGAGGAGAGTGAAAAAGTTGGCTTAAAGCTCAACATTCAGAAAACGAAGATCATGGCATCTGGTCCCATCACTTCATGGGAAATAGATGGGGAAACAGTAGAAACAGTGTCAGACTTTATTTTTGGGGGCTCCAAAATCACTGCAGATGGTGATTGCAGCCATGAAATTAAAAAACGCTTACTCCTTGGAAGGAAAGTTATGACCAACCTAGATAGCATATTCAAAAGCAGAGACATTACTTTGCCAACAAAGGTCCATCTAGTCAAGGCTATGGTTTTTCCAGTGGTCATGTATGGATGCGAGAGTTGGACTGTGAAGAAAGCTGAGTGCCGAAGAATTGGTGCTTTTGAACTGTGGTGTTGGAGAAGACTCTTGAGAGTCCCTTGGACTGCAAGGAGATCCAACCAGTCCATCCTAAAGGAGATCAGTCGTGGGTGTTCTTTGGAAGGACTGATGCTGAAGCTGAAACTTCAGTACTTTGGCCACCACATGCGAAGAGTTGACTCATTGGAAAAGACCTTGATGCTGGGAGGGATTGAGGGCAGGAAGAGAAGAGGGTGAGATGGCTGGATGGCTTCACCAACTCGATGGACATGAGTCTGAGTGAACTCTGGGAGTTGGTGATGGACAGGGAGGCCTGGCGTGCTGCGATTCATGGGGTCGCAAAGAGTCAAACACGACTGAGTGACTGAACTGAACTGGTACCCTTAAAGCTTAAGTGAGTCTCTTATGAACAAACAAAAACATGGATCTTGCTTAATTTATTTTTATCCATCCAGTCACTTCATGTTTTTGATTGGAGAATTCAATCCATTTACACCTAGAGTAATTATTGATAGGTAAGAATTTGCTAATGCCAGCTTCTTAGTTGCTTTCTAGCTGTTTTATAATTGTATTATTCCTCCTTTCGTCTTTTGATGCCTACCTTTGTGGACTGCTCCTGTTCTGTGGTGGTATGCTCTGATTCCCTTCCCTTAACCTTTTGCCAATCTACGAGGTTTGCCTTGTAGTACTTTACATAAAACATCTTATTGATATGTGTATAATTTATGCTGATGACCAGCTTAACTGCAATCACATGCAAAAACTACCCTTTATTTCTTCCTTTTGTATTTTTAATGTCAAGGTTTACTTCTTTGTATATTTTGTATGTGTTCATTTAAATTTTAACTTTAAAAAATTATAATAGCTGTAGTTATTCTTAATGCTCCTTTCTTTTAATCTTTATGTTATATTTAACAGATTAACACACCATCATTTTACAGAATTAGAGTTTTATTCATATGACTGCACATTTACCTCATCCAGAGTGCTGTATATGTTCATATTTTCATGTTACTACTTAGTGTCTTCTTATTTTAGATTGAAGAGTTCCTTTCAGCATTTCTTATAAGGCAGGTCTAGTGCCCCTGATGAACTCCACCAGCTTTTGTTTGTCTTTAATTCTCCTTCATTTCCAAACGATGCCTTTTCTGGTAAGTGTATCCTTAACTGGTAGGGTTTTTTCATTCACCACCTTGAAGATATCATCCTATTCCCTCCTGGCCTGAAAGATTTCTGCTAAGAAATCCAATGATAGCTAATGCCGGTGCCTTTGTATGTTAGAACTTTTCCTCTCTTCCTGCTTTTATAATTCTCTCTGTCTGTGATTTTTGATAGCTTCGTTATAACGTGTCTTGGAAAAGACTTCTTGGTTTAAAATCATGAAGTAAGCTATTTCAGGTTTGGAGAGTTCTCATCCATTATATCTTTAAATAAACTTTATGTCTGCTTCTCCCTTTCTTCTCCTTCTAGAACTGCAACGATTCTGATATCGTTTCTTTTGATATGTCCCATGGATCACTTACACTCTTTTTTTTTGTTTTTTGGGGTTTTTTTTCCCTCCACTGAGTGGGTTATCTCAAAGTTTCTATCCTATCTTATAACTCACTGGTTCTTTCTTCTTTCTGATCTATTCTTATACTGATGATCTCTATCGCATTCTTTATTTCATTCACTGAATTCTTCAGCTCACAATTGTTCAGTTGACTTCTGTTTAGTTCTTTTTTTATGATTTCTATCCCTTTGTCAAATTTCTTATTTTGTTCTTTAGTGTTTTCCTGATTGCATTGAGTTGTCTTTTCTGTGTTTTCTTGTGGCTCCTTAAGTTTCCTCAAAACAGCTATTTTTTATTCTTTGTCAGGTAAATCACTAGTCTCCATTTCTTTGGCATCAGTAACTGAAAAGACCCTGATGCTGGGAAAGACTGAGGGCGGGAGGAGAAGGGGGCAGTGGAGGATGAGATGGTTGGATGGCATCATCGATTCAGTGGACATGAATTTGAGCAAACTCAGGGAGATGGTGAAGGACAGGGAAGCCTGGCATGCTGCAGTCCATGGGATCACAAAGAGTCAGACACAACCTAGCGACTGAACAACTGGAGAATTATTGTGATCTTTTCATGATGTCATGTCTCCTTGATTCTTCATCTTCCTTCACAAAAGGAGTTTTGCGTCACTGTTTCCATGTTTTATATGGCAGTCACCTTCTCCATTTTTTACTAGCTACCTTCAAGTGAGAGACAACTTTTTGTTGGTTCTGCTATATGTTCTGTTTACTCTGACCTGTAGAAACACCTGCTCCATGTTTCTTGCTCCCTCTTGTGGCAGGATTCTTAAACTTGTATGTCTTCTCTTGATCTTTCCACAGACCTATCTTGTTTTCCTGAAGGTGGCGCTACAGATCAGGATTGTGGTTTTTTCCTTGGCCACAGACCCCCGGCCTGTATTCCATACCTGCTCCCTGTCTACCAGAGCTTGCTCTCATTGCTCCCTTCAGGATTTACACACAGGGAGCTTGCTGCAGAGTGGGGAGAGAGGTGGAACTGGAATTGGGGAAGTTAGGAATGCTCACAGTCCAGTTGGAAGGAACCTTGGGTAAAGTCTTCCCAGCAGCTCATGAGTCAGCTTCCTACTGGAGTCCCAAATGCAGCCAGCAGAAATTGCATCCCTTTAATGCCCTCTGATATTCTTATTTGCATCTTTCCTGCTCTCACTCCCCAAGTCACGGACACCCATTGCTGCAGGAGAGGAATGGGTTTCTTTAGCAGCATCGTGCATACCTGGGAATGCATACCAGGCATTCACTCACACCATTCCTTTTCCTTCCAGGAGAGATAACTGCCTTCCTGTAGCACTAGGCTTGTGCCACCTTAGGGGGAGAGGTGATGCTGGCAAAGTTCCTCTTACCCATTCCAATAAATCCGGATTCACACACAAACTTTTAATATATAAAATAAATATTTCTTTTTTCTTCCAACAGAGTGCTAGAACATCTCTGGAAACCTGGATTTTTACAAAGGCTCTCTCACCCATGGATGTCTGCAAGTCTGCATTCTCCAGGTGCTCCCAGGCCACAGCTGAAAGGAGATGAAGCTGGTTCACGGGGTGCTACCAGTTCAAAAGCCCATGCTGTGGTCTGTCTGCCTGTTACCTGAAGAAGGGCAGGTGAGAAAGACTCTTCTCCAGAACCTCAGAGTGTGATATTGGATCCCGTAAGTCCTGCAGAGGAACTCTGTGTATAGGTGGATGCCAGGTTTTAGTTGTCAAAGGGGACAGACAGCGAGGGACATGTTATGCTGCCGTGGTGCTGACATCACTCCTGTGAATGTGTTAGTTAACCTTATGCTAATCATTTCACAATATATACGTATAAATCATTATCGCATAACTTGAACTTCTACAACATTTTATGTCAATTATAAAGTTGGGAAAGGAAAGGCAAGCTGGAATATCTTCCCAGGTATGTATATCTGAGCTGAGAAGTCTTCCTTATTCCCCAAGTCTGTCTACACCAATATGTAATGTCACTCAAATTCTCCAGGTGTGTTTACTGTGATATGGGATATCTCCTTAATTCAAACAGTGTGTCTCTTCTGACCTGGGAAGGATACCTGTTTCCCCAAAACTGTCTTCCTTTATTTCCCTACTACCTTAAGTGTGCCTGCCCTGAAGAGCAAAGTCCCTCTAATTCCCCAAGCATTTCTATTCTGACATATTTATTGTTGTTTAGTTATTTTAGTTGTTTAGTTAATGTTTAGTCACTAAACATTATTATTGTTTAGTCACTAAGTCATGTCCAGCTCTTTGTGACCACATGGACTGTCGCCTGCCAGGCTCCCCTGTCCACAGGATTTTTCAACCAAGAATACTGGAGTGGGTTGCCATTTCCTTCTCCAGGGGATCTTCCCAACCCAGGAGCTGAACTCATGTCTCCTGCTTGACAGGCAGATTCTTTACCATCTGAGCCACCAGGGATACATCTTACCAAATCCACAGATGTGTCTACATAGATCTGAGATGTCCCCTCATAGCCAAAGTGATTCTGTAACGACATAGGATGTGTGCCTATTCCTTAGGAATAGTCACTATAGAGGGACCTGGCATCTTTGTTTCCCCAATTTCCCAGGTGTATCTACTCTAACTTGAGATGTCCTCCAAATCCTCTATCTCATCTTATGTGTCTTCATTAACCTGGATATCTCCCTAATGTCCAGGTGTTTCTACACTGACTTGGGAGGTCTCTCAAATTTCCAAGTTTTTGTACCCTGTTTTTTGAAAGATAACTAAATTCTCAGGCGTGAGTTTCCTAAGCCAAGATGTCTCACTAAATCTCATGTATGCATACATTGGCATGAAGTATATCTATTATTCAGCAAGCGTGTCTATTCTGAAACAATGATGCCTCCATAATTCTTCAGGTTTGTCTTCTTTGACATGGTTCAGTTCAGTTCAGTTCAGTCGCTCAGTCATGTCCGACTCTTTGTGACCCCATGAATCACAGCACACCAGGCCTCCCTGTCCATCACCAACTCCTGGAGTTCACTCAGACTCACATCGAGTCAGTGATGCCATCCAGCCATCTCATCCTCTGTCATCCCCTTCTCCTCCTGCCCCCAATCCCTCCCAGCATCAGAGTCTTTTCCAATGAGTCAACTCTTTGCATCAGGTGGCCAAAGTACTGGAGTTTCAGCTTTAGTATCATCACTTCCAAAGAAATCCCAGGGCTGATCTCCTTCAGAATGGACTGGTTGGATCTCCTTGCAGACCAAGGGACTCTCAAGAGTCTTTTCCAACACCACAGTTCAAAAGCATCAATTCTTTGGCACTCAGCCTTCTTCACAGTCCAACTTTCACATCCATACATGACCACAGGAAAAACCATAGCCTTGACTAGACAGACCTTTGTTGGCAAAGTAATGTCTCTGCTTTTGAATATGCTATCTAGGTTGGTCATAACATTTCTTCCAAGAGGTAAGCGTCTTTTAATTTTATGGCTGCAGTCACCATCTGCAGTGATTTTGACATGGTATCACTGCCTAAATTTCTAGATGTGTTTTTTTCTTTTTAGTTTTATTGAGATATAATTGACATGCAACATTGTATGGTGTGACTTACATACATCATGAAGTAATTAAGACAATAAGCTGAGGGCAGGCCCCCCCACTCCCTCTGAGACTCATCCGCTCTGGGGTTTGCGGACTGTAGGGCTCGAGGGAGACAGCCCGGCTAGGGGGACCTCCCACGGGAACCGGAGACCCCGGGTCTCCGTGCAGGATTTTTTAAATTTAAAAAAAAAAAAAGACAATAAGCTTAGTGAACATCCATCATCTCATATACACAAAAAATTACAGAAATAAAATATATATATATTTCCTTTTGATGAAATAGGATTTACATTCTTAACAACTTTCAAATATAACATACAGCAGTGTTAATTATATTTATCTTGTACATTACATCCATATTACTTATTTATCTTACAACTAGAAGTTTGTACCTTCTAATTACCTTCATCTGATTCTCTGTTTATGCCATTGATTTCTTTACACTTTCTTCCCTTCTACTAAGTTTGGGCTGTGTTTGTTTTTCTTTTTCTACTTCTTTTAGGTGTAAGACTGGGTTGTTTATTTGAGATATTTCATGTTTCCTGAGGCCTGTATGGCCATAAACGTCCTTCTTAGAACTGCTTTTTTGCTGCCTCCCACAGATTTTGGATGTTTTCATTTTCATTTATCTGCAGGTATTTTTATTTCCTCTTTGTCAGTGACCCACTGGTTGTTATAGCATATAACATATTATAATATCATACTGCTTATACTCCACATGTTTGTGTTTTTGACAGTTTTTTTCTTGTTGTTGATTTCTAGTCTCATAACATGCTCAGAAAAGATGCTTGATATGATTTCAATCTTCTTCAATTTTATGAAGCTTGTGTAGTCTGCTGCTTTGGGGTGGAACGTTTTATATATATACACTTAGTCATCATGCAAAATGCTGGACTGGATGAATCACAAGCCGGAATCAAGATTGCTGGGAGAAATATCAACAGCCCCAAATATAGATACACAGATGATACCACCCTAACGGCAGAAAGTGAAGAGGAACTAAAGATTAGCCTCTTGATGAAGGTGAAAGAGGAGAGTGAAAAACTTGGCTTAAAATTCAACATTCAAAAAACTGAGAACATGACATCTGGTCCTATCACTTCATAGCAAATAGATGGGGAAGCAATGGAAACAGTAATAGGCTTTATTTTCTTGGGCTCCAAAATCACTGCAGATGGTGACTGCAGCCATGAAATTAAAAGACACTTGTTCCTTGGAAGGAAAGCTATGACAAACCTAGACAGTATATTAAAAAGCAGAGACATCATTTTGCCTGCTGCTACTGCTGAGTCACTTCAGTCGTGTCCGACTCTGTGTGACCCCATAGACGGCAGCCCACCAGGCTCCCCCGTCCCTGGGATTTTCCAGGCAAGAACACTGGAGTGGGTTGCCATTTCTTTCTCCAATGCATGAAAGTGAAGTCGCTCAGTAGTATATCTGACTCTTAGTGACCCCATGGACTGAAGCCTACCAGGCTCCTCCATCCATGGGATTTTTCAGGCAAGAGTACTACAAAAATCTGTATAGTCAAAGCTATGGTTTTTCCAGTAGTCATGTATGGATGTGAGAGTTGGACCATAAGGAAGGCTGAGCACTGAAGAATTGACACTTTTGAATTGCGGTGCTGGAGAAGACTCTTAAGAGTCCCTTGGATAGCAAGGAGATCAAACCAGTCAATCCTAAAGAAAATCAACCCTGAATATTCATTGGAAGGACTAATGCTGAAGCTGAAGCTCTAATACTCTAGCCACCTGATGCAAAGGCAACTCATTGGAATATGCTGATGCTGGGAAAAATTGAGGGCAGAAGGAGAAGGGGGCAACAGAGGATGAGATGGTTGAAGAGCATCACTGACTCAACGGACGTGAGTTTGAACCAAACTTCAGAGATAGTGAAGGACAGGGAAGCCTGGCCTGCTGTAGTCCATGGGGTCGCAAAGAGTTGGACACGGCTTAGCAACTGAACAACCACAAAAGTCTAGTCTAATGTGTCATTTAAGACCTATGTTTTTTTAATGATTTTTCTGTCTGAATGATCTTTCTCTTGATGTAACCAGAGTTACAACAGAATTCTCTGTTATTTGTGTTACTGTCAATTTCTCCCTTGATATCTATTAATACTCATTTTATGCATTTATATGCTCCTGTGTTTGAGGCTTTCCTGGTGGCCCAGATGGTAAAGAATCTGCCTGCAATGCAGGAGACCCGGGTTTGATCTCTGGGTTGGGAAGATCCCCTTGAGAAAGGAATGACAATCCACTCCAGTATTCTTTGCCTGGAGAATTCTACAGACAGAGGAGCCTGGCAGGCTTCAGTCCATGCTGTTGCAAAGAGTTGGACATGACTGAGTGACTAACACAGGTGTCTAAATGTTGGATGCATATATATTTACAGTTGTTATATTTTCTTGGATTAATCCCTTTATCATTATGTAACGTCCTTCTTTGTCTCACTGTAGCCTTTATTTGAAAGTATTGCTAATGCAGCTTTCTCTCCACTTCCATTTTTGAGAAATACTTTTCCCATCCCTTCACTTTCAGTCTCTGATTCTCTTTAGATCTGAATTGAGTCTCTTGTAGTCATCATGTATGTGTGTCTTGTTTTTGTGTCCATATAGTCACTCTATGCCTTTGATGTTTCCATACTCCCCAGCTGTGTTTACTAGGATGCAAGATCTCAAATTCCCCTGAATTGAACTGGGATGTCACTCTAAGTTGAATGATGTGTCTACACTGTCTTAAGACATCTCCACATGTATGTACTCTGATGTCTCTAAATTTCCAGTCTGCCTAAATTGACCTGGCTTGTCTCCTTAATTTCACAGGTTTGTCTCCAGCAACTTGGAAAACCCACTAATTGTTCACGTGCCTTTACTCACTGGAATATTGCCCAGATTCCCTATATCTATCTAACCATGACATGGGTGTCTACCTGGTTTCCCAAATGTGGAAAATATGATCTAGGATGTCTATTCTGAACTCTCCCTAACTCTAATTCTATATCCCCTAAACTGAGATATCTCCACCATTCCCCAGGTGTGTCTGCTTTCTCCTGGGATGTCTCCCTATTGCATCAGAATTGTCTGCCCTGATGTGGGTTATGTCCTTGGTTACTCTGGATTGTCTAACATGACCAGGGATGGCTCTCTCATTCCAGATGAGTTTAATATGACCTGGAATGACCCATTTCAACAAGCATATCTACTCACCAAACATATCTCCCTAATTAGCTAGGAGTGTTTACTCTGACTTGGAATGTATCCCTTATTTTCTATTTTTCTCTGACCTAATCTTGGATATCTCTAATTTTTCAGATTTGTCTACTGTCACTTAGGATGTAGCCCTTATTCCTCAGTTTTGTCTACTGTAAATTTGGGCATCTAATTCCATAGTGTGTAGACACTGACCTGGAATATATCCCTACCTGGGATATATACACACACCAGTGCGTATATATTGTTCAAGGATGACCCTGTATTTCCCCAGGTAATCTGCCTTGACCAATGAGACCTCCCTAATCACCAAGGCATGTTCACAATGATCTGAGTTGTCCCCCAATTTCTCCAGATGTGTCTATTCTGATCTGTGATGTCTCTAATTACCCAGGTGTGTCTACCTTGACTGTGGTGACACTCTAATTCACCAAGAATGTCAGTCTGACCTGGGATCTCTCCCTAATTACCCACATGTGTCTTCCCTGACTTTGTATATCCTGACGTGGTATGTCTACATAATAATCCATGTGTGTCTACTCTGACTTGAGATACTAATACTCCCATTGTTCCTAACCTCATCTGGAATATCACCCTGTTTCTCTAGGTGTTTCTTCTCCAGCATCCTCCTAATTCCCAAGATGCATGTATCCTGGTATGTGATGTCTCCTTAATTCCCCAGGCATGTCTGCCCTTACTAGGATGTCTGTTTAATAACTCAGGTGTGCTTACACCAACTGGAAATGTCTACTTTACTCCACGTAGTACATCTATTTTGATCAGGGATGTCTCCCTAATAACCAGTGTCTGTCTACTCGGACATAAAATGTTTCGGTTTCCCCAGTAGAAGCTATCATGACCTAGGATGTCACCTTGATTCCCTAAGTATTTCCATACTGACCTTGGGAAACTGTGTTTCCTCTGCGGTGCATTCTTTTAACTTGTGTGTCTTTCTGATTTCCAAGGTCTCTATACTTTGGTCAGGGATGCCTCTATACTTACCCTGGTGTGTATAACCTGGACATAAATGTCTCCTTAATTAATAAATGATTGGGTATACATTTACCCTGAACGTCTTTCTTTTTCTCAATATTTGTCTACTCTTACCTGGACTGTCTCTACTGCAGGGTCTGTCCTGACCTGGGTGTCACTCCAGTTTCACAGTGTGTCTCTACTGAACTGGATTATCTATAATTCCCCAGGTGTGTCTACAGTTAATGAGGTTGTCTACCTAGTTTTCCAGGTGTGACTACTCTGATCTTGGTTGTATCCCTTAGTCTGCAGGTATGTCTACACTCACAAAGAGTGCCTCCATAATTCCCACAAGGAGTTTAATATGGATTGTTGTGGAAACCAGCCCAAGATGCTAGTACACAGGGGGTAAATGGTCTATGTCACCTCTGAGGTACTGCCTTGGGTCTGGGCACAATCATTGTATTTAGTCACATATCTTGCTGGGATCCCTACATCCCAGATAATTCTACCGTGACCTAGAATTTCCCTCTAAACCCCAAAATGACTCTTCTTACCTGGGAGATGTACCTGGTTACCCTGGTGTGTCTAACTTGACCAGTGAGCTTTCCCTGTAACATAGGTGCATTACTTTGACCTGATATATCTACCTAGCTCCATGAGTATGTCTATACTGATTAGGATATCTCTCTAATTCCCAAGATGTTTCTATTCTAAACTGGGGTTTTGACTTAGTTGCCTGGGAATGCATAAACTTAAAAATTATTTCTCCAAAATTCCCCAGGTGTATCTAAGTGAAAGACTTGAAACTCATTACAGGTGACCCTATATGTTTCAGAATATCTAAAATCATAATAAGAATCTATCACACCTCATGAACTAGAGAGATAATCCAGCTCATACTAGTTATACCTGGGGAGTTAGGGTGACATCTCTGGTTATGGTTGACATCTCAATGAAACAGAGAAGACATTCCTTATTGGGAAAGATACATTTGGGGAAATAAAAAGATATAACAGGTCATAGAAGACACATCTGTGGAATTAGACATCCTAGATTACTGTTGACACACCAGCATAATTAGGCAGACATCCAAAATTAGGATAGATGCACCTGAAAATTTGGTGAAACATTCTAATTCAGTATAGACATACCTAAAGGATTAGAGAGCCATCCCAGGTCAGAGTACAAACACCTGGGGAATTAGAGTCTTCCTTATTTGTGTAGATGTACCTAGGGCATTATGAAACATTTTAAGTCTGAATAGATATTAGACATCCCAGGTGAGTATAGACACACCAGGGTAATTAGAGTGATGAATCAGAATTGAGGTAGGAGATAGGTGGGCCGTTCAATAGAGCAGCCTGAGTTTGACAAGCAGGGTAAATTTGAGCTTTGTTTTCCCTAGACACTCCAAGAATAAAATTAATGGCAGGAACTGAGTTCTGCTGGAATAAAGAGATAAGAAGACCGCATCTACCACTCCTGAGGTCAAGAAAACCTCCTCAGCTGCACATGTGCAGGAAGGCTCCTCAGAGGTCACAGAGGGAAGGGGCAGCATCCCATAATAGGTGTTGTCAAACTTCCCACAGGCTTCCATGCTAGAATCTGTCTTGGCAAAAAAAGATATGTACATATATTGAGAAGGGCCCTAGGACAGGTCAAGCGCAGAAAAGAAACAAGATGATTGGTCAAAGGTAAGCAGACCCAGAACAACTACCCCTATATAAGTGATTTAACCACCTCTTTATTGCACTCCTCCTCATTAGGGAGGATGCCCACACTCACTCTCTCCAAATGTTCATTTCTGTCCGGCTTCTGTCTTAAACCGTTTCTCCATGTGCTCTTCCACTTGTTGTGCTGTGTCTCTCATAATAAGCTTTGTACCTGTTTTTGCCTCCTTGAAAAATTAGTTTTGCAAATAGGGCAAGAGCCATAGCAACGTTTTCTCTAGCCTCTGCTGCTGCTGCTAAGTCTCATCAGTCATGTCCGACTCTGTGTGACCCCATAGACGGCAGCCCACCAGGCTCCCCCGTCCCTGGGATTCTCCAGGCAAGAACACTGGAGTGGGTTGCCATTTCCTTCTCCAATGCATGAAAGTGGAAAGTGAAAGTGAAGTCGCTCAGTCGTGTCTGACTCTTATCAACCCCATGGACTGCAGCCTACCAGGCTCCTCTATCCACAGTATTTTCCAGCCAAGAATATTGGCGTGGGTTGCCACTGCCTTCTCCGGTCTCTAGCCTCTAGCCCGTGGTAAACTAGTGGCTAGGATTCCTGGTATTCACTCAGGCTATCTAAAATTCAATACCTAGGCAAAGAACTAAGATCCACTGCAAGAACATTCACTTCTGTCTCTCTCAGAACAGAATCGGGCTTGACACATCTGGGATTCATCCCAGGTCAGGGAAGACATACCTAAAGGATAATAATACATCCTAAGCCAGGCTAGACACACCTTTGGTATTAGGTAGACATTCAAGGTTACTATAGTAATACCTGAGTAATCAGGGATACATCCTAGTTCAAGATAGACATACTTGGTGACTAGAGAAAAATCCCAGGTCAAAAGAGAAACACCTTATGAATTAAGGAGGCAAACCAAGTCAGTATTCTCAAAACTAGGGAATTGGGGGGACAATCCAGATTAGATATACCTGGGGTACTTGAAAGTATATGAGTCTAGAGGACTAAGGAGAGACCCCCATTTGATCTCCTAGGGAATAGGGAGACATGCCAGGTAAGAGAAGACACACATGGGGAATTAGAGAGACATCCCAATTCAGTGTAGACATACCCAGGAGTTGGGAGACCTCCAAAATATGGGTAGACATGCCTGAGGAATTAGAGAAGTATCCAGGGCTAGTATAGGCACACCTGAGCAATTATGGGAACATCCCAGATTAGAATAGACACACCTGGCACTTTGGGATATCTCCCAAGTCAAGAGTAGATACACTTGTCGAATTAGGAGACACCCCAGGTTACAGTAGAGACACATGGTGAATAAGAAAAACATCTCAAATAAGAGTAGACAAGCATGTAGAAATACGGAGACATCAAAACCAGAGTGGGTATTATAGAGACTGTACAGGTCAGTGTACACCTTAGAAATTATGGAAACACACCAGGTCAAGGTAGCTACTACTGAAAAATAATATACCATGTCATAATAGGGCTTCTCTCATGACTTAGCTGTAAAGAATTGACCTGCAATGCAGGAGACAGGTTCAGTCTTCAGTCGGGAAGATCCCCTGGAGGAAGGCATGGGAATTGACTCCAGTATTCTTGCCTGGAAAATCCCATGGACAGAGGAGCCTGGTGGGCTGTGGTCCATGGGGTTGCAAACAGTTGGACATGACCGAAGCGACTGAGCATGCATGCACCATGTCATAGCAGACACCTGAGAGATTAGGTATACATCCCAGATCAGTGTAGACACTAGAGAGTTAGGAGGTCACCCAAGGCTAGTGGAGGCACACTCCAGATCAATATAGACACATCTGAGTAAGTAAGGCAAGCAGTCAAGTTCAAATAAGCCACACCTGGGGAATACAGTGCTATCCCAGGTAAAAGGAAAATACTTCTGGAAAATCAGGAAGACTTCACAGTTAAGAGTAGACATTTCTGAAGAAAGTGAGTGAAATCCTGGTCATCCTAACACCAGGTGAGTAAGGGACACCTCTGAGCTCAGCTTAGATTCATTAGGGAATTAGGTGCATATTCCAGACCTGCGTTTACACAACTGAGACACTGTTGAGAAGGCCAAGTCAGGAAAGGCACACCTGGGGAAATAAGGTGTTATCTTTGTTTGAATAGACTTACCTGGAGAATTAGAGCAACATTCCACATAAAAATTATAAACTGAAAGACCTAGAGATGTCACAGGACAAGTTGGACACACTGGAGAACCAAAGGTAAACACATCTTTACAAATAGAGGGGAAAAGAGGTTAGAGCAGAAACACCTAGGAATTTATGTAGATTTCCCAGGTCAGAGAGGGCACACCAGAGGAAATAGAGAGATATCCCAGGTCAGTGCAGACTCACTTGAAGAATTAGGAAACCATCTGAGGTCAGTGTAAACACACCTTCGGATCATAACAGAGTAGACACACCTAGAAAACACGACATCCAGGCAGTGTAAACGTATCTCAAAATGTGAGTCATCCTAGGTCACAAGTGATAAGCCTGGAGACTTAAGAGAGCTAGCTCAGATCAGTATAGACACACATGGGAACAATGAGATATTCCAGGTTAAGGTAGACACTCTTGGGGAATTACAGAGACACCTAAATTAGGGTAGACTTTGGGAGAATCTGAGAAACACTCAAGTCAAAGAAGGCACATCTGGGGAGCTAGGTAAGTACTTCAGACTAGAATAGACACAGCAGGGGAGACATGGAGACAAGTCAGTATACACACTCCTAGGGGAATTAAGGGACGTTATATGTCACAGTAGATTCACCGGAGAACTAGGGAGACGTCCAAGGTCAGAGTTAGATGGGGAATTAGGGTCACATCCTAGGTCACAGCAGATATATATGGGAGTAAGGGAGACATCTCATGTCAGTGTAGACAGTATTGAGAAACAGAGATACATGCCAATCAGAGAAGACATACTTAGTGAATCTGGGAGACATATAAGGGTTGACCAGGGGAATGAAGAAGACATCTCAAGACAGATGAACCAGGGAACTGGAAAAAGATCCAGGTCAGGGTAGATATATGTGGTTTATTATATAGACATACTTGGTCAGGGATGACAACCGACAGTATTAGGCAGACATCGGAAAACACCCCAGGTAAATATAGACGCTTGAGGAATTCAGGAGGAGTTGCCCAATTTCAGTGTTAGCACAGCTGGAGAATTAGGGAACCATTTTTCATCAATGTAGATATTCCAGAGGCTTTAGAGAGGTATTCCAGGTCAAGTAAACATGCCCCGATCTAGAGACTTACCAGTTCAAAGTAGATACACCTGGAGAATTAAGAAGATGGCAATAGTCAACATCAGTTCAGTCAGTCAGTTCAGTTGCTCATTCGTGTCCGACTCTTTGCGACCCCATGAATTGCAGCACGCCAGGCCTCCCAGTCCATCACCAACTCCCGGAGTTCACCCAAACTCATGTGCATCAAGTTGGTGATGCTATCCAGCCATCTCATCCTCTGCCGTCCCCTTCTCCTCCTGCTCCTAATCCCTCCCAGCATCAGAGTCTTTTCCAATGAGTCAACTCTTCGCATCAGGTGGCCAAAGTACTGGAGTTTCAGCTTCAGCATCAGTCCTTCCAATGAACACCCAGGACTCATGTCCTTTAGGATGGACTGGTTGGATCTCCTTGCAGTCCAAGGGACTCTCAATAGTCTTCTCCAGCACCGCAGTTCAAAAGCATCAATTCTTTGGGCTCAGCCCTCTTCACAGTCCAACTCTAAAATCCATACATGACCACTGGAAAAACCATAACCTTGACTAGATGGACCTTTGTTAGCAAAGTATTGTCTCTGCTTTTGAATATGCTATCTAGGTTGGTCATAACTTTCCTTCCAAGGAGTAAGTGTCTTTTAATTTCATGGCTGCAATCACCATCTGCAGTGATTTTAGAGCCCAAAAATAAAGTCTGACACTGTTTCCACTGTTTCCCCATCTATTTCCCATGAAGTGATAGGACCAGATGCCATGATCTTCGTTTTCTGAATGTTGAGCTTTAAGCCAACTTTTTCACTCTCCACTTTCACTTTCATCAAGAGGCTCTTTAGTTCCTCTTCACTTTCTGCCATAAGGATGGTGTCATCTGCATATCTGAGGTTATTGATATTTCTCCTGGCAATCTTGATTCCAGCTTGTGCTTCTTCCAGCCCAGCGTTTATCATAATGTACTCTGCATAGAAGTTAAATAAACAGGGTGACAATATACAGCCTTGACGACACACTTAAACAATTAAGATACATCCCAGGTCTGGGTAAACAAACCTGGGGAATTTGGGAAACATGTCATAGTAGAAAAACCTGAAAATTTAGAGAGACAACCAACATAAGGGTAGATACAACTGGGGAATTATGGAGACATCTCAAAGTAGGTAGGAAATTCTAGGGTCTTAGTGAGATATCCCAAGTCAATATAGACACAGCTAAGTTATTAGGGGGACAACCAATATCAAAGTAGAAATATCTGAGAAATTAAGGAAATATTGCAAATAAGTTTGAACAGATCTCCTGAATTAGGAAGAAATCCCAAGTCTAAGAAGAGAAACCTTGGAAAGTAGTGTGACATCTTGGGTCAGGATAAACAACCCCAAAAATTAGGGAGCTATCCAAGCTCAGAATGAAAGGCTGTTGTTGAATGAAAAAGATGCCGGGATTCTTGGCCCCCGGAAGGAGAAGAATTCAATCCGGGGCCAGAGACGAGGCTTGATCGCTCAGAGCTTTTGTGTAATAAAGTTTTATTAAAGTATGAAGGAGATAGAGAAATCTTCTGACATAGGCATCAGAAGGGGGCAGAAAGAGTACCCCCCTGCTAGTCTTCAGCTGGATGTTATGTAGTCACTAGCAGTCTGTTAATAAAACAAAGGAATGTCTTAAAACTCAGAATGGCACTAGGCCCCTCACCCATAAAATGCATTTTGGGATAATCTTGGCACCAAATGGTTCATCCTGGGCCATAAAATGATTAAGTTAAATCTTGAAGAAGGGCAGATCACCATACAAATAATTTCATTTACATAGATTAGGGGAACAATATCTGAGTATAACATACTGGTTTGTCAAGTAGGTTCTGAGCCAAGAGGGGGAACCGACTTGAAGACAGAGTCTGGGGTAAATGCATAGTACATTAGCATAGCTTAAGACAAACATTTCCATAAGAGAAATGCATTGGTTATCTCTAGGTTTGAGAGTAGTTAACTTCAGATGAAACCAGGTGTCATTATGGCAACACAGTATTTTAAGAGAAACCTCCTTTTAAATTTGTATAGAGAAGGAAAAAATTATTGCTAGTTTGTTTCCTCCTGCCGCTTAAAAGAGAGAAAAATGTCTGACACTTGTAGGCTATTTCCTCCATTTGGAGACCCCTGGACTTCCTGCCTGTTACCCTCTCAAGAATAGACACATATCATTGAGTCAACAGGGACAATTCTTTGTCAAGGTAGACTCAGCTGATGAATTAAAAAAACATCCCAGTTCAGTGTAGACACATCAGGAAAAGTAGGCAGAATTAGGATAAGCACATCTAGTGAATGATAGAAACATCACAGGTCAATGTAAAGCACCTGAAGAATTGTGCAGACATACAGGATAAGGGTCAACTGCCCTGGGAGTTAAGGATAGGTTGCAGATCTAAGTAGACACACCTAGGAAATTAGACTCCCCGGTCACTGTAGACTTCCCTAGGTAATTAGGAACTAGGTCAGAGCAGAAGTGCATGGAGAATTAGGGAACATCCAAGGTCAGGATGGGCTTCTCAGGTGGCACTGGTGGTAAAGAACTCGCCTGCCAATGTAGGAGATGTAAGAGATGCACGTTGGACCCCTGGATCAGGAAGATCCCTTGGAGGAGGGCATGACAACCCACTCCAGTGTTCTTGCCTGGAGAATCCCATGGACAGAGGAACCTGGCAGGCTATGGTCTATAGGGTCACAAAGAGTTGGACACCACTGAAGTGACTTAGCATGCACACACCAAGGTCAGGATAGACACACCTGGAGCTTTAGGGAGACTTCTTAGGACAAATTAAACATTGAGGTCTTAGAAACATCTCAGGTCACATTACACACAATAGACAATTACGAAGTCTTACCACATCAAGAGTGAGAATTAGTGAGACATGCCTGGAGAATTCGTGAGACATGTCTGGTCAATGTGGACACACCTAAGTAATTAGGGCTATACTCCAAATAAATAGACAAGTCTGGGGATAGAGAGTTGTAGATGCAACTCAGGAATTACAGAGACATCTCAGGCTAAGGTAGACAAATCTGAGAAATGAGTATACATCCCAGGTCAGGAAAGACACAACTAGGTAATTAGGAAGACATCACAAGTCAATACAGACACAAGTAGGAATATAGAGAGACATCACAGGTCACTGTAGACACATCTGGATTACAACTGTTATATCCTGGGCCAAAGTAGTAGTGAGTCAAAGCTTATAAATATACATAATGTGAAAAAGAGTCTAGGACATATCGTACAAACATGGGGAATTAGAGACATATCCCAGGTCAGTGTAAACACATCTTGGTAATTAGGAACATATCCCTGGTCAGTGTAGAAAAATAGGGAGTAAGGGATAAAACCCATATCACAGTGGACATGTTTGGAAACAACTCAGTTCCAAGGTGGCTCAGTGATAAAGATTCTGCCTGCCAATGCAGGAGATGCAGGAGTCATGGGTTCGATTTCTGGATTGAAAAGATCCCCTGGAGAAGGAAAAGGCAAACCACTCAGTATTCTTGCCTTGCAGAATCCCATGGACAGAGGAATCTGGAGGGCTACAGTCCATGGGGTCTCAAAGAGTCAGACATGATTTAGGGATTAAGCATGCATGAGCACACAGATTAGTGTAGACACTTGGAGAATTACAGATCCATCCAACACACCTGGAGTACTAGGACGGCTTCCCAGGTTAGAGTAGATGCACTTGAGAAATTAGGCTATCAGACCAGGTCAGGGCAGACAAACCATGGAATTAGGTAAGCATTCTAGGTCAATGTACACATTTAGGGAATTATTGAGACATCACAGGTGAGCATAGACACACCTGGAGGATTAGAGAAATCACCCGTATGAAACACCTAGGGTATTAATGAGACATCCCAGGTCAAAGTAAACTCCTCT
>NW_011494884.1:1286636-1298969 GCF_000754665.1 Bison bison bison
TGAGATCCCAAATTAGTGCAGACAAACCTGTGAAATTAGAGAGACATCTGCATCAGTGTAGACACAACTGGGAAACTGGGAAGACAACACACTGAGTGAATTAGCAACACATCGCAGGTCAGTACACTAGGGAAACATCCCGGTCAATATGGACACTGGAAGGACTGGGAAGTTATCAGGTCAGAGTAAACACACCTGGGAGACAGATGCGTCATCCCAGTCAGCGTAGACATACAATGGTAATTAGGCTGTTATTCCATGACAGATAAGAAACTCCAGGGAATTAGGGAACCATTCATGGTCTGAGTAGACACTCCTGAGGAAGTAGAGTCAACCCAAGTCACAAAAGACACACTTGGGAGATTTAAAAAAGCTTTCAGATCAAGGGAGACATACCTAGGTAATTAGAGAGACATCCTAGGAAGTAGTAGACACCAGGATATTTAAGGAAACAGTGAGTCACACCTAGGGAATTAGGGAGACATCACTGGTCAAAGTAGATACACCTGGGAAATAAGGGGGACATTCCAGGTCAGTGTAGACACTTGGATAATTAAGGAAAATCCAGGCCAAAGCAAACAAGTCTGAGGAATAAGGGAAACATCCAATGCCAGGGTAAGCATAGCTGGGGAATTAAGAAGACAGGCCAGGCAAAGGGAGACAAACCTCTGATGTGGGATACCTCCTTAGGTATCAGAGGAGACACCCTTGGGTATCATGGAAATACAAGTCAGCAAATTACATGGGCAATTAGAGAGATATCCCGTGTCAGTGTAGACACACTGGAGGATTTAGGGAAACCTCCCAGGTCAGTATAGACACTTCTGAGAAATAAGGGTATAAGAGCAGGTCAGAGTCGACATACTGGGGAATTAGGGATATTTCCCAGGTCAAGGTAAACACACGTGGGGAACTGGGGCGACATCCCAGGTATAGGTAGGCACACCTGGGGAAATTTAATAAGACACATCTGGAAAATAAGATAGACATGCCAGGTCAGGTATGAGGAATATAGGAGACATCCCAGAAGAAAGTAAACACATCCATATCTTAAGGTGTGTAAACTGCTCAGGGAATTTTACCGATGGGGGAGTATGTTCATGGAGTCCAGCTGCTTGCCACTCAAAAGCCAATAAACAGGCCAGGTTGGTGGAAAGGAACATTTGCTTTATTTCAGATGCTGGCAACTGGGGGGTGGGGGTGGCAGACATCTGTCCAAAGGCCAACTCCACCCCAAAAAGCAGGCAGTGAGAGCTTTTATAGACAGAGTTGGGGGGAGGGTACATGCAGAAACAGCACAGTTATCTCTAACAATCATCTTCAAATTGGTCATCAGTGGTCTGATCAGCACCATCTTGATTGTTTTAGGAACAGTTAATCTTCATTTCCAGGGTCCGTTTGTTCCCATTCCTTTGCAGTCAATTCTCAGAATTGTGGCAGCTCATGCCCTGGGTACAATCTGGTCATCACATAGTTAACTTCCCCACCTGGTGTTTTGGTAACTATAAGACAGCTCACAGAATATGCTCAGAATATCATCTATAGCCCTTGAGAAAGAACTAAAAGTCCTTGACTATGCTTGATGACCACGTTATTATTATTTAGTTTTCTCTGACGGTTTTCCTTTGTTTCAGCTTTTCTCATTTCTGTGATTAAACTTATCCTCTGACTAAAGTTTTCCACAGGCAAAACGCAGGCAGAAGACATGGGGGGTGAGGTGGGGGTGGCAAGGACCATATGGTCCTGCTCCATTTCAAGAAGACACAAAGACACATCTGGAAAATTAAGGAGACATCATTGGTTAGTTTAGACAAAGCAGAGAATTAGGAAAACATGCAAAATCCAGGTGGAAACCCTTGGGGCATTATAGGAGCATAAACATATTATCTCTTCTGAACCACAAACATGGGGTATTTTTCCATTTATTTGAGTCTTCTTCCATTTCTTTCATTAAACTCTTATAATTTTCAGTTTACAGATTTTCACCTCCTTGGTTAAATCTATTTCTAAGTATTTCACTACTTTTGATGCTGTTATGAATGAGTTTTTAATTTCTTTTTCAGATGTTTCATTTTTTGTGTCTAAAAAGACAGTGGATTTCTGTATGCTGATTTTGTGCCCTAAAATTTAACAGTATTATTGATTAATTCTAACAGTTTTTTGGGTGAGTCTCTATATGAGATCTTATCACCTGCAAATAAAAATGATGTTACTTCTTCCTTTCTGGTTTGGGTGCCTTTTATTTCTTTATCTTGTTTGATTGCTCTGGCTAAGACTTCTAGTATTGTATTGAATAGGAGTGCAGAGAGTGGGCATTCTCTCCTTGTTTCTGACATTAAAGAAAAAGTTTTAAGCATGTGGGAATAAAGGAGATATACAAAGTCAGTAGACAGACCCATGGAATTAGGGAAATATCCCAGGTCAGAGTACACACACCCAAATTATGGAGATCCCTCAGGTCAGAGAGAACACCCATGGGAATGTGGGAGACATTCCAGGTCATTGCAGATATGCCTGGAAAATCAAGGCGGCATCCTGGATCAATGTAGACACATGCAGATTAAAAAGAAAATAGCTCAGGGGAGACATCTCAGGACAAGGGAGAAACACATGGACAGTTAAGGAGATATTCCAGGTCAGAACAGACACACCTTCTGAATACACACCTCAAGACATCTTATGTCAGGGAAGACACACTTGGAGAATGTGGGAGACATCCCAGGTCATGGAAATAACCACAGTCAGAAACCACAACTCAGAAAATAAAGAGACTTCCCAGTTCAGTGTACATGTACAGGAGACACACCAGGTCATAGTAGACACACCTGAGAATTAAGGAGACTTCTTAGCTCAGGTAGACATATCTGGGAACTAGGGAAACGTGCCAGGTCAGAGTAAACACATTGGAGAATTATGGAGACACGCAAAGGTCACAGTAAGTAAAACTGGATTATTGGAGAGGCATCCAAGGGAATAGTGGGCTTCCCTGGTAGCTTAGCTGGTAAAGAATCCACCTGCAATGCGGGAGACCTGCATATGATCCCTGGGTTGGGAAGATCCCCTGGAGAAGGAAATAGGTACCCATTCCAGTATTCTGCCCTGGAGAATCCCAATGGACAGAGGAGCCTGGTGGGCTGCAGTCCATGGGGTCGAAAAGAGTCAGGTACTACTGAGCAACTAAGAACAGCACACCAAGGGAACAGTAGAAACACTTAGGGAATTAGCAAGGCCTCCCAAGCCAGGTAGTCACAGTGGGAAGCAGGTGACATCACAGATTTGGGTAAATACCCTTGTAGAATTAGACACAGAGCCCAGTTCACTGTACACCAAACTGGGGGACTGAGGAGACGTATTGGATCCACGTAGACACAGCTAGCGAATGAGGGAAAGAGCCCAGGTCAAAGTAGCCATACCTGGGGAATTCTGGAGACATGCTAGGTTGGGTAGACACACCTAGGGAACTAGAGGGCATCCCAGAAAGAATAGAACAGTTGGGGAATCAAGGAGAGATTTCAGGTTGATGTAGGTTCTTCTGGGGATAAACGGAGGTATCTCAGGGAAGTGTAGACGTACCTGGGTGATTTGGGAGAAATCCCATTCAGAGGAGATAAGGGCGGTATTAATGTGAATCCCAGATCAAAGTAGACACAAGTGGGGAATTAGGGACGAGGTCACAGATCAGGGTAAACGCACATGGGCAATTAGGGAGACATCCCAGGCTAGATTAGACGCCTCAGGAGTAAGGGGAAAATCCCCAATCAGAGCAAACACACATGGGAAATAAGGAAGACATCCCAGGTCAGTGCAGACATACTTGTTCTGATCCCTCCTGTACTGCTCTCTGTACACTTATGGTTTAAATTCTCCTCAGATAAGCTGCCTTTTGGAAGGGCAGCATCTGGTCATTTGGGATCGTTGAAGCATCTGAACGTCTACAATGGCTAGAGAATCTAATTTCAAAACACTAAAGTTGATAAAGCTTGAGGAGATGAATACAATAAGCTTCCTCTTCACCTTCTTTACGCATGGAGCTAGCTCATCACAGTGTGTGCAGTTGTCATGGTAGCAGGTGGTAGACAGGAGGCAAAATTCTAAAAAGCTTGGAGAAGATAATTTTATAAGTCACTCTTGGCTGCAAATGACTTAAACCTGATTCCTTCTAGGTTAAGCAGCAAACAGGATTTTTTTTTTTTTTTTGCTTGAGTATTTGAAAAAGCCATGTGAGTACTGATTCTGGGCAGAGCTGCAGTCAGGGCTAAGTAGTACCATCAGGACCGGAGTCTCTTTAGCACATGACGCTGCCATCATGATTAAAGTCATTGTCAGGCTTCACATGTCATGACCCGAAAGGCTCAAACTCAGATCATCATTAATATCAGTAGTCCAGACTTTAAACAAAAAATTACCAGTCTAACAAAGTATGGAAACCAGAGGTTCCATAGTATCTGGGATGTAGTAAAGATGTCCCTGAGGAAGTGACATTTAATCTAAGTCCTGAAGATTAAATACCACCTGAACCAAAAAGGAACACAAGGACAGAGTGCCAGGGAGTAGGGAATTGCCCATTCACATTGCCAATGGATCTGGTAAGACTCTGAGCCACCTGATGTTTCATAAAGCAAAGAAGCTACAAAGGGCTAGTGAAACTGTGTCAACCGGACACAAGAGCCATCGTGATGGGTCTCTCGCTGCATAGGGATGGGTTAGTTGAGAGAATCGCATGGAAACATATACATTGCCATATGTAAAATAGAGAGCAAGTGAGAATTTGCTGTGTGGCACAGGGAGCTCAACCCAGAGCTCTGTATCAACCTAGAGGGGTGGATGGGGTGGGAGATGGGAGGTGGGTACAAGAGGGAGGGGATATATGTATACCTGTGGCTGATTTGTGTTGATGTATGGCAAAGGCCAACACAATATTGTAGAGCAATTGTCCTCCAATAAGAAAAGTTTAATTCATATTTTTAAAAAAGAATAATGACTGCAGTGGATTAAACACATCATCAATCCTAAAAAGCAGAAATGAAAAGGTGGGCATTACTATTTACCTTACACAGATAAAAGGATTAAAAGAGAACACTGAGAACAAGTGTACACAAACAGATCAGATACCCTGGATTAAATGGAGAAACTCCTAGAATAAAAAAACTACCACAACTGACTCAAGAAGAAATGGGAAATCTGATCTGACAAGCGAAGAGATGGAACTCAGTGATGAGAAACCTCCCCAAAAGAAAAGCCCAGGCTTCACTGGTGAACACTACCAAACATTGTAAAAGTAATTACTGTGCACAGGGATCTCTTCAGCAGATGACCCTAGCAGTCTCTGCCACTGAAGAAACCAAAGCCAGCACGGTCATCGCAGACCCCCTGGAGACTTCACCAGCTTTCCCCACACAGCTGCGTGAATCCGTCTCTGCTCTCTCCCGCCCTGGCCCCTACCAGAGCCTAGGAACAGCACTGGGAGCCATGCCAGTCCTCGGCAGCTGCACCACAGCAAAACACCAGCCTAGACCCCCGTGTCTGATGCCCATTGCTGTGTGTGCACTCAAGACCAGCCTCTGCAGCTGTGTACTCACACAATACCAGCCTGACACCCTTCCCTGACCTCCACTGCCATGCGCTCACTAAGGGAGATGCTGTGCAGCCACGGAAGAGCATGCTGACAGCCCTGGTAGCTACCAGCATTCCCACAGTTGTCCCTGTCTCTTGTGCCTACCTCAGCCCCCAACACTATCTATGTGTTTGCAACTGGACCCTGCCACTATATAAGACTTGCAGCTGTGCCCTGGAGTTGAGCGTGTAGACACCACTGGGTCTGGCCACTACTGCTGCTTACCTTGATGCTTGGCTGATGGAACTGAAAGCACAGCTGAGGACCCCAACATCCCTTCTTGAATGCCCTTCAGTGCTCACCAAGGACTATGCAATTGTCAGAGCTGTAGGTCTCAATGACGTAAGTCAATAAATCATGCCACCACTCTGGAACCAGCACTGCCATGCACCCGCATGCTTGACACCCTGCACCATTAGACCCAGGGTCACAACACACTCCAGAGTGCTTCCTCTTACAGGTAAAGGTCTTTCCTTGCAGATAGAGGAAGCAGTTTCTGCTTCCTCAAATGCCCTAATACCACAGAAGAATGCAAGGATTACAAAGAATCAAGGAAACATGACTCCGCCAAAGGAACACATTAAACCTCCGGTAACTGGCCAAACCCAGGAATTGCCTGACAGGGAATTGAAAATAAATGTTCTAAAGATGATCAGAAAGCTATAAGAGAACACAGAGGAACAATTTAATGCTATTAGGAAAATAGAAGAAAAGAGTTCTGGAGATAAGTACAGAGGATGCTTATATAACAATATGACTGTACTTAATACCACCGAATTGTGCCCTTCAAAATCATTAAAATGGCAAATGCTATGGTGTGTGTGTTTTATCACAATGGAAAAAATTATTTTTTTAAAAGCTATGTTTAACATCATACTCAATATTATATTAAATGGCTAATGACTAAGAGTTTTTTCCCCTAAGTTCAGGAAGAAAACTGACCTGCTTTTGCCATTTCTATTCAACATTATACTGGAATTCCTAACCAGAAAAATTATGGGAAGCACAGAAATATTGAAAAATTGGAAATAAGAAAATTATTTCTATTTACAGATAACTTGATCTTATACTGATATATAGAAAATCCTAAAGAACCCACATACAGAAAACAAAGCGATTTCAGGATGTAAGATCAAAACACCAAATCAGTTGCATTTTTATGTTGCTGTTCAATCACTAAGTCATGTCCCTGTGTTTTGACCCCATGGACTGCAACATGCCAGGCTTCCCTGTCCTTCACTATCTCCTGGAATTTGCTCAAACTTATGTCCATTGAGTCGGTGATGCCATCCAACCATCTCATCCTCTGTCATCCCCTTCTTCTCTTGCCTTCAATCTTTCCCAGCATCAGGGTCTTTTCCAATGAGTTGGCTCTTCACATTGGGTGGCCCAAGTGTTGGAGCTTCAGCTTCAGCATCAGTCCTTCCATTGAATATTCAGGGCTGATTTCCTTTAGGATTAACTGGTTTGATTTTTATACACTGCTGCTGCTGCTGCTAAGTCGCTTCAGTCGTGTCCGACTCTGTGCGACCCCATAGACGGCAGCCCACCAGGCTCCCCCGTCCCTGGGATTTTCCAGGCAAGAACACTGGAGTGGGTTGCCATTTCCTTCTCCAATGCGTGAAAGTGAAGTCGCTCAATCATGTCCAACTCTTTGCGACCCTATGGACTGTAGCCTACCAGGCTTCTCCGTTCACGGGATTCTCCAGGCAAGAGTACTGGAGTGGGTTGCCATTTCCTTCTCCAGCCCACCAGGGTACTAATAAGCAATTCAAAAATTAAGAAAATAATTTCACTTACAACAACATCAAAATAATAAAATATGTAAGAACAAATTCTATCAAGGAGGTGCAAGACCTGTACACTGAGAATATAAAACATTACTAAAAGAAAAATTAAAAAACCTAAATAAAAGGAAATAAGTATTTTATTTATTGACTGGAGATTTAATATGTTTAAGAAGTCAAAATTATACAAATCATAGATGTAATGCAATCTACACCAAAATCTCAATGGCTTTTTTTTTTTTTTGCAAAAATAGTAAATCAGATCCTAAAATTCATAAGGAATTTCAAGTTATCCCAAATAGCCAAAACAATCTTGGAAAAGAATAAAATTGGAAGAAAATACATCCCAATTTTAAAACCTACACAAAGCTACAGTAATCAAATGACTGTGGTATTGGCATAAATAGAGCCATATAGACAAATTCAGTAGCACTAAGAATCCAAAAGTCAACACATAAATTCATGGTCAGCAACTTTTGACAAAAGTTTCAAGACCATTCTTTTGGAAAAGAATAGACTCTTGAAAAAAAAAAATGGCACAGGGGCAACTGGATAACCACATGTACAAGAATGAAATGGAACCTTATGTTATTCCATATATAAAAATTAACAAAAATAGATGAATGACCTAAATTTAAGAGGTAAAAATGTACATTTCCTTGGAGAAAATTTAGTGGTAAATTTTCATGACCTCAGATTTGATCATGGATTCTTGGATATGATGTCAAAAGTACAGGCAACACAGGGAGCTCAATGTGGTACTCTGTAACAACCCAGAGGGGTGGGATGGGGTGAGGGTGGGGGAAGGTTCAGGAGGGAGGGGACATATGTATACTTGTGGCTGATCATGTGGTTGTATGTCAGAAGTCAACACAATACTGTTATTATCCTCCAATTAAAAAGAATTTTAAGTACAGGCAACATTTTGAATATGTTGGCTATCTCTCACATGGTATTAACATTGCTCTCTATTAATGTCTTGATTTGACTGCTATCAATTTCAACTGGTCTACCTGACAGTGAAGCATCCACTGGTGAGAATATTCCAGCACAAAACTTTGCAGACCACATTAAATTAGTCACAGCACTTTCTCCATACACTTGTTGTTCATTTGCTAAGTTGTATCCGACTCTGTGACCCCATGGTCTGCAACATGCCAGATTTTCCTATCCTTCACTATCTTTTGGAGTTTGCTCAAACTCATGTCCATTGAGTTGGTGATGTCATCCAACTACCTCAACTCCCTTCTCCTCTGCCTTCAATCTTTTCCTGCATCAGGGTATTTTCCAACATCAGCTCTTTGAATCAGGTGGAGTATTGGAGCATCAACTTCATCATCAGTCCTTCCAATGAATATTCAGAGTTGATTTCCTTTAGGATTGACTGGTTTGATCTTGCTGTCCAAGGGACTCTCAAAAATTTTCCCCACCGACAGAGTTCAAAAGCATCAATTCTTCAACCTCAGCCTTCTTTATGGTCCAACTCTCACATCTGTACATGACTACTGGAAAAATCATAGCTTTGACTAAGTGGATCTTTGTCAGCAAAATGATGTCTCTGATTTTTAGTACACTGTCTAGGTTTGTCATAGCTTTTCTTCCAAGGAGAAAGTGTCTTTTTTGTGGCTATTGTCATTGTCCACAGTGCTTTCGGAGCCCAAGAAAATGAAATCTATCACTGTTTCCACATTTCCCCCTATCTATTTGCCATGAAGTGATGGGACCAGATGCTATGATCTTCATTTTTTGAATGTTGAGTTTTGTCAGCTTTTTCACTCTCTATACATTGCACAAATCTTTTTACATTTCAGTTGCATTTTTACCTTTCTTGAAATAATAAAGCATAATATTCCAAAAAAAAAAAAAATAAAGTACAGGCAATAAAAGAAAAAATAAGTTGCACTTCATCAAAATTAAAAACCTTTTGTATATCAAAGGACATTATCACAAAAGTGAAAAGGCAACCTTCACAATGGGAGGAAATATTTGCAAGTAGTTAAGAAAAGCTATGATAAAACCAGACAGTGTATTAAAAAGCAGAGACATCACTTTGCTGACAAAGGTCCATATAGTCACATACAGATGGGCGAGTTGGACCACAAAGAAGGCTGAGCACTGAAGAATTGATGCTTTCAAATTGTCGTGCTGGAGAAGACTCTTGAGAGTCTCTTGAATGGCAAAGAGATCAAACCAGACAATCCTAAAGGAAATCAACCCAGAATATTCACTGGAAGGACTTATGCTAAAGCTGAAGCTCCAATATTTGGCCACCTGATACAAAGAACTGACTTATTGGAAAAGACTCTGATGCTGAGAAAGATTGAGAGTAGGAGAAGGGGTGGCAGATGATGAGATGTTTAGATGGATCACTGACTCAATGGACATGAGTTTAAGCAAACTCGGGGAGATAGTGAAGGACAAGAAAGCCTGGTATGCTGCAGTTCATGGGGTTTCAAAGAGTCAGGCATGACTTGGAGACAACTACAAATCTGATATGAGTTTAGGATTCAGAATATATTAAGAACTCTTACATTTCAACAACAAAAGGCAAACAACACAATTAAAAACTGAACAGACATCCACAGAAGATATACAAATGGCCAACAAGGACATGAAAACATGCTCAACATCAGCATCATTAGGGAAAAGCAAATCACAACTACAGTGAGACTTCAGTCTACACCAGAATGGCTATAACAATAATTTTTAGAAAATTACACATGTGGGGAAGGATGTGCTGACTGAAATATAAAATGGTGCAGCTGCTATGGAAAATGTTGAAAATTTCCTCAAAAAGATAAATATAGAATTACCAAATGATCCAGAATTTCCACTCCTATGCTTATACCCAAAAGAGTTGAAAACAGATATTCTTGCCTGGAAAATTCTATGGACAGAGGAGCCTGGTGGGCTACAGTCCATGGGGTCACAAAGAGCTGGACACGACTGAGCGACTGAGTACTGACCACAGGAAAAATACTTGTACGTGAATGTTCATAGCAATGCTACAGATAATTGCCAAAAATTTTTAAATATCCACCAACAAATGAATGGATAGACAAAAGTGGTATACCCATGCAATAGAATATTATTCAGCCACAAAATGGATTAAGTGCTACTACATGGATAAACATTGAAAACTTTATGCTAAGTATAATAAAAGAAATCAGAAACAAAGTCACCTATTTTTAATTTCATATGAAATGTTAAGACTACACAAATTTATAGCAATAGAAAACTGTTTAGTAATTGTCAGGGACTGCGGTGCAGGAAAGAATAGGGGTTGGTCAAAATGTTTTGAAACAGAATAAAGGTGATGGCTGCATAGCATTTTAAATGTACTAATGGCCACTAAATTGTACACTTTAAAATCCTTAATTTTATGTTATGTGAATTTCACCTCAATTAAAGTAAAAACCATGAGTAAAATAATAGATTAGGAGATGACAAAGAGAAAAATTATGTTCTAAAATACTCATTGCACACCACTAGAAATTTCTAGCATACCAATTTATTACTCTGAAAATTGATAAAGAGGAAAATTAAGCATTAATCTTGCCTTTCTGGTATGAATACTTCATAGTAAATCCACAGTCCTAGTCATATGGAATAGCTCTTCCAAACAGAACTCAAACTAATAATTTCAGAAGAACTGAAGAATCAAAAGCTTCAGCATCTTATTAAAAAATCTATTCTGATCATTCCATGGATATTAAAATTATTAGGTGGAAGATCGATGAGGAAATTTACATGGAGGAGTTAGAGCATCACCATTTGAAATCACCAGTCCATCAACATCATGAGAAGTGAGAGGGACAGTCATTATGTACCTCATGATAGAATGTAGTATAAAGAACTCAGCTTCACCCACGAAGTATTCATGCAAAACCGACCAATCTGAATCTACTCAGCCTTCAGACTTCATGACAAGCCTGCAGCTATTTGGGAAACAGGAGAGCAAATGAAACAAGAGCCAAGGAAGCAATTCAGCTGAAATCAGAATACAGGGCATTCTAACAAAGACATTGACACGGTGTCTTCAACTAGTCAATGTGAAATTAGAAATCCATGACACGAGAGAGGGAGGGACCTATTCTCGATTTAGAGAGACAAGAAATATAGAATTCATACGCAGTACATAGAATCTGCTTCAGCTGGGGTTCAAATGAGCCAATCATTAACATAGTTTTTCAGACAAGGAAGTTTGCACATGGACTGGAATTAAATTAAGAAATTTGTGTTTGATAAAATATGATAATAATATGGTAGTTATGAAAGGTGAGGTTCTTTATTAGGGTGCTTATTGAGGTATTTAGGAGTGAAATGACACCATGTATTCAATTTGCTTTAAAATACTGCAATGAAGGGATTTCCCTGGTGGTCCAGTGGCTGGCTCACGCTCCCCATATAGAGGATCCGGATTCAATCCCCGATTGGGGAACTAGATTCTGAATGCCGCAACTAAGAGTTCATATGATGCAACAAAGATCTAAGATCCTGCATGCCACAACTAAGACAAGGTGCAGCCAAATAAATAATAAATAACAACAAAATTTTTAATACTGCACTGAAAAAGAAAGCTGTGCTCAGTATTCTTTCACACCTCCAGATTCTATTAGCCTCCTATGTTCAGTATGCTAAGCTCCTTATCTTGGAATAAAGGAACGCTTTCCCTCTGGAATCCCTTGGTTCAATCAGAGGCAAAGGGGAGTGTTCAGAGCATTAGTCACCAGGCTGTACGTAGGCACTGGTGCCTCACCCACCCGTACCCCCACCCCGCATGCCTCCTTCACAGATAGTCACAGCTCTTGTGATCTGGGTAACCACCATCCCTTCCACTCAGACACAGAACTGCTTCCTGCTGTTGCAGATCCTAAAGTGATGCACTCTTCACCCCGCCCACCCATGTGCACACTGTCCTTCGTTGAGCTC
>NW_011494884.1:1299069-1302909 GCF_000754665.1 Bison bison bison
CGTTGAGCTCTTCCCCAACCCCGAGTTCCTATGTTATCTGGGGAATTCTGACTGCCTCTTGCTGTTTCCGCTGTTTAGTCGCCAAGTCACATCTGACTCCTTGTGACCCCACGGACTGCAGCCTACCAGGTTTCCCTGTCCTTCACTGCCTCCTGGAGTTTGCTCAAACTCACGTCCATTGAGTCCATGATGCTATCCAACTATCTCAACCTCTGTCACCCCCTCCTCCTGCTGCCCTCAATCTTTCCCAGCATCAGGGTCTTTTCCAACGAGTTGGCTGTTTGCATCAGGTGGCCAAAGTACTGGAGCTTCAGTTTCGGCATCAGTCCTTCCAATGAATATTCTGGGTTGATTTCCTTTAGGATTGACTGGTTTGATTTCCTTGCTGTCCAAGGGACTATCAAGAGTCTTCTCCAGCACCACAATTTGAAAGCATCAATTCTCTGGCACATAGCCTTCTTTTTGTCCAGATCCCACATCCATACATGACTACCGGAAAAAGCATAGCTTTGACTATACGCACGTTTGTCAGCAAAGTGATATCTCTGCTTTCTAATATGCTGCGTAGGTTTGTCATAGCTTTTCTTCCAAGGAGTAAGCATTTTTTAATTTCATGGCTTCGGTCACCATCCACAGTAATTTTGAAGCCCAAGAAAAGAAACTCTGTAACCGTTTTCCCCATCTATTTGTCATAAAGTGATGCAACTGGATGCCATGATCTTAGTTTTTTGAATGTTGAGTTTTAAGCCAGCTTTTTACTCTCCTCTTTCACCCTCATCAAGCGGCTCCTTAGTTCCTCTTCACTTTCTGCCATAAGAGTGGTGTCATCTGTACATCTGAGTTATTGATATTTCTCCCTGCAGTCTTGATTCCAGCTTGTGATTCATCCAACCTGGGATTTTTCATGATGTACTCTGCATATAAGTTAAATAAGCAGAGTGACAATATACAGCCTTGACAAATTTCTTTCAAAATTTGAAACCAGTCTGTTGTTCCATTTTGGTTCTAACTATTGCTTATCGACCTGCATACAGATTTCTCAGGAGGCAGGTCAGGTGGTCTGGTGTTCTCATCTCTTGAAGAATTTTTCAGTTTGCTGTGATCCACACAAAGGGTTTAGTGTATTCAGTGAAGCAAAAGTAGAAGTTTTTCTGGAATTCCCTTGCTTTCTCTATGATCCAACCGATGTTGTCAATTTGCTCTCTGGTTCCTCTGCCTTTTCTAAATCCAGCTTGTACATCTACAAGTTCTCAGTTCACATACTGTTGAAGCCTAGCTTGAAGGATTTAAGCATTATCTTTCTAGCATGTGAAAAGAGTGCAATTGTGCAGTAGTTTGAATATTCTTTGACACTCCTCTTCTTTGGGATTGGAATGAAAACTTTTCCAGTCTTCTGGCCACTGGTGAGTTTTCCAGATGTGCTGGCATACTGAGTACAGCACATTAACAGCATCATCTTTTAGGATTTAAAACAGCTTGGCTGGAATTATCTCCCCTAGCTTTGTTCATAGTAATGCTTCTTAAGGTCCACTTGACTTCACACTCCAGGATGTCTGGCTCTAGGTGAGTGACCACACCATCGTGGTATCCATACCATCAAGTCATTGAGACTTTTTTGCATAGTTCCGTATATTCTTGACTGCTTCTGGGGGTGGCAAAATGTTGATGGTTGTTGATGTTGGGTGATGGGTTTATGAGAGTTTTATGTCTCTAGCCTTGAGTATGTTTACCTTTTCATAATTAGAAAGCAAATATAAATATGTATACATCATTTTTCCCATTATTATTATTATATTTCTATCATTAATATTGTACATTTATTTTTACATATGCACAGAAATTATCTACAAAGGTAAACACCCAGATTTCAACTGTGGTAGCCTCTGAGATTGGGACAAGAAGGCAGTGAGTCAGGAGGGGACAGAGAAGAAATACATTACATTTTTACCCTTCTGTGACCCTTCAGCCCCTCTCCCACTATCTCAGTGACATCTTGCTCTGCATGCTCCATATCCACCTGCCCCAGGACACTTGCACATGCTCTTTCAGACTCTCAGAATGCTCTTCCCTATTCCCACTCCCCTCCCCTCCAACCACCACTACCTTCCATGTGTAGTGAACTTCCACTCATGTTACATCCCAATCCAACTGTTCTTGTCTCTGGGAAATGTGCTAATGGGGTGACCTGGGTCAGCCACTCTTGTGTCAGCATCACTACTCCCAATATCTCATCTTCATACAACTTGTCTTGGCAGAATTTTTACATGTTCTCTATGATGATCTGTGAATTCTCAGAGGTGGTTTTGCATTTATCTTGTGCTTATTTCTGAATTTCCAGAGTTAATTTTATAGTTACTTGTGTGATATTTGGGAAGCTTTCCCAGATATGAACTCTAAGGGCACAGATTTTTCCATGATACACCCAGCATTAAGTACAGTCCAGCTCATAGTAACTCTTCCAAAAATGGGCTCTGTTGAATTCTCTGAAATTTTTACTAGATACATTAAATTTTTGTCATTTAAAAGACATTAACTTAGGCTTCCCTGGTGGTCCAGTGGTTACGAATCCACCTTGCAATGCAGGGGTCACATGGGTTTGAATCCTGGTCTGGGAAGATCCCACATGCCACGGGGCAATTAAGCCTATGAGCCACAACTGCTGAGCCCATGTGCTGCTACTGCTAAAGCTCACGTGCCCAGAGCCTGTGCTCTGCAATGAGAGAAGCCACTGCATTGACAAACCCATGCACCACAATGAAGAGTAGCCCCCAATTCTCTACAACTAGAGAAAGCCTACACACAGCAAGGAAGATCCAGAGCAACCTAAACTAAAAAGAAAGAAATCTTTTTTTTTTTTTTTAATGGGTGGAAGAGTTTATTATTAGTTTTTCAAAAGATGCCAAGTGCTGCAGGAAATTTTTCTCTTAGACCAAGATGAGAACAATTTCATTTTAAAAACAATAAAATGCAAATTAAATGTTCCTCCAGTTTTAGTCTAGCATTTGAAATGCTACTAAACAGGTTTCTTTTTTTAATTTACTTATTTTAATTGGAGGCTAATTACTTTACAATATTGTATTGGTTTTGCCATACATCAACATGAATCTGCCACGGGTGTATACGTGTTCCAAATCCTGAACCCCCTCACACCTCCCTCCCCATACCATTCCTCTGGGTCATCCCAGTGCACCAGCCCTGAGCATCCTGTATCCTGCATCGAACCTGGACTGGCGATTCGTTTCTTATATGATATTATACCTGTTTCAATGCCATTCTCCCAAATCATCCCACTCTCTCCCTCTCCCACAGAGTCCAAAAGACTGTTCTGTACATCTGTGTCTCTTTTGCTGTCTCGCATACAGGGTTATCGTTACCATCTTTCTAAATTCCATATATATGTGTTAGTATACTGTATTGGTGTTTTTCTTTCTGGCTTATTTAACTCTGTATAATCGGCTCCAGTTTCATCCACCTCATTAGAACTGATTCAAATGTATTCTTTTTAATGGCTGAGCAATACTCCATTGTGTATATGTACCACAGCTTTCTTATCCATTCATCTGCTGATGGACATCTAGGTTGTTTCCATGTCCTGGCTATTATAAAGAGTGCTGAGATGAACATTGGGGTACACGTGTCTCTTTCAATTCTGGTTTCCTCAGTGTGTATGCCCAGCAGTGGGATTGCTGGGTCATAAGGCAAATCTATTTCCAGTTTTTTAAGGAATCTCCACACTGTTCTCCATAGTGGCTGTACTAGTTTGCATTCCCATCAACAGTGTAAGAGGTTTCCCTTTTCTCCACACCCTCTCCAGCGTTTATTGCTTGTAGACTTTTGAAT
>NW_011494884.1:1303009-1306908 GCF_000754665.1 Bison bison bison
ACAGCTTTTCATGTGTTTGTTAGCCATCTGTATGTCTTCTTTGGAGAAATGTCTGTTTAGTTCTTTGGCCCATTTTTTGACTGGGTCATTTATTTTTCTGGAATTGAGCTGCAGGAGTTGCTTGTATATTTTTGAGATTAGTTGTTTGTCAGTTGTTTCATTTGCTATTATTTTCTCCCATCTGAAAGCTGTCTTTTTACCTTGCTTATAGTTTCCTTTGTTGTGCAGAAGCTTTTAATTTTAATTAGGTCCCATTTGTTTATTTTTGCTTTTATTTCCAATATTCTGGGAGATGGGTCATTGAGGATCCTGCTGTGATTTATGTCAGAGAGTGTTTTGTCTATGTTCTCCTCTAAGAGTTTTATAGTTTCTGGTCTTATGTTTAGATCTTTAATCCATTTTGAGTTTATTTTTGTGTATGGTGTTAGAAAGTGTTCTAGTTTCATTCTTTTACAAGTGGTTGACCAGTTTTCCCAGCACCACTTGTTAAAGAGATTGTCTTTAATCCATTATATATTCTTGCCTCCTTTGTCAAAGATAAGGTGTCCATAGGTGCGTGGGTTTATCTCTGGGCTTTCTATTTTGTTCCATTGATCTATATTTCTGTCTTTGTGCCAGTACCATACTGTCTGATGACTGTGGCTTTGTAGTAGAGCCTAAAGTCAGGCAAGTTGATTCCTCCAGTTCCATTCTTCTTTCTCAAGATTGCTTTGGCTATTCGAGGTTTCTTGTATTTCCATACAAATTGTGAAATTATTTGTTCTAGCTCTGTGAAAAATTCGTTGTTAACTTGATAGGGATTGCATTGAATCTATAGATTGCTTTGGGTAGTATATTCATTTTCACTATATTGATTCTTCTGATCCATGAACTTGGTATATTTCTCCATCTATTAGTGTCCTCTTTGATTTCTTTCACCAGTGTTTTATAGTTTTCTATGTATAGGTCTTTAGTTTCTTTAGGTAGATATATTCCTAAGTATTTTATTCTTTTCATTGCAATGGTGAATGGAATTGTTTCCTTAATTTCTCTTTCCATTTTCTCATTATTAGTATAGGAATGCAAGGGATTTCTGTGTGTTGATTTTATATCCTGCAATTTTACTATATTCATTGATTAGCTCTAGTAATTTTCTATGTAAAGGATCATGTCACCTGCAAACAGTGAGAGTTTTACTTCTTCTTTTTCCAATTTAGATTCCTTTTATTTCTTTTTCTGCTCTGATTTCTGTGGCCAAAACTTCCAGAACTATGTTGAAGAGTAGTGGTGAAAGTGGGCACCCTTGTCTTATTCCTGACTTTAGGGGAAATGCTTTCAAACTCATTCTATGAGGCCACCATCACCCTAATACCAAAACCTGACAAAGATGCCACAAAAAAATAAAACTACAGGCCAATATCACTGATGAACATAGATGCAAAAAGCCTTAACAAAATTCTAGCAATCAGAATCCAACAACACATTAAAAAGATCATACACCATGACCAAGTGGGCTTTATCCCAGGGATGCAAGGATTCTTCAATATCCACAAATCAATCAATGTAATACACCACATTAACAAATTGAAAAATAAAAGCTATACGATTATCTCAATAGATGCAGAGAAAGCCTTTGACAAAATTCAACATCCATTTATGATAAAAATTCTCCAGAAAGCAGGAACAGAAGGAACATACCTCAACATAATAAAAGCTATATATGACAAACCCACAGCAAACATTATCCTCAATGGTGAAAAATAGAAATCCTTTTAAAAAATGAATAAATAAAATAAAATACATTAACTTTAAAATCGACACACATTTTAAGGAAAGTTGAGGTTAATAATCTAAAATCTTGAGGGTGAGAAAGGTTTTGTTAACCACAATGCAGGCAAAGGGAAAATAATAGGCAAAATATAGGTTAATAATGTAGATTTAAATTTTTCTGACTGTACAATAGGGCACTCAAAGCAGATGCACTTGGACAACCCAGAGGGATGGGATAGGGAAGGAGGTGGGAGGAGATTCAGGACAGCAGGACACATGTACTGATTCACATCAATGTATGGCAAAAACCACCACAGTATTGTAAAGTAATTAGCCTTCAATTAAAATAAATAATTTTTTAAAAAATCTTAATAGCATAAGGCAAATGACCTGGAGAAAAATATCTAAAGAAAATATGAGAATATGACAAACATTAGGTTTCTACTCTTACTGTTCCAAGAGAGTATTCAAATCAATAAGAAGAAGATTTCTATAAGAAAAGAAAGAGCTTTAAAAGGATATCAAAAATAAGATTCATATATTAATATAAATGATACAAGGGCTTCCCAGGTGGCACAGTGGTAAAGAATCTGCCTGCCAGTGTAGGAGACACAAGATATGCAGGTTCAATCCCTGGGTTGGGAAGAAACCCTGGAGAAGGGCATGGTAACCCACTCCAGTATTCTTCCCTGGAAAATTAAATGGACAGAGGAGCCTGATGGGCTACAGTCCATGGGGTAGAAAAGAGTTGGACATGACTGAGCACACAGTAAATAATGAAAAAGGACTCTGTGGGAGAGGGAGAGGGTGGGATGATTTGGGAGAATGGCATTGAAACATGTATAATATCATATATGAAATGAGTCACCAGTCCAGGTTTGATGCATGATACTGGATGCTTGGGGCTGGTGCACTGGGATGACCCAGAGGGATGGTATGGGGAGGGAGGAGGGAGGAGGGTTCAGGATGGGGAACACATGTATACCTGTGGCGGATTCATGTTGATATATGGCAAAACCAATACAATATTATAAAGTTAAAAAAAATAATAAAAAAAATAAAAAAGAATACAACTGCCAAAGAACCCCTCATCTCTCGTTATCACAATTAAGCCAGTGAAAAGAAAATATTTTGTGTTCACTGGGTTTAATAAAGAGTAAAACCACTATAATAACTTTCACTGGCAAGGGCCCAGGAATATCACCCTCCAGGTGCTCCCAGGCTGGGGAAGGGTCAGATGTACATCACTTCCGTGGGGCAGTTTGATGACAGGTGTCAAGTCTTCAACTTGGCAAGTGAATAAGTTCCCACAAAGGCAAGCTTACAGCACATGTATACAGGAATTTCCACCGACAATATTTATGCTGGAGACATGTGGATGACAAATCAAGGCTCTGGTAAGAGAACATCGGTTTTGCCAGTGGAGATGCAGCCTCCCAATGAAATATTATATTTCCTTTTATAAGGTGGTGTAGATCTTTGTTCATTGGAATAATGCCATGGCAGAACCTGAAATTAAAATAAAAATCTTTTCTACATTATGACCCAATTTGTTTCCAAATACATGGATGACATTAGTTTGTGAAAATTTGTAAAAGCTGGGAAAACATCAACAAGTTGCTTACCTGGTGGGGGGCTGGAAGGGCACTTTGACTTCCTCCTCCACGGGCTTCCTATTTCATTCAACATACTTTTCCGTTGCGTCATTTATCTTTTTCCTCAGCAAGGGCCACAAATCTCTTTGACAAGCAGCAAAGTGATGCTATCAGTTCCAAGTGGGGAAGGAGCCCTCCCCCTCCTTCTGGACTGCAGGCCCTTCTCTCACCTGAGAGCGAGGCTGCTGGAGCCACCTGGGGACAAGAACATGCCTGGGAGACGCCAGCCAGTGGCCACCCACCAGCCAGTGGCCCCTGCAGTACCAGGAGAAGCCTGTGTTTTTTCCGGCATGAATGAGAGCCACAAGCAGCAGCTGGTGGGCCCATACCTCAGGGCAGTGTGCATGCGTCCGTGCTAAGCCATTTCAGTCATGTCCAACTCTTTGCAACCCCGTGGACTGCAGCCCACCAGTGTCCTCTGTCCAAGGATTCTCCAGGCAAGGAAACTGCAGTGGGTTGTCACGCCTTCCTCCAGAGGATCTTCCCTTCCCAGGG
>NW_011494884.1:1307054-1318775 GCF_000754665.1 Bison bison bison
AAATGGCTACTTCTTCCCAGTTCGGAGGTTCACAGCCAGGCTGGGAACTCCCCATTCACAGAACAGGCTGCCCCTGCAGGAGGCTCCATCCTTTAGAGAACAGACATCCTTTCTCGACATGGATTCTCTGCTGACCTGCTGATCTCTCTACACTGTTCCAAGGACCCACCTGTCCCAGGAATTCCTGCCCCAGACTCCCCAGCCCTCCCCTCTGCACCTCTCCTGCCTTCAACTGCCCACTGCCAGCCAGCCTGCAGGAAGGGCCGGGCTCGAGGGCCATATTGTGGCCACAGTGGATTGAGAGGTGGGTGCCATCTGACCTTGTGCTCTGGACCCGAACGTTAGTCCAAGGGCAAAGTCAGACAGATGTGGAGATTGTTTGCTTGTTCTAATAAAGGGGAGGTTGATTCTTTGTCAAATGAGGGAGGGGATCAGACACTTGTACTTTCTCACTATTTATTAACAATTCAGGACTCTGTCAGCCTGAGTCCTGGCAGGAAGAGAATTCCTCTCGAGTGTGGATGAGAAAATATAAAAGCAGGGACTCTTACAGAGAAACAAACTGAGAAGCTGGGACACTCAGAGAGGAACAACAGTGGGAGGTTGTGTCCACCCCCTCCAGAAGGGCAGGAGGGGACGACATAGGGGGAGATGGTCACAGGGAGAGGGGCTGCGGGCCGAGGATCACAGGTCCTGCCAGCAGTGCAGCCCCCAGCAGGGAGATGTGGGTGCCAAATGCCCCACCCTCTCTCCACACACTCTCGGATCTCCCGGGAGCCTCCCACTGCGGGGGCCAGAACAGAAGGCAGGAGGCAAGGCAGCCTGGGTGACCCGGCCCCCAGGTCATCTCCTGGGGGTGCAGTGGGTGAAAGAGGGTGGCTCTGGAGGATAGAGGGGTCCACAAGCCCCCTGTGGACATCAGGGGGTCTCACCCAAGAATGCAGACCCCCCAGACACCCTTGGATAATCAGAAGTTTCCCAACACTGGACTCCACACCAGGCAATGATCAGCGACCCCATCAGAGGGGGTGCACACACTCCAGTTCCCGGAGCCCCCACCGGGTGCCCTCATGGTTGTCCCCCCGAAAGCCCTCCACCAACTGAGTCTGGACTTGGGACCAGACTCTGCTATGAGCACAATATTGATGAGCCGCATGGCAGAGCTGGAAAGTCTGAATCTCTCTCCCCTCAAAGTGTGCTGGTTCCCTCAAGACCAGCAATAAAGAGGAAAAGCAAAAATAAACCTGCCAGCAAAAAACTAATAAGAAACGAGTTTGGGTGCCTTTGGCAAAAAGAGCTCAGAAATGCAATAATATTTTCTTTTAACATTGTATCCACAGACTCTTGTGAAGGAAATACCTGATCAGATCCCAAAATGAGCAATTATGAGAGACTGCTGTTTGAGTGAGACACTTTTGGCAGAGGAAGCTAATTTTGCAAAGTGCTCTGTCTCCTGACTTGGGTCTTGGTTGCTTTCCAGGGGTGGGAGGCTGGTCCACCAGGGAGAGACAACCTCAGAGGAGGGGGCCCTGCCTTGGGGTTGACCCCCCTGTGGCCGATGTGAGGTCCAGAGAGCACTGCAATCTTGCCCCATCAAGGGTCAGGGGCATTTGGTGATGGGGTGTCCCATGGGGTGATGCTGGGGGAGACATCAGGCTTGTTGCCACCTTTTGGCTCTTGTAAATAATACTGCCATGAACACTGAGTATATATCCAATTCCTTAGGGTATATACCAAGACAGAATTACTGAATCATATGGTAATTCTGTGTTTAATTCTTTCACCTACTTCCACACTATTTCCACTATGAGTGCACCATTTTACATTCCATCAGCAATGCACATGAGTTCCAATTTCTCCATAGCCTTGCCAACGATTGTTATTTTCTGGTTTTTTTTTTTTTTTAGAAATAGTATCTCCTAATTTTGATTTGCCTTTATATACTGACTAGGGATGTTGAGTATCTTTTCATGTACTTATGGCCATTCATACATAGTCTGAAAAAATGTTTATTCCAGCCCTTTGCCCATTATTTTAGTTGGGTTGTTTTTGTTAAGTTGTAAAAATTCTATATATATTTTTAATTAATCCTTTATCAGCTACATGATTGGAAGATATTTGCTCCCACTCTGTGAGTTGTCTTCTAACTTGCTTAACAGAGTCCTTTGATGCCCAAAAGTTTCAAATTTTGCTGCAGCTCAGTTTATCTATTTTTTCTAGTTGTGCTTTATATAGCCAATTAATCACTGGCAAATCCAATGTCATGAATCTTTTCCCCTGTATTTTCTTCTAAGAGTTTTATACTATACTAAGAGTTTTCTTCTAAGTTTTATACTCTTTTAAGAGTTTTATACTTAGTTTTACACTAAGACTGTAAGTGTACCTTACACTTAGGTATTTGATTCAATTTTAGTTAATTTATCAATATGGTGTAATGTAAAGGGTCCCCTTCATCCTTTTGCATGTGTATCCAGCTTTCCATACACCGTTTGTTGAAAAGACTATCTTTCCCCCACTGAATGGTGTTGCTGGTCTTGTCAAAAGCCACTTGACCACATATGTGAGTGTTTATTTCTCAATCTCTCTTCCATTTCATTGGTCTGTACTTCTGTCTTTATGCCAGTACAACAGTATTTGATTAATATATCTTTGCAGTAAATTTTGAAATCAGAAAGTGTCAGTTCTCCAAAACCATTCTTTTTTTAGATTGTTTTGATTATTCTGGGCCACTTGAAATTCTGTATGAAATTTAGGATGTATTTTTCTATTTCTACTCCAAAATGTCTTTAGGATTTGATTGTGATTGCACTGAATCTGCAGGTCACTCTGGGTATTGTTGACCTTCTAGCAACATCAAGTTATCCAAACCATGAACACAGATGTCTTTCCATTTATTAATGCTATTTTCTTTCAGCAACATTTTACAGTTTTCAGTGTACAAGTGTTTTGTCTCCTTGGTTTAGTTTATTTCTAAATATTTTATCCTTTTTGAAGCCATTTTAATGGAATTGGCTTCTTAAATTCCTTGATGGATTGCTTATTGTTAGTATATTGAAACACAGGTGATTTCTGCATGCTGATTTTTCATCCTGCCACTTTCCTGAATTTGTTTACTAGTTCTAACAGTTGTTTTGGTTTTGGAGACATTAGAGTTTTCTACATATAAGATCATGTTGCCTGTGAACAAAAGTAACATTACTTCTTCCTTTCCAATTTCTGTGCCTATTATTACTCTTTCTTCTCTTATTGTCCTGGCTAAACCTTGCAATATTATGTTGAAAACAAGTAGCTAAAGCAGGCACTTTATCTTCCTGATCTTAGAGGAAAAGTTTCACTCTTTCACCATTGAGTATGATATTAGCTGTGGGTTTTTTCATATGTTGCCTTTATTATATTGAGGAAATTTCCTTCCATTTCAAGTCTTTTCCCCCAGCTCTTATACTCAGTTATTAATTTCCCATCATAACATAAAACCATATCAAGCTTTAGTAACTTCAGGAAGCATGGCACCTCATTTCAAGTTTCTTAAGTGTTTTTATCACGAAAGGGTGTTGCGCTATGTAAAATGTGTTTTCTGCACCAGTTGAAATGATCGTGTGGTTCTTTTCCCCGCATTCTGTTAAAGAGGTGTATTATGCTGATTTGGGGGACTCCCTGGTGGCTCAGTCAGTAAAGAAAGAATCCACTTGCAATGCAGGAGATGCAGGTTTGATCCCTGGGTCAAGAAGATCCCCTGTAGAAGAAAACGGCAACTCACTCCAGGATTCTTGCCTGGGAAATCCCATGGATAGAGGAGCCTGGTGGGCTACAGTCCATGAGATTGCAAGAGTCGGACACGATTTGGTAACTAAACCAAACCAGGCTGATCTTTGATATTGAGCCCTTCTTGTACTCCGTTTACTGACTCCTCCCTTTCAGAGAGGCCCCAACAGCCTTTAATAAAGGCTCAAGAAGGTTCCTCTCCTGGGGCTAACCAGCATCTCTATGTTATCCCCCTTGAAGTTGCCATCAGCTCTCTCTGGATGATGAAAAGGGTCCCAGTGAATATCCTACTACAAGCCCCTCTGAGTGTAGAATTTCAAACAGCATGTTCAAATTTTGTAATTTCCAAAGAATGACAGTTAATATTTTTGCAGTGGGGCTGGGAATAAAAGCCACACCACCTAATCCTAAACTCCCATCTCTTTTCTGTTACAGGAGCTATCACACATGTGAAGTCATGTCTCATATTTCCATTTCCTTATCTGAGACTCTTTGGATCCAGGCTCTAGGTCTGTCGCTGGCGCCCTCACTAAGCTGTGGTCACCTTTCCAGTTGCCACTAATGGAAAGGTCCAATATAATGAAAATGACAAAGGAGCCTTACAGAAGTCATTTTATCACAGACGAAATGAGCGTGGGCAGCCCCTGAGTCATCTCTATTCTTACAGTGTGCCCAGACAGTTTCTCTGGGGCTGATTTCACATGTTTTCCTTTACCAGAACCCAAAGCTGAAAACTGAGGTTGGAGGGTGGACTGGATGTTCTCTCCTATGGCGCACCTTGGCCAAATGTGAGAACAGGTTCAATCACAGGTCCAAATGTGAATATAAAAGGAAGTTTTAAGAAATTTTTACATAGATGCCCAGATATCAGCCCCTTAGAATGTCCATACATATATTTCTGATTTCCTGTCCATTGCTAAATGGTTTGTTTTAACGTAATCAGTTCCTGACATCTTCAGGGCTAATGAGTCAGTTTAGATTAACGCAAGTGAAAATGAAAGTTGCTCAGCTGTGTCTGGCTCTTTGCGACCCCACGGACTATATAGTCTGTGGAATTCTCCAGGCCAGAATACTGGAGTAGGTAGCCTTTCCCTTCTCCAGGGGATCCTCCCAACACAGGGATCAAACCCATATCTCCCGCATTGCAGGCAGATTCTTTACCAGCTGAGTCACAAGGGAAGCTCAGGAATAGTGGAGGGGGTAGCCTATCCCTTCTCCAGTGGATCTTCCAGACGCAGGAATCGAACCGGGGTCTCCTGCATTGCAGGCGGATTCTTTACCAACTGAGCTATTAGGGAAGCCCAGCTATTAGGGAAGATTAATGCAAAGTGTTCATCTTTTCAGTCCTGCCTTCCCACAACCACCCATATGTCCAGTGGATGTCAGGCAACAAACCAACGAGACATTAGAAACACCAGTATCCACCACAGTGGGGCTAAGTTGTTACCACCCTTGAGAACTGGATTCATGTGGGTAAATTAGGGAGCCATCCTCCAAATGTGAGTGAGAGGTGGGAACATGGTAAGTAAGAGGGTGGGCAGGGATCCCCAGGATGAGACAGGAGAGAGAAGCACTGGGAACCACCCTGGGCTCAGATGCCCCCTTAGCTGTGAGCAGTGGGAGAACTGGGGATGTGCAGCTGAGACAGATGTGGACGCAGGGTCCAGGATGCCTCTGGGAGGGTGTGACTCATCCAACAGAAACAGTGCTGTGAGCGGGGATCTCTGCACCTCCAAGGGCAGCTGAGTGGGCCAACCCAGGGTCCCAGAGGTAGATGTGGGAAAAGGGAGCCGAAAGTGACCTCCACTGAGACTCTTAGAGACCGACAACCCTCCACTACCAGTCCTTTGGAGAGAAGAGTCTACTCTGTCAGGCCAAGGTGACCATCTGATTTGATCAGCATTTGTGTTCCACGTATAAAGGAATAACCTGAAGTTCTGCTCTTATTCTAACTTCCCTGGTGGCTCAGACGGTAAAGCATCTGCCTGCAATGCGGGAGACCTGGGTTTGATTCCTGGGCCGGGAAGATCCCCTGGAGAAGGAAATGGCAATCCACTCCAGCACCCTTGCCTGGAAAATCCCATGGACAGAGAAGCCTGGCAGGATACAGCCCACAGGGTTTCAGAGTTGGACACGACTGAAGTGACTTAGCATGCACAGCTCTTACAGGCAAATGTTTAGTGGTCATGGCCACAGATTCTGGAGCCAGACACTGGTTCACCTGCTCTGTTGTCTACAAGCTGTGGGGCAGTGGGGAAGATGTTTAAACTCTCTGTGTCTCCATTTCCTTATCAACAGAATGGGCTTCTGTGACAATTTAATTTGAACAGTGCAGGCACATACTGTGTTCTCTGTGTCAGTTATAATTATACTTTTTTATCCTTCAAACACAGAGTTAATAGAAGTCTCTTTTACAAATGTGTCAGTCATTTCTGCCACACTTCTCTTGTTCCAAATCACTCGGCCTGAGGCTCCAGTTCTGACCCTAGAATTATAGAAGTTTCCCTCAGGCAGTAGGTCCCTTTTTAAAAAGTCACTTTTTAAAATGGAATAGGTGAAGAAATCATTTTCAGAATAAAGTTCTAAAGTCAGCACATGGGACGAAATCATGAATAATCAAAGTTGCCCTTGACATTCTGCCTTAGGGAGCCCTTGCACTGTAGTGTGAGGACCCAGCATCTCTCATGCACCCACCATGGACAGTCTTCCTGCAGTGATGGGCCAGACCCATGCTTCTCCAGCTGGGCATCAGGTAAAGGAGACGGCTTGCATGTAAGAGCCATGTTGTGTGAAAGACATGGGTCTCTATATGCTACAAGCTTGCTCAGAAGAGCCACGTATCCACACTGAGTGACTCATAGGGCCTGACACTGATGACCAAAGATGAGCAGGCTCTTGTCTGCATCTCACACACTTTGTTACCAAGTCACCCAGAGTTTCCCAGTGACGGACCCACTGTGTGACTCTCTCATGACCACAGGTGTCACTGTAACCAGCTCCTTCCCTGGGGTGAACTGTGCTGCCAAGACTGAGCTGTAGGAGGCTCAGGACTGCCTTCCCACCAGGACCCAACAGCTAGCTAGCCTCCTGTTCTCATAGAGTTTACTGAGTACTGCCTCATTCCTGAGAGTCAGTTTCTACTTTTTGAGGCAACGGGGTACAATTTTTATTCAGAGGTATTATCTAATTGTATCACTTGGCTCAAAAATGGAATTCACGATTTGGATTTTTCTTTCTAATCTCCGATCATAAGCTGTCTGAGCTTACCACTGACCATTGGAATTCAGGGCTTTCTTGCTGGTTGAATGAGAACTGGGACAGACACTGAATTCCCCTGGAGGCAGGCCATTGAAAAGTCTGTTTCTATTTTCTGCGAAGATACAAAACTGTGCACCAGAAGGAATCTTGGGACATTTTGTTGTGTTCCCCTAAAGATATAGTGCACGCGTCCCTGAGGCAAAACTTCTGTTTTCCTACCATGAAATCTGCCTTAAAATGATGCTGCATTAGACATCGCGTGCCGTACTTTAGCGAGAAACCTTACTGAAGAAGTACTCAGATGTTAGCGCAAGTATCCAGAGCTGGGCATAAAAGTACATAAACCATGAAGGGTGCTGCATTTAGCGTTAAGTGCTGCATGTTTCCATAGAAACAACACAAAATCTGACCAAGAAAATGAACACTGAATGTAACGCATTTGTTTAATTTTAATGTGAGTAGTTTTTAAGCTGCTTGTTCCCAATGCTATAGAAATGTTCACATGGTAACAGTAAATGCCTTTCATCTCTTTTAGTTTTTAATTGGTTTTTCTGGTGGATTGATAACTTATGAATAAAGGGGGGACATGAAACAATGAAAACAGAGCCAGAACCATAGACGGTGAAAGTCCAAATGAAAACAGAATCCAGTGGGATTTGTAATTAGAACCAACGCATCTCAGGCACAGATCCAGAAGACCCTTCTATTCCAGAGCCACAGTTCTATCAACACAGGCCCTTCCACATTTCTAATTTGTTGCTTTTAATTATGTTTTCCAGATACACTGAACAGTGGTTTCTCTGATTAGAGTTGCCATCTGCTGGATTCCAGAGCAAAGCAAGTCCTGAGTGGGAGGGCTCTTCTCTTTAAGGTTGTTTCCTGAGCTGACTGCAGGTCACCCAGGTGTGCTTGCCCAGGTGGAAATCTACTGGGCTATGTACTGTGATTTGTAATTGAATTTCAACAAAAGGAAAAATAAGTCATTCCCTGAGATAACCAAGGACATTCTGTTTTAAGGAACAGACCCCATTGTTTTTATTAGCTTCAGGGCTTCCTTCCTAGGTGGCTCAGTGGGTAAAGAATCCACCTGCAATGTGGGAGATGCAGGTTCGATCCCTGGGTGGGGAAGATCTCCTGGAGGAGGGACGGCAACCCACTCCAGTATTCTTGCCTGGAAAATCCCCATGGACAGAGGAGCCTGGCGGGCTACAGTCCATAAGGTTGCAAAGAGTCGGACATGACTGAAGCAACAGCACGCGCATCCCTGTGAGAAGACCATGAATCCCCACTCTGCTCAACTCAGAGGTGCTAAAGCACCAACTTGCTTCAGCCAAATAAGTGTGGGAGGGAATGTGTGTGTCACTTCTGTCCAAAGGCTTTGAGTCCCTCTCTCCCCTGCAAGTCTGTCCCTGCCCTCCCCCACCTTTGTTTTCCTCACTTCTCTCTCTCCCCCTCCCCCACTTGCCAGTCCTTTGGTTCGTGGTGCCTTTTACCTGGGCCACTGCTGACATCCCATGGGAAAGGCAAAGGGGGAAAGGCTTCAGGGGAGAGACAACAGCAATGGGGCATCATGTTAAAGGGAGGCTGGGGTAGCAGGGGAGTTGAGGAGGGAGGAGGGAAGTAAGGAGGAGAGAGGAAGGAGGAGGGAAGGAAGGCACCAGGGGATGGAAGAAGACAGGAGGGAGGGAGCCACAGCCTGGACTGTGTAGAGTTGGGCCTCCTGCTGCGAAGGAGAGCCTGGGAGTGAGATAGTCAATAGGAGGGATGGGTTAGTGAACTGATGAGCTAATCAGGGATGTGTTGACCACATGGATATGCCCAGTGACACAATACCATCTACATTAGCAACCAAAAAAGTTAAATACTTAGTATAAATCAAAATATGTGCGAGATCTCTATGAGGAAAACTATAAATGAAATCCAAAAAGAACTAAATAAATACATATACTGTGATGTTGTGAATAGAGAAACTCAACATTGTCAAATTTTCAGTTTTTCCCAAATTGGTTTATAGATTTGGTGGAATCCCAATGAAAACCTCAGCAAGTTATGTTGTGGATATTAACAAACTGATTCTAAAGATTATATGGAGAAGCAAAAGACCCAGAGTAGTCAACACGACATTGAAGGAAAAGGATAAAGCTGGAAGACTAATGATAACCCAACTTTAGGCTACAGTATTAAGAGCATGTGGCATTGGTGAAAGAACAGACATGTGAATCAGTGTAACAGGATAGAGAGCCCAGAAACAGATCCACATTCAACAAATACTGAAACAACTACCTTAAACATCTACGTTTTAAAAAACTAAATCTAGGAATTCCCAGGTGGTGCAATGGATAAGAATCTGCCTGCCAATGCAGAGGACATGGGTTTGATCCCCGGTCCAGGAAGATTCTACATGCTGCGGAGCAACCAAGCCCATGTGCCGCAACTGCTGAAATCTGCGTGTTCTAAGGACTGTGTTAAAGAGTAGCCCCCACTCTCCAAAACTAGAGGAAAGCCCTCAAGCACCAATGAAGACCCAGTACAGCCCATAAATAAATAAAATTATTTTTTAAAAAACTGAATCTAAACATAGATCCTACCCATTTCACAAAAATTAACTCAAAATGCATCACAGGCCTCAACATAAACTGCAAAATTCTAAAATTCCTAGAAGACAACATGGGAGAGAACCTAGATGACCTTGAGTATACCAATGACTTTTTAGAAAGGACACCAAAGTCATAATTCATGAAAGAAATAATTGATAAGCTAGACTTGGTTAAAATTTTAAACTTCTGTTATGTGAAAGACACTGTCAAGGGATTAAAGAGATAAGCCACGACTGATAGAGGACTGCTATCCAAAAATATAAAGAACTCTTAAAACTCAACAATAAGAAAACAAACAACCCAATTTTAAAACAGGCCAGAGACCTTAACCAATCTCATGAAAGAAGATATACAGATGGCAAATAAGCACATGGAATCAAGCCCCATGTCACCTGTCATCAGAAAAATGCAGATTAAAGCAACAATGAAATTCTACTACACACTTACCAGACCAGCCAAAGTCCAGAACACTGATACCACCAATTTCTGCAATTGGACCTTTCTTGCAAAATTCAACTTGAAATGGATTAAATATATCAATACCAGACCTGAAATCATAAAACTCCTAGAAGAAAACATACTGGAAATCTCCAAGTAAGACTACATCTGGAATGGGAGGAAATACTTTCAAATCATATATCTGATAAGGGGTTAATATCCAAAATATGTAAACTATTCATACAACTCAAAGCAAAAAAAGCAAACTATCTGATTTCAAAATGGCAGTGGAACTGAGTAGACATTTTCCCAAAAAAGACATATAGATTCTCAACAGAATCATGCAAAGGTGCTTGATATCACTAATCACTGGGGAAAGGCAAATCAGAACCAAAGTGAGCTATCATACCTCACAGCTGTTAGGACAGCTATCACCAGAAGACTAGAGAGAAGTGTTGGTGAGGATATGGAGAAAAGGGAGGCTTGGTGCACTGTTGGTAGGAATGGAAACTGATGTGACCACTATGGAAAAAAATTATGGAGTTTCTTCCAAAAACTAAAAATGGAGTTGCTATATGATCCAGGAGTTCTACTTCTGGATATATGTCCAAAGAAAACAGAATATGTATAGGATGCATTCCCATGTTCACTGCAGCATGATTCTCAACAGCCAAGATAAGGAAACAACCTAAAAGTCCATCAGTGGAAGAATGGATAAAGAATACGTGATAGCTAGCTATCTGTATAAAGGTATATGCTCAGTCATGTCCAATTCTTTGCGACTCCATGAACGATAGCCCACCAGGCGCCTCCATCCATGGGAATTCTCCAGGCAGGAATACTGGAGTGGGTTGCCATACCCTCCTCCAGGGGATCTTCCTGACCCAGGGATTGAACCCAGGTCTCCCGCATGAAAGGCAGATTCTTTACCATCTGAGCCACCAGGGAAGAAACCCTGCATATACATACACATATATTTATACTTATACATATACATATACAAATACAATGGGATATCATTTAGCCATGAGAAAAAGGGAAATTCTGCCATAGGACCAAATGAACAGACCTTAAGAGCATTATGGTAAGTAAAATAGAGGAAGAAAAATACTGCATCACTTATATGTGGAATCATAAACAGCCAAACTCATAGTTAGAGAGACTAGTATGGTAGTTACCAGGGGCTCAGTGAGGGGAATGGGGAAATGTTAGTCAAAGGGTACAAATCTCCAATTATAAGATGAATAAGTTCTGGGGGTCTAATGTAGGGCATGGTGATTATAGTTAATAATACTGATTATATGCTTGAAAATTACAAAGAGAGTAAATCTTAAGTGTTCTCACCATAGAAAAGAATCAGTAATTATGTGATATGATGGGGATATTAACTTTGGCAGTGTATAGGTGCAAACATATATGTTCAAATCAACATATTGTAAGTACACCTTATACCTGCACAAATTAATATGTCAATTATACCTCAATAGGACTGGAAAAAATAAGTGAGCTATCAAGCCATGAAAAGACAGGGAGGAACCTTAAATGCATGTTCCTAAGTGAGAGAAGCCATCTGAAAAGGCTGCCTACTGTATGATTCCAACTACTGACATTCCAGAAAAGCAAAACTACACAGACAGTGAAAAGATCAGTGGTTGCCAGGGTTTGG
>NW_011494884.1:1318875-1321224 GCF_000754665.1 Bison bison bison
TATAATGATGGGTCAAGTCAGTGTACAGTTGTCCAAGCTCATACACACAGAGCCAAGAGTGAACCATAAAGTAATCTATGGACTCTGAGTGATAACAACGAGTCAATGTAGGTTCTTCAGTTGTGACAAATGTACCATCTGATGGGGAGTGTTGAGAAAGAGAGAGGCTGTGCACGCGTGAGGAAGTGGGTTATACAGGAAGTCTCTATATTATTTCCCTCAATTTTGTTGTCCACCTAAAACTTCTCTTTTCATATACACAGTATTTTAAAATAATGACTCATTTTTTCACCTAAGTGCATGGAAATGCCTCCAAAGAGGCCTGTTGTTAAATGCTAGCCAAACACAGCAGCTGCCAAGGTCTCTGAGACTCAGGCCTCTCTCTCCTTGTTTAAAGCAAGATTAACAAGTGTTGGAGTGGAGCCCCAAAGTCAAGCCAGATGCCATGTGGGACTGCTCTGTAAACAGGAAGCAGAAGGAAACTGAAGAGGAAACAGACTTCAGTGGCCGGGCAGGAGACCCGACTCCATGGGCAGGACAAGGGTGAACCCCACTGAGGAACTCAGGGGACAAAAGATGGGGTGGGTAGATCACAATAGAAATATAAACTCAACCTGCTCCACCGGAATCAGAGTCTACAGTTTAACAAGCTCTTTGGGTGCTTCTGAGAGGCACTTGTTTGGAAGACAGATGTTCAAGGAGCTCTTTGGGGTCCTAGCTGCTCATAACTCACAACCTGAGGGGGCCTGGGCTGCTGGCAGAAGGCAGCTAAAAACTTCCAACCCCACAAACATCTAATCTGGGTGGACAGTTCCTGACTTCCAGTTTGCAGGAAGTAAATGATTAAATTACAATCCACAGCTCAGCTGCCCACTGAGCCATCACAAGCATTCTCAACACAAATGTCCCCTCCTCGGGGAGACTCCCTTATCCTCCATCACCCCCCAGTCATCCCTCCTCACCCTGCATTTTCTACACAGCATGTGTGTCTTCCTGGGTCCCCAGGCTCCCGGACTTCACGTCCGCAGAGTCTGGCTGCGTGGTGTGCATGTTGAGTGTGTGTGTGTGTATGTTGTGTATGCACAGGTGTGTATGTTGGGGGAGGGGGGGCCTGCCTGAGTCCAGAGCGCCGAGCAGAGAGGGGTGGGAATAAATGTCCGCCTCCCCTCCTCCTTCCCTCTGCTCTCCTGCTGGCGCCCCTGATGTCCAAACCCGCAGATGGAGGTCAGAGGTCAGCCTCTCAGACAGTGTGGGGCAGAGTGAGTGTGGGAGCTAAACGGAGGGAAGAGTGAAAAGTCCAGGGCCGAGAAGATGTGGTATCTCTGCCCCTCACTCTTCCTGCACCCGTCTGCCCCACCCCTGCCTGCCACACCTGCACCCTAAATGCCGCAAAGCCAGCCCCTCTGCAGAAGCAAACTTCTTCCCTGAAACCAGGCTTGACTCGAGGGGTGTGTCTATACCCTCAGCTCTGCCTGCTTCCTGTCTCCTGCTCATTTCTGCCTTGGGGGGCGGCTGCCCCTTTGCAGGAAGACTCCACAGCGGGTTCTCCTGCACTAGGCACCTGAGAGTCCAGGACCTGCCCCAGAAGTCAGGGCCCTCAGAGCCTGAGAAATGCAGTCTCCTTCCCTCCCTCCCCTTTCACTGGAAAACCACAACCACCACTAATTTTCTTTTAGAAATTAATATTCATGAAAAATCTAATAATGTAAATTTATGGTTGCATTAGAGACAAAATTAAAGGAATAAATAACCCATAAGTTTGTAATGTGTTGTCCTTAAGCAGAAATATCTCCTGCTTAATCTCCATGCTTCCTACTGAATTATTTAAACTGAGATCACTCAGCCACCTGGGTCTTGTCTGCAAAGTGCAAGTCAGTCCCCCGCCCCAAAGGCAGAAGCTGTCTTGGGCAGTGCCAGGCAGGATGCAGGTGGGAAACACTCTGCACCCCCTGGAGAGTGAGTTCCTTGGGCATCAGGTCCAAGAGCACTTTGAGGGTCCAGGTCATGGCTACCTGGGGATCCATCAGGTGCTCCAGGGTGATCTGGGAGCCTCACTTGAGACAGAACCCCTCCCCCAGGCTCCCTGAGGCCTTCTCCCCACCCCTGATGGAACTAATCACAAGCAGGAGAAGATCTGGCCTGGTCACTTGAGCCCATAGTTCATCCCACCTTCTGTGCCCTGTGCTGACGTCACTGTGACCAGCAGAGATTGGGTTCCGGGGTCACTTCCAGTGGGAACCCTGGGCATTCAGCTCAGTTTCTCCTGGGTGGATAGATCATTGGAGCAAGAGCCTGCTCCCACCTGAACCTGCTTGACCTAGATCCCACCTCCCAGGTCCTGTCCTGATG
>NW_011494884.1:1321324-1366402 GCF_000754665.1 Bison bison bison
CCATAAGTTTGTAATGTGTTGTCCTTAAGCAGAAATATCTCCTGCTTAATCTCCATGCTTCCTACTGAATTATTTAAACTGAGATCACTCAGCCACCTGGGTCTTGTCTGCAAAGTGCAAGTCAGTCCCCGCCCCAAAGGCAGAAGCTGTCTTGGGCAGTGCCAGGCAGGATGCAGGTGGGAAACACTCTGCACCCCCTGGAGAGTGAGTTCCTTGGGCATCAGGTCCAAGAGCACTTTGAGGGTCCAGGTCATGGCTACCTGGGGATCCATCAGGTGCTCCAGGGTGATCTGGGAACCTCACCTGAGACAGATCCCCTCCCCCAGGCTCCCTGAGGCCTGCTCCCCACCCCTGATGGGTCTAATCACAAGCAGGAGAAAACCTGGGCTGGTCACCTGAGCCCATAGTTCAGCCCACCTTCTGTGCTCTGTGCTGACGTCACTGTGATCAGCAGAGATTGGGTTCTGGGGTCACTTCCTGTGGGAATCTGGGGGATCCAGCACAGCACAGTTTCCCCCGGGAGGATGGATCTGCCTGTGGCAGGGCTGCAGGGCTGTGCTGGGGGTCCCTCTAGGACTGGGTGCGTCCGGTCACCTCTGCGTCTCTGCCCACTGGCCCAGCAACACAGGCAGGAGAGTCAGCTTCCTGAGCAGGTGTCCTGCTCCCACCTGAGAGCTGCTCAGCCCAGATCCCTGCCCCCCAGGCCCTGTCCTCATGGAGGGTGATGCTGAGGGCCCTGCCCCATAAATGCATTGCCCTGGACTTCCTCTTCTGACCCCCAAGTGTACACAGAGGAACAGGGGGCTCAGCGTTGACTTGGGTCCTGAATCGGAAACAAACCTTGTGTCTGATGATCAGTCCACATACAGCACCCAATGTGGATGCTGCTCCCAACTTGAGTTTGACTTCAAAGCAAGACCACCTGCTGACTGTTCAGGGAGGGGAGACTCACTCAGTGTATCCTTAGTGGTCTCAGTGGGAAGACCCCTCCTGCAGAAGGACACCGTGGGCTGGGACCAGACTTCTCTGAGCGCCACCTCCTCCCGGGGCTTCCTGACGGGGTTGTCAGTGACCAGGGCTCATCTCCACAGGCTGTACGCTCAGTGTCCCCAGGATTAGGGCTCTTGTCTCACAGCCCTGATGCTGGAGAGGGGAAGGGGGCACTGACCTCCTTGTTTGAGAATCTGCCTGGAGCCAGAGCTGTTCTCAGCGCTGTGATGGAAACCCTGCTCCAGAGCTATGTCTGCGTGGAGCAGAGTCCAAGGCCAGTCCCAGGCCTGGGCTTTCAGACCCCAGGGATCAGGACTCTGAGGAGCAGCTGCAGAGGCAAAGACTCCAGGACACCAGGAACAGCTGCAGAGGTAAAAGGGTTCTCAGGCCCCACTCCAGACCAGATCTGACTCTCCCAGAGTCAGATTCTGCAGGGAGAAGCTAAAAGTCTGACATGCTTGAACCTTCCCAGTGACAGGGACCTCACCCCCCGTGAAACAAGCAGCCCCTTCATGGGATTGTGAGAAACATCTTCCCTGTGGGCCCAGGTCAGCCATCCTCAGCTCTCACCATAGCCCAGCTCTGCAGGTGGCTCTTCTCCATCCTCTACCCCCAGGTTCCTGCCTATCCTGAATTTTGGCCCCCAGCAGAGCCCCTGCATACCGCCTCCCAGCTGTTCCCTCTGAACAGGGAGGTATCCCAGGACTCCTGCTCCAGCTGCTGCCTCTCCCGGCAGACCTCCCCCCATTTCCCTCCTGCAGCCTCAGGGACAAAGCAAACATCCCACCACCCCCTCAAGTCAGGTGTTAGGGCCCTTTTGACAGATGGGGGTTAGAGGAGAAAGAAGATTCTGCCAGATGGTGTGTTTGCGTTTTGCATGCTGCAGACCTCCAACTGCTGCTTTGACATTTATGATGCAGTAAAAGTGAATCCTCACCTGCAGTCTGGTCTCTACAGATCCTTGACATGGAACCCATGGGCACTGGGGTTTAGGGAGCCAGTCATCTTGTGGCTCCAATCTCAGGCTGGGCTGGAGGTAGGAGGCCTGCTCTGTTTTCTGGAAACCTCTGAGCCCCTCTTCACAAAGGAGCTCCATTATTCCTGTCTGGAGTTCAAACTGCCCCTTCAGCAGCTCAAATCTGCAGTGACAGTCACAGAGCAGGAAACCCACCTGCCCTTCATCCCTGGGCACAGCTCAGGTGATACCCGGAGTACGTAGGGTTTGAAGGGCCCCTAGGAGGCTCAGACCCACACTCAGGGCTGCATTTTCTGCGAAGCCACTCACCTGGTGACTCATGCAGGTGTGAACAGTGGATTAAACTTGCTTCCTGCCCCACAACCAGCCCTGAGTGTACCTGGGGGAACAGAGGACAGGGAGCTGTGGGGACCCAGAGTCCTCTGACTGTGGGTGCAGGAGCAGGTCCAACTCTGTTCTCTGGAGACAACTCAGCTCCATCCTACAGGCAGAGAAATGGTCTGAGGGTGAGAGCAAGGGCCCCATCCATCTCCCAGTCAGGTGCCCCATGGCTCAGGGCTGCTACACCTGTGAAGTCCTTGGGGTCAGACCCCTGGGGCAGCTCTTCTGGGTTCTCACCATAGAGAGGGTCACTGCCCAGGTGGTCTTAAGAAGCCATGACTGTGGAAAGCTGCCTGAACCCCTCCTGGCTGCACCTTGCAAGTTCCTTCATGGAGAAACAGGATCTATTTTAGGAAAAGGAACTCCATCTTCTCCTCCAGCAACACTGCCTCCACCATGAATGAGCTCCTGACCCAGGGACCTTGTGCTTGTTTAACAAGCTTGAGCATAGAAGGGCCAGCCTCAGACTGGACAGATAAATGCATGATAAAGGGTGGCTCATAAAGCTGACTGACTAAGAGATTTTGTCTGGAATAGAGTGACAGATGAGGAAAGAGTACTGCATTGATGCTTGAAGACCAGGAGCTGGTGCCCCTGACTGAGGACGGGGGCCTATGTCCACAGAGGGGCACTGAGCACCTGCTCCAGGCTGTATTTCTCTATAAAATCTTGACTGAGCTCACATAGCCAAGGCAGGACCAAGGGAGCTGGGGAGACACTGCCGGCTCGGTGTAGATACAACAGGATAACTAAGAAGACAACAAGGCCCGTGTAGACACACCAGGGGCACTGGTGAATCATCCCAGGTCACTATAGAAACAGAAAGGAACTAAGAAGACATCCCAGACCAGAATTGCCCTGCCAGAGGAATTTGGGAGGTAATCTAGGTCAGTGTAGACACAGGAGAGCAACTAACAAACACATGCCAGATCACTGTAGACATTTGAGGGGAATTGGGGAAGATCCTAGTTCATTGTAGACACAGCAGGATAAAGAGGGGATAATCCCAAGCAGTATAGACACTTGAAAAACATTCTAGGTCAGAGCAAACACAGCAAAGGTCTGGGAAATTTCCCAGGCCTGTGTAGACTCACCAGAGGAAATGGGGAGCTAACCAAGTCCGTAAAGCAAGATAAACAAACAGAATCCTGGGTCAGTGCAGGGAGTGGGTGCAGTCAGTGTAGACACGGCACAGGGACAAGGGAGACCACTCCTGGCTAGTGAAGACACACTAGGAGAACTGAGGAGATATCCAGTCCAGTATAAATGTGACTACAGGACTCATGCAACATCTCAGTCACCGTGGAAACAACAGGCAGGAAGTTTTCAGCACCCTGGAGAGATCCGAGCCAATCCAGGAGGCTCGTGGAAGTTGCATTAGTTGCTCTGTCCTTTCTGACTTTTTGCGACCCTGTGGACTGCAATCTGCCAGGCTCCTCTGTTCATGGGATTTTCCAGGCAAGAATACTGGAGTGGGTTGCTGTTCCCTTCTTCAGAGGATCTTCCTGAACCAGAGATTGAACCCAGGTCTCCTGCATTTCATGTAGATTCAGGGAGGCTGGAAGTCCTTTATTCAGGGCTGGAATGGAGTAAGCAGAGTGTTTCCACATGCTGGCCCTAGAATGCGCATCTGCTTTCACTAGCTGCTTTGAGAAGCTGTCCCTCCATGTCTACAAACCTCATAGTAGGGACCATACTCCAGCCTGGAGGAAAGCTCCTCTAGTAAGTCAGGGCAATCATATTCTCCATTCTGCCCTGTTTCCTATCTTTCATCAGCAGGGACTGATTCTTCTGCAGCATTTGGCCATTTGGATCTTGGTCCTAGGTTTCCCCTCATCTTTATATTAAAATTTCCTTTGTGACCTTTTCTCCAACACCTGGTTCACAGGAACTGTATTAAACGGGGCCAACATCTCTCTACTTAATAATTCAATACTTGGACATGCTGTCAGGCCAAGTAATTTACAACAGAAAGGAAGCCCAGGCTGCCTTCCTCAGTAGATCATGTATACTCTGCCTCTAAAGCATTCTTCAGTAAGGACACTGTCCTTCCTAAGGAGAGCTGTGACTTTTACAAGGCTATTTAATGCTTCAAGCTATTATGATGGCGTGAGGAAAATTACTGTGATGATAGCTGTCTTTGCCACTTATAAATTCCCAGGATGTTTACCATATAAATATTACCCAAGGACACCGCTTCCTCCTAATGACCTGAGTGATAAATGCCTCTTGCTGGGAGCTCTGCAAAGCCAGCCCCTCTGTCCAAAGAAGGGGAGACCCAGCAGCCATCCAGGTTGGGGACCCTTCCATGAATCAGGGACTTGATTCTCAGCTGTGGGTTGCAGACTAGTTATATCAGAAATGACTTGGCAAGGGAATAAAAAACTTTATTTTGTACAAAGGAAACAATTTTTTAAATTATTTTTTAAAGATTTTTTTATGTGGGCCATTTCTTTAGTCTTTATTGAATTTGTTACAATATTGCTTTTGCTTTATGCTTTGGGTTTTTGGCTGCAAGGCATGTGGCATTTTAGCTCCCCAACCAGGGTTCGAACCCACAGCCCCTGCCATTGGAAGATGAAGTCTTAACCACTGGACTGCCGGGGAAGTCCAAGAGACTTTAATACGGAGTTTTATTCCCTATTCCCTAAAGCTCTGCTCTAAATACTTGGCTAGAAAGACTCCTGGAGTCCCGATGTCCACTACTTTCCACAGTGCTAGTGGTGTTCACATCCTCTAACTCTAGGGAATGTCCAAGCAAGGGCAGACAGCCGGGGCCAGGACTGCTCTGTTCCTGAAGATTCTTCACATCGACTCAGCTTTACAGGAGCTCTGCAAGTTTTCATTGTGAGTGTCTGTCAGTCACAGTGTGGCCCTGGGAATTCTGAGTTTGCAGATTCAGGCAGCTCTGAAGCCACTTCTAGGAGGAGGAGGCGGGTAGCTTTGGGTGCAAAGGAGGCCTTGGGAACTGGAGCAGATGTGACCCCAGACCGCATATTCAGGGGTGCACCAAGGGAGCTCTGTGTGCCTGGGAGTCTCCCCGTGGTCCCTGCCTGAGCCTCCATTTCCCCATGGGGTGAGAAATGCCACCTTGGTCCATGAGTGCATCTCAGCCAGTTCAGACTTTCAGAGTCCTGACGGAAGAGGATCCAGCTCAGGGGGTTCACAGGGTGGTCTCATAAAGAGTTTGTTCTCAGAGCTGTGGGCAGGGCACAAGGAAATCACCAGGGATGTTGACACACCAGGGACTAGCCAGGGCAGGCAGTTACCCTTTCCCTTTGGCCTGGGAGGAGAGATTGTCACAGAACCCGGGGAGGGCAGTGGCCCTGAAGGACTGCCAGAACCACAGACTCGGCAGGGAGGGATGAGGGAGAAGTTACTCTGCTTCCCCCTCCTCCTGCCTCTCAGCCTCCGCCTTGGGCCACCCTTTAGGCCAGACTCAATGGAGGAGGCTGTTAATGGCATCTGAGGGTTACAGTCCATAAGAGAGCAGAGCTGAGAGGCCAGCGAATGGAGAGTGACCAGCTCAGAGTCTCCCTCCTCAACTCCATCTTCAAGTTGTTGGAGGGGAGGGTCTTCCTGGGGCCCAGGCAATGGAGGGTGGGTGTGGGATCTGGAACCTGATGTTGTGTGCCCAGTTTCAAGGGGTCACGACGACTGAGGGCACGCTGTCCCGTGTTCTCCTTGGTTCTCACTGTGGTCCATGTGGTAACTGCTTTAGACTCACCATCTTGACTGTGGTGCCCCTGTTGGTCTCTATCTCCCCACCCAGCCAAGACCCCCTTGGTGCCACAGAAGTAATTTTCTCTGACACTCTGGGAATGTGGGGGATCCTGTGCAGCTATCATCATTGACATAGCCCCCCTCTGCAGGCAGAGAACCCAGGAGACTTCCTGCCTCCAAAGCTCCACCTGGAAAGAGAGCAAGGTCCCCTTGTCGTCTCAGATCCTCCCACCTCATTCCACCAACACAGGGTCAGTTCCCGGCCCTCCTGTCCTGCTTCCTGTCCAAACCTCGTCTTACCACTGTCTAGACTGGCCACTGTCGCCTTATTTGCAGATGACAAAAATGAACCCAGTAGCCCTCCAAGTCTATGCTGTGAGTCTTCCAAAGTCAAAACAAGATTTGTGACTCAACCATTCCACAGCATCAACTTTTCCCTAAAAAGCTGTAAGACCAGTGTTGTTGTAATGGAGAAAGGGGTATGGACCAGAAAGAAGAAAATATCCTGTAGGTTAATTAATTAAACTTTAAGTGGAGTCTTTTCTGATAACTTTGCAAATTGACCATCAGCCAGGAGATGGGAGGAGCATCCAGAAGGAGGAAGGGCTGGGCCAGGGGTCCTGCAGTTATCAGAACATGTTGAGTGATCTGTGCAAACCCCTCTTTCCTTCCTCACTCCCTTCCTCCCTATCTTTCTTTCATGGAAAATAAGGATGAAGGCTGAGTCCCAGATCTGGGCATTTATGAACAGAATAGACACAGGGAATATGGGATGAGGAATTACGTGCAGTGGAGGCAGCTTGGTGTCAAAGGAGACCATTTCCCAGGGGGATATATGGAGTCTTGGAGAGGGCTTTAGATTTCCATAATACACAGAAAAGAAGCCTGAGGGAAAAACTACCTCAGGTGTTGGTCTATAAATTGTGCAAGAGTATTAGCAATTTTAGTATCTAGGGGGAAAAAAGAGCATTTTATAAATGATGCAATTTGATAGCACACATGAATGAAACGTATTTCTCTTATTTTCTTTTTTCTGGATTAGTGGAATACAGCTAGTGTTACAGAACCTGAATTCTTATTGCAACCCATTGAGCTGAATCTTATGAACAAGCATCTGAATTCCCTCCCTTTGCCAGGCACTCTCGGATGGCTGCCCCAAAGCTGCTCCATCCCTTTCTCCCTTGCAGCCTCCAGGCAAACAGGCTGCAAAGTCAAGTAGGAGTTTCCCATCTCCTTTGTATCAGCCTCAGGACACCTCACTACAAGTCACTCTAATACCCTCTGCCCAGACAACTCACAGGCAGCTTTGTGACCCAGGCTCCTCTGACTCAGAGAACAGTACAGGCTCCAAGGCTCCAGCCCTCTTTCCTCCTCCCACCTGGTTTCTTCTGGCCTCAGCTAATGAAAAAGGAGTTCCCTACCCTGCCTCCCTTCACACAGGGTCACAAACCTATCATTAAATGTCTTTATTTAGAGAGCTTTCCTGCCCAGGCCTGCTCCCAGGGGCGGGATGGAATTGATGCAAAATCCATCACTGAATGGGCCTGGACATTTAATCAATGAGGCAGCATGGAGCCCCTGTGATTCAGAGGTGCTGGGAGTCAGGCAAGGCTAGAAGAGCATCCTGAGCGGGTGGGAGGGTGGTTTTCATTTTTGACCCTGTTCTTCCACACTCCAGCAATCAGCAGTCTATTCCGCGTAACGTCAGCTTTGCAGCAGAATTCAATGTCAACAGGAGTATTTGCGCATGTATTCTTTTAATAACTCCACATTCATTCGATAAATTCTTACGTGCCTACTGCATGCCAAGCACTGTTCTAGACCCTGGGAAGAATGAACAAGCACTTCAGTTTATATTCAGTTGAGTTTATATTCTTGTGATGGAATAACTATGTTGGTGATGGTGGTGGTGATGGTAACGAAGGTGATGACAAGAGTGGTGATGGTGATGGTTGTGATGGTGCTGAAGACGACGAAGATAGGGATGCTGACAGTGGTAATGGGAGCAGCAGCAGGGGGACAGCAGACGGAGCAATCATATGAGCAAAGGCTTACATAGCACTCAAGCCGTCACTCATATGATTATGAGTTATTATGAACCGGACACTACTATAAAAATTTTGCCTGTGTTACTTGACTTCATAACAACTGTGGTAGGTGCTCTCATTAACCCTAATTGGTAAATGAAAAACCAAGGTAGAGAGAGGCCAATTCACTCTCCCAAGTTCACACAGGAAGCTATGATGCTGGGATTCAGAGCAGGTTCCCCAATCAGTGGGCTCAGAAATTACATTCCAAATAGACAGGCAAATAATTTCAGACAATGACAAGTACAATGAAGAAAATCAAAGAGGGTGATGTGAGAGTGACTTGGTGTGAGAAGACTACATTAGGGGAGGCCTCTTGAGGAGGTGATACTAGACTGAAGACCAAAAGGATAAAACATGTGGGAATAGTTCTCATACAGGTGGAAGAGCAAATGCAAAGGCCCTAAGATAGGAGTGAGCCCAGAGTGTTCAAAGAACAGCAGGAAGGTCAGAGAGGCTGAAGCAGAATTAACAGGGGGAAATGGGCACTGAATAAAGAAGGCAAGGAGGGGCCAGGCCATGTAGGGCCCCACAGGCCATAGGACACAGTGTGGGTGTTATCCTAAGTGGATGAGGCATTATGGAGCCCATGGAGGGAACGGCTGCAGCCACTCCATAATCACTGAGTCTGGACCATGTGCAAGTAGGAGTCTCTGGGGTATGTTGGGAGATGGATGATCAGAACTGCTGTCCAGTATTTATAAACAAATACTGTATAAGTTGGGGGAATGGGGTTTCCCTGGTGGCTCAAAGGGAAAGAATTCGCCTGCAATGCAGGAGCTGCAGGAGACCTGGGTTCAGTTCCTGGGTCAGAAAGATCCCTTGGAGGAGGAAATGGCTACCCACTCTAGTATTCTTCCTGGAGAATCCCATGGACCATGGAGCCTGGCAGGCTACAGCCCGTGGGATCGCAAATAGTCAGACACAACCTAAGTGACTTAGCACGCATGCACATACCATACAAGTGAGAGCCCTCTCCAGGGTCATCAGGTTTTCAAAACTCACTTTAACACCCCATTCCCAATAGCTAGAGTGCTCTGACCTGTCCCAGCACACTAACTTGCAAATCAAGGGATTTTAAGAGGGTTACAATAAGCCAAGGTGAGGGCCCAGGGGTGGAAGATTGGATCCAGTTTGTGTCTCAACACAGAGTCCTATCCATGCAGGACTCCACAGCACCATAGAAGTTTTATTCCCCTGCCAGGTCATCGGGAGACTGTGAAGGATTTTTAAACAGAGGCAGCTTTGCCAGCATGAAATCATCTCAGTCTCCTTGGAGGCCTGAGTCAGCCAACACTTCTGCAGGCGGCAGCAGCAGGCGGCAGTGGGCGGGCTTTGCCGTCTTGGGCAAGGCTGAAATTTAAACATCTCCTTACCCTGGCTCCAGCCACCCACAGGAAAATCAATGATCAGAGGAGGGAAGCAGAGATGAGCGAGAGGACGGGAAACCCAGACACTCCTGCGGTCCACGAGAAATCCATCTCATATTTATAGGTTTTATGTTTCACTTAAGAAAGTTTGAGTTAGAATTCTATCACTTGTTACCGAAATGGGCGAGCTCGTACAGCTACCTAAAAAAGAGAGAGAGAGAGAAAGAATCAGCTAAAAACTAGCAAATAGCAAGAAGAAATGTTCACTCTTTTAAACTGACAGATTCAATGTGGTGGATGGAGAGAGAAATCACTTCTCTCCCAAAATGAGTCACTGTTGCTGCCGCCCACTGAGAAATTGTCGGGGCGTCTGCTGGGCCCCATTCGGACATCCTGAGGGCAGTGCATGAGGGATGCTTCAGGGAATTTAGCAGGGGAGGCGGAGCTGATTTTGTTTTCTTCTCTTCATGTTCCCTCTAATGGCCTTTTTCAACTCTGCCATCATTTTGCCTTTCATTTCACCAAGATAAATTCTAATTCATGGGCTCATTAACCCCTCTTGCTATTTTGAGCTTGTTTGATGGGATGTCCTGGAGGTTAGGTTCTTTCACAGGGATTGAAGGCACTGAAATCAGGGTTTGGGGATGCCATTAAAGTCAGTTCTCGGGGAAACCAAAATATGCCTTGTCATCATCACTCCAGTACTCCAGGCTGGAAATGAGCAAAAATGCTGTCACCAGAGAAAGGGCCTCAGTGAGGGTCTACCATCTCCTGGCACATCCTGGAGAAGAGGGACATGTTTCTTAACCCCATACACAAACCCTGGGTAGAAGGCAGAGGGCCATGCAGGGGGGCTGCCACCCTGCTGTCTGCAAGGCAACAGCCGGCAGATTTAGTGCTCTCCAGGGAAGGCATATAGATTCTCACAGAGTCTTTAAGGGGGCCACGCTTAGGCAGGGAGAACCTAACCTTGATGGGGGGCTATGGGTCAAAGGAGAAAGACTTCTGGACCTTAGGATATGAAGCTGATCAGACTGGAGGGGCTTAATCCCCTTCTTTCTGGGCCTTCCCTTCTCCACCTATAAAATAAAGATGTTTAAACAGAGTCATTCAAACATTCAGCAAGTATCCAGTAGCAGCACATGCCAGACCACTAAGGTAAAAATGATCACTTGTGTCTTGTCTGCATGGAGCTTACAGTCTGGAGGAGAAGGCCTACATTTAACAAATAATCACAGAAACAAATATGTAATTACCAACTCTGATATGCGCTAGGAAGAAAATAAGGCCGGTCCCTCAAGATAGTATGAAATGTGGGATGGAGATGGAGGAGCAGCAACAATGCAAGCTGAGATCCAAAAGATCTGCAGAAATGAGCCAGGACAGACAGGATATCTCAGGTTACAGAAGAGGATGTGCAAAGGTCCTGAGGTGAGAGAAGACCAGTGTGGCTGGGATGCAGATGAAGAGGACAGAGGTGAAAAGATCTTCTGAGAAAAAGGAAGAAACCAGACCATGATGAATCCTCTTGGTGGAAGGATATACACCCAGCTGTGACCAGGACAGTCCTGGTGGGCATCTGTGGACTTGGCATAAATGTAAAGAGTGGCCCCTTCCCGTCTCTAAATTGTCATGGTTTGAATGCTAATTTTACTGGAGAAAATTAAGTGAGCATGTGCTGTGTGTGTGCACGTGTGTGTAAGGTGTATGACCAGTTGTGCATTTTCAAATTGCCTCACAGAAGGCTGTATGAGTCATGGGTTGGGGAAGGATTGTACAGCTTGGTGTCCCTTAACAAATGTCACTTTCTAGTGTGAAATGAACATATCTCTTGCCACATCAACAAGGAACAGAGGCAACATCACAGCTTGATTTTGTTTTAAAGGATGGAGGGTGCATTTGTGGCAGAGTATTAGCCTTTTGCTGAGGATGAGGGCTGGGACAGGGAAACCTGGGTTCTGGGGAGTGGGGTCTGGAACTTCAACCCCTCCCACTCTGCCTTCTCTCATCCCTACTGGCCGAAGACGCCAGTATTCAGGGAATGCTGGAAACTGTGGCACTTGAGGCGACCACAGAATCTTCTCACTGATTTTGCTTTTTTCTTCCAGCTGCTATATTCAGGAAAAGAGCCTTAAGCTGTTGCCCAAGCTGATCCATCTGACTTTCACAAACTCTTAGGCACAAAACTTTTAAACCAAGACACAGAGGAGGTTCCCAAATGACCTCACAAAATATTGCCAACAATTTATTTCCTTATACAATGACTCATCATTGAAGGCTTGAAAATAGACAAAATTATAGGGGAAATAAAATGCGAAGCCCTGTGCACACCTGCTGGAGTAAGAAATAGCAACCCACTCCAGTATTCTTGCCTGGAAAATCCCATGGACAGAGGAGCCTGACAGGCTACAGTCTGTGGGGTCACAAAGAGCTGGACACAGCTGAGCAGCTGAGCAACAGAGCATGCACGCACATGCACACCTGCATAGAGGAGACAAGGTGATATTACCATAAACATAATGATCACACCAGTTTTTGTTTTCTTTTGTTTAATTGCAGTAGAATGTACATAACATTTACCATCTCAACTGTTCTTGACTATACAGTTCAGTAGCATTAAGAACATTCCCACTGTGTGTGACCATCACCACCCCTCTCCAGAACTTTCGCATCTTTCAAAACTGCAATTCTGTCCCCATTAAACACTGACTCCCTATTCTCCCTCCCCCAGTCCCCGACATCCACCATCCTACTTTCTGTCTCTGCAGACTTGACCACTCAAGGGACCTCCACATAAGCAGAACCGTACAGTAAGCAACTGGCTTATTTCACTGAGCATAATGCCCTCAAACTTCATTTATACTGTAGCATCTGAAAGAATTCTCTTCCTTTTTAAGGCTGAATAATATTCCACCATGGGTGAATTGCATATCCATTCATCCATCAATGGACATAGGTTGCTTTCCTCTTTAGGCTGTGGTGAACAATGTTGCTAGAATATAGTTGTGCAAATACCTTTGGGGGTCCCTTGCACTGGGTCAGCCCACACCAGACACTCAGTCAACATGTGGAACAAATGAAGGAGCCATGAGACCTGGTGATGCCTTCAGACCTGATCACCTCACTCAGCTGGGTCCCCAGTGAATAGCCCTCAGCTTTGGAGTTTCAGAGTCAGCTGTTGAAATCTACGTTGAAGATGGCGAAGGGGCATCAAGAACAAGACTTTGATGACAGGAGCTTCCCCCATGATCCAGTGATTAAGAATCCACTTTTCAAAGCAGAAGACTCAGATTCGATCCCTGGTTGGGGAACTAAGATCCCACATGCAGGGGAGCAACTTAAGCCCCATGCAACAACTACTGAGCCCAGGTGAGCCTGAAATGAAAGATCCCCCATACTGAAACAAAGATCCTGCATGCCACAGCTAAGACCCAACACAGCTAAAAATTAATAAATATTTTTTAAAAGAAAAAGACCTTGATGATGGACCCGCAAAATTGGCCAGGTCTGGCTTCTAGCACTTCTAGTAGCCCTGCCTTGTCTTCTACTAAGCTGGCTCTCCTCCTGACCTCTCCTGGAGGTCAGCCTTCCCCAGGAGCCTGCCCAGCGAGGCTGACCCCAGAATGAGGAGCAACTCCAGGACTGTCCACCTTGGGGCCAGGAGGACTGCGATACTGGATTCTGTTCGTCCAAGTCACTGCAGCTGATAATGACTCCATATGGTAATCTCTGTGTCTCTAACTTTTCTTCACATCAGACAGCTCCTGATGTTTCCAGACAGGACTGCAGACAAGTATTTTCTTAAATAAATTGAATCTCTGCAATAAAGACACAATTACAGGGACTTTCTTGGTGTTCCGGTGATTAAGATTTTGCCTTCCAGTTAAGCAGGGGGAGAGTTCCCTGGTCAGGGAACTAAGATTCCACTTGCCTCGAGGCCAAAAAGACCAAGACATAAAACAGAAGCAATATTGAAACAAATTCCATAACACTTTAAAGATGACCAACATTTTAAAGAAAAAAAAAAAAAAAAGACACAACTGCAAAATACTTTCCTAATATTTTTAGAAATTGTATGCAGTGTTGTGGATGAAATATTTAAATAAAGTGAGGTATTTTAACTGTTAAGGTGTAACATATGCTAAATAAAGCTAATGGTTATTTCTTAAACTTTATTTTTTGTGTGTGTGTGGTTTTATTTTTTTATTTATTTTTTAACTTTACAATATTGTATTGGTTTTGCCATATATCGAAATGAATCTAAAGTTAGGTTTAAATTTTTGGATTTTGGGGGACATGAACTAAGGTTCATAAAATTCTATGAAACTTTTGCTTATATAAACTATCTTATAACATGCTTTCTTGAAATATTTTTGTGTTTATAGAGATGAGGATATTTACCAGATGGAGACTGTAAGAGGATGGAAATAAAGTCACTGTATCTTTTAAAAAAAAAAAAAAAAAAGCTCAGAACTTGCCCCTGAGCTTAAATGACAAACTGCAGCCAACAAGCGTGGTGGGGGTGCACAGCGGTGGTTCCTGACCTGCAGTGACACCTCACACTACCCTCTTGTGAGGACTCATCTCAACTCCCCGTGGACCCCTTGATTTTGCCCCTCGTTCCCCTCTCTCACTAGCCCCCCGGGCTTGGAACTGCTCCCCTGCCGTGCTCCTCAGAAACCTGCAGGGGAGTAGGCAGTATGGTCTTCCGGAAGATCTGTGCTGTCTCAGGCATGGGGTGTTCACCCACCACCTCTCTCAAAGCCACCCGCCCACACCAGGCCACGGTGCTGTGCTGCTCTGGGGAGAGGCCCACCAACCTCCATGCCCACCACCCACACGTGCAGAGATGAGCCAGACCCCCACTGAGCCCAGGATGGACATGGTCCCCAGAGGAGGTGGACACAGCCACAAAGAGTGCCATCAAAGAGTGCTCGACAGAACCCTGAGCAGGGGGATCCATGTCCTTGTTGTAGCCACACGTTCCGGGAACCAAACTCACTCAGAAGGACAATGCAGATAGCGGAGTGCAGTCTATTACACTGGCAGACCCAAGGCAGAGTCTCCTCTTAGCCAAGGACCCTGATCAGTTTTTGTGAAAACCTTATATACCCTAAGTGTACGTGCCCAAACCCACCTCCCCAAATTCCCTGAAACTAGTCTGAACAAAGGAAAAGAAAGATACAGTGCAAGACAACCCTTTGATTCATATGCCTTAAGCTTAGGTAGTTAACAGTGGACAATTATCAATAGGCCTGTGGTCATACCCCAATAAGCACAGTAGAATTTATGATTCTATTTGGTTACGCAGATAATTAGGGTATTCTTTTAGGCGAGGGAGAGTCTAGGCACGAGCCCTGGGGCTCTTCCATCCGGGGGGTCTGGTTTTCCAGTTGGTATGTCATTTCCATAGATACTGGGCATAGTCCGGCCCAAGATGGAGTCCTGCTTTCAAGATGGAGCCTGTTCTGTATGTTTCCTCCTTCATCCTGACACACCGACCAGCATCAGCTGTCCCCTGTGATCTTCCTCCTACCAGGCAGGTGACACGGGTTCACTGTGTAGACAGGGTGGTGAGGAGACACCCGGCTTTGATTTCTAGATTCAAGGTGGCTAGAGATGACCCCACATAGCCAAAAGGTTTGGGAGAAACATCACGAGGGAGAGTTAGGATTCCTGGATTTAGCAAATAAAGAATATGCAGACAATTCTGCAGTATAGGCAAATAATATATGTACTGTCTAGTATAAGAATTTTTAGGATGTATTTATAATTTGAAAACTGTTGTCTATCTAGAATTCAAATTTAAATGAAGGTCCTGTGCTTTATTGGGTGGCCACAGAGAGAAATTTCCCATCCCAAACACACACCCCGGTCTCCCCAACTCCCACCCCCACTTTTAGACCAGGAAAAGCAGGGCAGAACAGAGACAGAACAGCCAGATCTGGAGTTTGAAGGTAAACCTTAATCCTGATTGGTCATTTACACCAAAATGATTGTTTTAAACCCAAGGGACTGGGTTACCTTGGAGAAATCTGATTAAGGTAAAAAATCATAATGATCAAATTAAAGGGGCTTTTAGAGACTAATGCAATTCAGTTACAGAGAAAGGGAGACAATCACATTCTGCACCACTGAGTGGGGCTGTACATTTCAAATCCTTGTGTTGTGAGCATAGAAAGCCTCCAGTTCTCGCTGAAGTGGTGACTCCAGGGCTCTTGTGTTACAAGGAAGAGCCAATTTTGACTCCACGGTGGCTCTATTTCTTTTACTTTAATCTTTGCTTCCTGTTGCTTTGTTCGGTAAAAGGATACTGTCTACACGTAATGGCCTGCCTCAGGGAACCCTGCACCTCTGCTTGACTGTTAAACCAAAATGCCTTTGTTCAGGACCCTGTCCATCTGTGGATGGCCACAGGAAGGAAGAAATTAACACATCCCCTCCCTGAGGCTGGCCATTCCGGGAGATAACTGAAGATTAATGGCATTTTTATTTTACTTCTTCACCTTTCCACCCAATCCCCACCCCCCACAACCTGGCCCCATGTTCTATAAATGAAACTGGCACCCAGACCCCATTAAATAATTATTTCGAGGTACTAGTTTGTCATCTTCCTGGTCTGCCTGCTTTCCAAATAAAGTCATATTCCTTGCCTCAACACCTTGTCTCAGATTTGTTGGCCTGTCATCTGGCGAGCAGAGTGAGCTTTGACTCAGTAACACCAAGAAACTGGATCCAGAGAAGGGCACTCTAGACCACTATTGAGAATGTTTGTCTAGGCTGGCTCTGAGGTCACCTCCAGCCATCGAGGAGGCCAAGAGCAAACAGTGCTTTATGCACATCATTGTAGTGGCCAGCAGGGATTGGTGCCTGCTGGAGTGGGCAGGGAGTGAGCCCAGGGCTCCAGCCTCACCTCTGGGCTCCAAGGAAGAGGAACCAGGCTCCTGTGGTCCTCCTGAGTGCAGCAAAGAGGGAAGAGATCAGGAGTCCTCTCGGGGCATCTCAGGGGAGAAGAAAGGGAGGGGCATCTCCCTGACTTACGGGAGCCAGAGTGGACCCTTGGGCCTGCCCCCCTTCACAAAGGATCTCTAGCTTACATCACTGACTTTATCTCCAGATGAAATTTTAGGTTCAATGACAGACACACAAGTAAAGGTGAAAACAGAATGACCTTCAACCTTTATCCCATGATTGGATGAGCCACCTGGCAGGATTATAAATTGATTTATTAAATAAATTCTCTAATAACCCCATACTGTTCATGGGGTTCTCAAGGCAAGAACACTGAAGTGGTTTGCCACTTAAGAAAATTAGAGATACCAAGGGAACATTTCATGCAACAATGGGCACAGTAAGGGACAGAAATAGTATGGACCCAACAGAAGCAGAAGATATTAAAAAGAGGTGGCAAGAATACACAAAAGAACTATACGAAAAGGATCTTGATAACCCAGATAACCATGATGGTTTGATCACTCACCTAGAACCAGATATCCTGGAAGGCGAAGTCAAGTGGGCCTTAGGAAATATCACTATGAACAAAGCTAGTGGAGGTGATGGAATTCCAGCTGGGCTATTTCAAATCCTAAAAGATGATGCTGTGAAAGTGCTGCACTCAATGTGCCAGCAAATTTGGAAAACTCAGCAGTGGCCACAGGACTGGAAAAGGTCAGTTTTCATTCCAATCCCAAAGAAAGGCATTGCCAAAGAATGTTCAAATTACTGCACAATTGCACTCATTTCACATGTAAACAAAGTAATGCTCAAAATTCTCCAAGCCAGGCTTCAACAGTATGTGAACCGAGAACTTCCAGATGATCAAGCTAGATTTAGAAAAGGCAGAGGAAATAGAGAGCAAATTGCCAATGTCCACTGGATCATAGAAAAAGCAAGAGAATTCCAGAAAAACATCTACTTCTGCTTCACTGACTACACCAAAGCCTTTGACTGTGTGGATCACAACAAACTGTGGAACATTCTTAAAGAGATGGGGGTACCAGCCCACCTTACTTGCCTCCTGAGAAATCTGTATGCAGGTCAAGAAGCAATAGTTAGAACAGGACCTGGAACAATGGACTGGTTCCAAATTGGGAAAGTGAAAGGTGTGTCTGACTCTTTGCAACCCCATGGACTACACAGTCCATGGAATTCTCCAGGCCAGAATACTGGAGTGGGTAGCTTTTCCCTTCTACAGGGAATCTTCCTAACCGAGAGATCGAACCCAGGTCTCCCTCATTGCAGGCAGATTCTTTACCAGCTGAGCCACCAGGGAAGCCCAAGAAAACTGGAGTGGATAGCCTATCCCTTTTCCAGGGGATCTTTCTGACCCAGGAATTGAACCAGGGTCTCCTACATTGCAGGTGGATTCTTTACCAGGTGAACTACCAGGGAAGCCCAAAAGGAGTACATCACCTTGCTTATTGAATTTCTTTGCAAAATGCTGGACTGGATGAAGCACAAGCTGGAATCAAGATTGCCAGAAGAAATATCAATAACCTTGGATAAGCAGATGACACCATCCTTATGGCAGAAAGCAAAGAAAAACTCAAGAGCTCTTGATGAAAGTGAAAGAGGAGAGTGAAAAAATTAGCTTAAAACTTAACATTCAAAAAGCTAAGATCATGACATCCAGTCCCATCATTTCATGGCAAATAGATGGAGAAGCAATGGAAATAGTGACAGACTTTATTTTCTTGGGCTCCAAAATCACTGCAGATGTGGACTGCAGCCATGAAATTAAAAGACGCTTGTTCGTTGGAAGAAAAGCTATGACCAACCTAGACAGCATATTAAAAAACCAGAGACATTATTTTGCCAATAAGGGTCCGTCTAGTCAAAGTTATGGTTTTTCCAGTAGTCATGTGTGGATGTGAGAGTTGGACTATAAAGAGAGCTGAGTGCCAAAGAATTGTTGCTTTTGAGCTGTGGTGCTGGAGAAGACTCTTGAGAGTCCCTTGGACTGCAAGAAGATCAAACTAGTCAATCTTAAAGGAAATCAGCCCTGAATATTCATTGGAAGGACTGATGTTGAAGCTGAAGCTCCAATACTTTGGCCACCTGATGTGAAGAACTGATTCATTGGAAAAAACTCTGATGCTGGGAGAGATTGGAGAAGACAGGAGGAGAAGAGGGTGACAGAGGATGGCACCACTGACTTGATGGACATGAGTTTGAACAAGCTCTGTGGAAGCCTGATATGCTGCAGTCCATGGGGTCACAAAGAGTTGGACACAATTGAGAGACTGAACTGAACTGAATAACCCCATAAATAGAACAGTTAGAGACCTCTGCATATTTGATGGTTAAAATTATTCGATTTTACATGTAACAGCCCCCATCTCCTGGATTGAAGACAAGATTCTTTACTGTCTGGGCCACCAGAGAAGCCCCCATTCATACTATTAATTAAAATATGACTAAAGACTTAATTATAAAAAATGAAAAATAAATATTAAGAAAAAAATCCAAGAGGTCCCCCAGTTATATATCTGTACACGGATGTGTAGAAAGATGTTAAATACAGAAATTGGGTGCTGGGGAGGGGAGAGTATCTGTAATAATGCACTGCAATTCATATAATTTTGTCTTGATTTCCTTCATTTTTTTGTTTTTTATATTCTTAATTTTGTCCTTCCCTCCTTCCCCAATACTCACTATTTTGTTGGAACACAGCACATGGCTTTTGCCTGTTTTTGAACATATTACAAGCCAAACATGAATTATTCTTGGTCTCCATTCCTTAACATCACCCCCTCCAATGACCTTTACCCTCCCCCTACCTCCCGTGATCTTGCATCTTGAATAATCACTCCACCTCTGACATCTTGTTTGCAATTATTCTGCTTTCTGAGCGTTCACTTCCCATGATGGAGCTCTCAGTCCAGAACTGCCTTGCCAGTGTCCCTGTGAAAACATCAGGTTCTCACAGCCCCTGTCTCCCTTGTACCCCATCTCTCCCAGCTCATCTTAGATTCAGTGCTCATCAAACACCACCAACTCCTTTGCCCCCCTCTTTCCATTGCACTCGCTGAGTGAAAACAAATCAACCTAAACCCAACTCTTTGTTTACCAGCACCTGCCCTGGAGCTGAGTGTGCCTGTGAAAGTGCACACCACGCTGACCTCTCACACTGGAAATTCAAATCTTCAGATCTCACTTCCCTGAAATTGGGAACCACAATGTTTCCAGTATTTTCCATTTCCAGTTTTAAAAACAATGCTTTCCCACTCTCTGTTCTCCCTTCAGGCCTCCCACATGCCTTCTCTTGTTCCATTCTCAGCCCATGACCTGGCCTCACAGTTCACAGGGGAAACCATGGTTTCTTCACCTGCTCACCATCAAATCTTCAACTTACCGCTGTTTGTAGTCACAGCCTCTGCCATCTCTCTTGGTGCAACATCACCTTTCCATGGGGAAGGTGACACATCCGATGTGATGCATCACTCCTCACTCATGCCTCACTTATGTCCTGGATCTCACCCCCTCCTGCCTCCTCAAAAGCCCTCCTCTGGTAACTCTCTCCTCTATCAGTTGCACCATCAGCTTCTCCTACATGAGACATATACTTCCAGGATCCACATATACCTCAATATCAGCCATCTTAAAAAACAATAACTCTGATTGTTCATCTCTCTCCAGCTGTCACACTTCTTCTTATCTCTTCTTCTTCATCAAATTGTCTATAGGGACTGCCTCTGCTTCCTTGCTTCCTGATTTCCTTTTACCTTCTTCAACCAAGTGCTGAAATCCCACTCCACTACTAAAATTATTCCTGTCAAAGTTACAAGAGATCTCCATGTGTCCAAATCAATGGTTTCTTTCTGTCTTCATCCTACGGCTCTTAACAGAGTCCAACTCAGCTGACCACTCTCCCTCCTGAACATTTGACTTGCCTGGCTTCCAGGATAACTCACAATTACTTTTCTTTTCAAGCCTCAGCCTCAGTCTTCATTCACTCCTGTTCCTCTCCTGGTTTCTCAGTGTTAATGTGCCCCCAAGAGCATAGTCTGAGGATCCTTTAATTTTCCTTTCCACATCCTTAGAAATGTCCGGCTTTGGGCAGGGATCATCTATACACAAATGACCCTTACATTTCTCATACTTCAGTCATGATCTCTTTCCTGAGTTTCCCACTCATATAATATAGTGCAGCTTCAACATAACACCATGATTTCAAGTAGGAAACTCCAGTCCTGGAACACCCCCATTGTGCACACTGAAAGATATCTTTCCTGAATGGAAATGTACCCCTTCTTATTGTCAGGTTCCTATGAGACTATCAGTCCTTAATTATTTTGATGTCATTCCTGACATCTCAAATTGAACATGTCCAAAACCAGACTCTACCCTCAAAACTGTTCCTCCTTCAGTCTCTGCCTCTCAGTGAAATGGCACACCACAGCCCTGTTGTTCAGCCCAAAGCCCTGCTCACCCTCACGCTTCCTGCTTCCCTGCTTTCTCTATTGGTACCCACATACAATGTGTCACCAAATTCTGTTGACTCTACTTCCAAACTCTGTCCTCAATTCATCCATTTCTCCCCAACTCCCTTGCTCTCACCCTATTTCCCATCGCTACCATCTCTCACCTGGACCACTGCAGCAGCATCTCCAAGACCCTTCTCACTGCATTCAAATTAAAATCTAAATCTCTTATTGCAACTTAAAATTGCAACATGATCTGGGCTCTGCCCTCCTTTGAATTAATTCTACACTTCTCTTTCTCCTTCTCTCTCTCTCTCTCTCTCTCTCTCTCTCTGTCTTTCTCCTGTACTCACTTCCCTCCAGACATAATGGTTGCATTTTCAATGCTTCATTTTGTTTGGAAAAGTCTGAGCAAGTCTGAATTTTCCCCTGAAAGTGACTTGATATTTGTTGCTGTTATTATTATTGCCTGAAACGTAGAGGAGTGTTTCTTCCTCTTTGAGGTCTCATAAAATTAGGACATATTCCAGAGTTAATAAATCCATACTGATTTTATCTGGAATATACTATACCCTTTCAGTCTGTGGGCTCAAACTTTCCTTGATTTCAGGAAAGGTCTCTTAAATTATATCCCAGATGGTTCTCCATTCTTTTTTCTCTTCTTTGGAGACAGAAACTACGCATACACTGTATTTCCTTTTGCTTCTATATCAATGATTTTCTGTTTATTTATTTGGCTGTGTTAGGTCTTAGTTGCAGCATGTGGGATCTTTCATTATGGAACACATACTCTCCAGTTGTGGCATGCAGGCTCTGGAAAGCACTGGCTCAGTAGTTGCAGCTCTCAAGCTTAGTTGCTCCAAGGTATGTGGGATCTTAGTTCCCCGACCAGGGACTGAACCTTTGTCCCCCCTGCATTGCAAGGCAGACTCTTAAACACTGGACCACCAGAGAAATCTCAAAGATTTTCTCTTTGTTGTCTTTATTTTTATTCAGCCTGCCTTTTGAAGATATCTTCCTGCTGCTGCTCTGTTTTTTAGTATCCTTTATCCTTTTTCTGTAGTTATTATGACTTCACCTCTTGTGGTGTTTTCATTTTTTTTCTTCCTCTTTTTTCTTGAGCACCACCAACTCATTTTCAATCATCCTTTGTTGTCTTCTTATTTCATCCTTGAGTCTGTGTTCCTGCTGTAAGCTCCTGATTCAAAGGGGCTGTGTCTATCCTCCAATTTTCTGAACCAAGAGACAATTGCATGACTTTCCTCTGATTCACAGCAACATTACTTCACTGTGTGCTTTTCATCTTCCTTTTGTGTATCATATATCTTCCATTCCTCCCTCCCTTCCTCCATCTCTCTGTGTGACTTGTAATTAACCCTCTTCATGTCTCAAAGACCTAAAAAGCCAGTATCTCCCACAGTGGCCCCTCTTTTGAGCCACATTTACAGTCAGCTGGCTGCAGAGAAGGCAGTTCTCCATACTTCCTTCCACAGCACCAGTCCCTGCCTTCTGTGAGTCAAATAACTTTGCATTGTTCCTAAAGCCCTTGCACATACCCCATCTTACTCCAGACGGGGGTCAGGGGGTTGGCTCATGAGATCAGGATGTTCACTGGGCACTGTGGGCTCTGCCAATGCAGTTTGTGTTCTACCCACCACACCTTGTTGCTCGGATCTACCTGCCCCATGTCACTTCCTGAACACATGTCTGGCACCAACAGCACACATGTCTGATCTCCACAGCACACATCATCTCCAGGATTCACACACCAGGAGTCATATCCTGAACTTGTAGATCTCGTTATTTCTTGGATACATATGTGTCACATCACCTCCCTGATCACATCCAACACTGTCTGTCAGATCTGCAAGTCACACATCACTTTCAGGATCCCACATCTGCCGTCATATCCTGAATCCGCAGGTCACATGTTACCTCATGGATCCGTACATGTCGATCCCGGATCACCATGTCCCACGCCGTCAGTCAGAACATTACGTCCCACATCATATCCTGGATCCTCACATGTCCTCTAATCTGCATCCACACATCCCACGTTCTCCTGCAGGGTGTTGGTCTTCATCTGCAGCCCATAAGGAGGCATCTTGTCCTTCAATCCAGCAGGTGCTGCGTTTTCATCAAAGAACAACTGGGAATAGAGGGGCCCACACTCAGAACCTGGCCATACCACCCACAATCAGAGACATTTTAAGATCCTTGGGCTGATAACAAACCCAATTTCACTAGGTAAGAGTTTTCACTGTGAAATGTAAGCTCCATGGGACCTCCTGCTCAGACCCCTTGAGACACTCTTCTGTGACCTGGTGTCTGACACTCACTCCCTTACAGGATATGACTCTGGCCAGGTCTGGCCCTCTGGTCTCACCTGGAGTGAACTTGGTAATACCCTGACCCTTCACAAGGCCATTTGTGCTATAAGAATGGTGAGAGGTGGGATGAATGATCCAAAGCAGTGCAGCAGTGCAAGCCACTGAACAACACCAACCTGTGTTAACAGTCAACAAAGAATCAGCTGTGTATCACTCACACAATGTCCAAAACATGAGCTTCTGATCGAAGTCATGTCTCCTTCAAGGGAATTCTTAGGACCCAGGGACCAGGGCTGCCCAAGACCCCTCACTCCCCACTGGGACAGAGCTCTGATTCCCATCCAGTCCCTTTGGTCCACACTTCTCCCTGGGTGGGGTCCTCAGGTTCCAGTGGTTCTGTTCTGGAGTCTGTTGCCCACACAGGGTCCAGAAAGCCTGGAGAGCAAGAAGCTGCACTGTTTCCTTGTAAAGATATAAGAATGAGGCCTCAACTTCCTTGTGATCTCCTGATTTACCAGGAGCTCAAGCAGACAAGAGAGGACATGAGAAGAGCCAGTGTTCAGCTCCTGCACTGTGGAAGCCAGGCTCCTACCCTGCTCTGTTAACCGTCCACATTGCCTAACCTGACCAGTCTGAGCCCTGAGTCCCTGGGGGCTCACCTAAATGGTTCAGAATGTGCATGTGACTCATATGCGTCCAATAAGAATAAGGCCCTTTCCTGCAGGATCTCAGCCTGGGGGGATGTGAGCTGGAGATGGAGCAACCTGCTGAAAGAGGCCCATTACAGGGCTGTCATTACATGAACTAGTGGCAGGGGTTGGGGAGGGGGGGTTGCCATTATAAAAACTAATAGAGGAGTTGATGTTACATAAACTGACATAGGAAGAACTGTTGCATAAATGGATACAGAGACTGCCATTATATAAACTAATGCAGGGCTGTCATTACATAAACTAATAAAGGGACTGTCCTTAAATAAACTAATACAGAGGTACCCTCAGGGAGGACCTGCCATTATAAAAACTAAGACAGAAGAAATAAAGCCACCAATCAAGTGAGAAAACTAGATCTTCATTTATCATTTGAAGCCCTGGGCCCAAGTTTTCCTGATTCTGTTCATTCTTTTGAGTTAGACAAGTCATAAATCTCCTATCTTCTTTAATGTGGCTTGAATTGAGTTTCCTGTCTCTCGCATATGAAGAAACCTGGAATGATACCTTCCAAAATCATCCAGGCAAAACCTCTATGAATCCATGTTTTTCCCAGTAACCCCTTGACTGGGCCAGCTGACAGTCCAGAGGAAAGCAAGATGGGAGATTTGGTCCCAGGATTTGTGGCTTTAGAGCTTTTGCCAGGTTGACCACGTGTCTTTATGAGGAGATACTTAACCCTTGGCAGCTCTTAGAATCAGTCCTGAGCTGAGCTCAGCTTTGGGTTCTGTGATGAGTGCAAATTATCTCACTTAATGCACAAAAGCAGGATGTGCCAGGAGGGTTCCTACTGAAATCTGCTGGGGTTCGATCATGTTTATTTCTCTGCAGAAGCATCCTTCCTGCAGCAGAGTATGGGTTAGAGGTTATTGCTAATCCTGCACAGGGGAGGGCGAGACTGGGTCACAGGCTATCCAAGCTTACAGAGTCTTCCCCAGCAAACACAATCACTGTTAGGGAAATCACCTGGGAGGATTAGGCTGGGATCTCCAGACACCTTGACCAGCTGAGACTCAACTTGAGAATGACCAATACTCCCTTGGTGACAAAGTTGTAAACTCTCCAGAGCATCCAGGCCACCTATTCATGGGCTCTTGGTGTTTCTCCCAACTTTTGCCCTGAAGCTGCATGGATTGGTCTATCCATTTCCAGCTCTCCGGCAGTGCTTCTCCAGCATCACAGGCATGACACCCAGCAGCATTAGGAGCAGCCGGCCCATTTTCAAGGGGGTAGGTTTGTATTCCATCCAAGTAGGTGGCTGATGTCCAGGGCCTGAGATTGGCTCACACCTAGAGATCTAGCCTGGTTAATGATTAGGGAATGAATTAGCTGGATGTCTGAATTGGTACCCCAGCTAGTTATTGGGAAATAATCCCAAGAAATTTTGGCAGGCTGAGGTTGGATAATGCTTAGAAACTCAGTCGGACTAGTTATCTTTGACCCAATCTGGCAAATACTTGAAGACAAAGCTTACCCAATGTCTGGGAACTCACCTAAATATCTTCTTGTGAGCAGCTGGGCTAGAGTCTGGAGTCTTACAATCAGGCACCCAACCTGGTTAGTAACAGAGCATGAAACCTGGTTAATGCCTGTTCACACAGCTTGGTTAATGTCCACAAATTTGACCTAATGTGTCCCAAGGAAGAAGAGCTAGAGCATGAACTGTCATCTGCACTTGAAAAGCAGACCAACAGTTCTGGAAATATCTACTCCAAATGCCTTTGAAATGCAAACACAGTCTGGTTGGAGTGGACACCAGAGATCTTGATTTGGTCTGAAGGGCTTTTCCCCCTCTGTGCCTGGAACCCATTCATCATCCACATCAGTACACAGGCAACATCTCATGTCTTCCCAGATTTTAATTGGCCTCTCAAGATGCTCTGAGGTCTCACAGAAGCAGACACTTGAGGTAGGGGAATCAGCACTGGTTAAACTGATGAAAAGGGACATGGAGCTGGAAGTGTGAAACAATTCTGAAAGAGCTCTGTCCACAGTGATGCTCCACAAGTGCACTTCACTGGAATAAACTGAAGTGTTGCAGAGAGGAACAAGTGCTTGTCTTGGAGGGGCAATGAAATGAGAAGCCACTGTGTCATGATGTTCCCAAGGAAAACTAGGAGCCATGTGGGTGACCCACTGCCCTTCAGAGGTCATAGCTGGAGTGATAATTGTGTAGGAGATGGAGCATGACTTCTTATTAGAATAGAAGCAGTCACTCATGTCCCTTTCATCTTTCAAAATATTGATTGAATGATGCCAAAAGCCCAGTACACTGTTGAGCAGTAGCCTCTATAAAAGAAGCTCTGTGACAGCTTCCCCAGCCTCTTCCCTCACTCTATTATAACAAACAATAGAGATAAAAGATGCTCTTTTCACCTAAGGACTGGTGATGCAACCAGGTAAAGTATTGTCAACCATCCTGCAAATCTATAAAGGATGTCATAGCCACTGCCTTAGATTTGATTGTCCATCCAAATTTTATTGTCCAACCAGCCATTCAATAAATGTTGCTGAGCACTTACTATATACCAAGCCCTGGGCTAGGTATAGCCCTTCAGAAATTACAGCTCAATAAGGAGATTGAGATTGTCTTCTCAATAGGGAGACAGTCATGGAAATAGACTAAATTGTCAGATCTCTTGGTTTCAGGCAACAGAAACACAATTTCACATGCCAGAGGTCAAGAGGGCATTTGTTGTTCAAGGACAAGGTAGGGTTCTGAACTAGGTATTCTCTGTGTCTTAAGAATTCCACCCTTCACTCTTTCCTGACCTGATAGATCTAGAAAAACTGGTCCCAGCTCTGTCTCAAAGCACTTCTTCACCTTCAGGTTGGGTTCAGTGGCAGGAGATTGGAGGGTGGCAGGAGAGAAAAGCAGGGGTATTCTGCTTCTGTCCTGCTTGCCTGTGGCTCTGGCAGACACTGTATTATTCTAAGGTCACAGACCCTACACATAGATGCCTTCTCCAGGCAACAGCTGTCCCTGGCTTCCAGAAACATTGCTTTCTCACTTGTCATTCAGATGATCCCAGGGGTAGACTTCCCACTCTTGCTAGCCCCTGAAGTGGGAAGGAACAGAATAAATATGTATAAACATAGAGGAAAAAGAAGGTACTTAACCAAGGCAGTCTATAGATTTTCATAGAAAATCTATTTTTCATAGAAATTGAATAAATAATTTTAAATTTTATATGGAAACAAAAAAGACTCCAGAATGGCCAAAACAATCTTAATAAAGAACAGAGCTGAAAGAATCATGCTCCTTGACTTTAGACTATATTACAAAGCTACAGTAATCAACACAGTACTGGTACAAAACCAGACAATAGGATAGAAAGCCCAGAAATAAAGTCATGCACTTATAGTCAATTAATCTATGACAAAGGAGGCAAGAAAATACAATGGAGAGAAGACAGTCTCTTTAATAAGTGGTGCGAAAACCAGACAGCTACATGTACAAGAATGAAATTAGAACATCCTATAATACCATACACAAAAATAAACTCAAAATGAGTAAAAGTCCTAAATGTAAAACCAATACTCTAAAACTCCTACTGGAAAACAACATAGATAGAAGAGTCTTTGACATAAATCACAGTACTTTTGATCCATCTCTTAAAGGAAATAAAAGCAAAAATAAGTAAGTGGGACCTAAATTAAACTTAGAAGCTTTTGCACAGCAAAGGAAACCATAGACAAAACAAAAAGATAATCTATTGAATGGGATAAAATATTTGCAAATGATATGACTGATGAGGTATTGATATCCAACATATATAAATAACTCACGCAACTCAACACTGAAAAAAACTCAATTTAAAAATCATCAGAACACATGAATAAACATTTTAGCAAAGAGGAAATGCAGATGGTCAACAGGCACATGAGAAGATGCTCAACATCACTAATCATCAGAGAAATGCAAGTCAAAACCACAAAGAGATATCACTTCACACCAGTCAGAGTGCTATCATCAAAAAGAACACAAATATTGGCAAGGATGTGAAGAAGAGAACCCTTGTACATTGTTGGTGGGAATATAAATCAGTGCAGCCACTGTGGTTTACTTGTTAAGTCGTGTCTGACTTTTGTGACCTCATTGACTGTACCTACCAGGCTCCTCTGACCATGGAAGGTCCCAAGCAACAATACTGGAGTGGGTTGCCATTTCTTTCTTCAGATGATCTTCCAGAACCAGGGATCAAACCCATGTCTCCTGTATTGCAGATAGTCCCCTGCACCGTAGGCAGATTCTTTACTGCTGAGCCACCAGGTTTGTAAGTTTCTCAAAAAACTAAAAATAGACCCAGAAATTCCATTCCTGAATAAATACACACACACACAAACAGTAATTGGAAAAGACACATGCATTGAGGTGTTTGTAACACTGTTTACAATAGCCAGGATATGGAAGCACCTAAATATCCGTTAACGGAGGAATGGATAAAGATGTGGTTCATATATACAAAGGAATATTAGCTACAAAAAGGTACAAAATTGTGTCATTTGCAGAGATGGAGATGGACCTAGAGACTGGCATACAGAGTGAAGTCAGAAAGAGAAAAACAAATATTGTATATTAATGCATATATGTGGAATCTAGAAAATGGTAAAGATGATCTTACTTGCAAAGCAGGAGAGACACAGACAAAGAGAACAAATGTATGGATACCAAAGGGGAAGTTGGGCATTGGATGAATTGGGAGATTGATGTATATACACAATTCTGTATAAAATAGGTAACTAATGCAAACCTACTGTATAGCACAGGGAACTCTACACAGTGCTCTGTGGTGACCTAAATGGGAAAGAAATCCAAAGAGGAGCCATATGTATACATATGGCTGATTCACTTTATAGCAGAAACTTACACAACAATGTAAAGCAACTATACTCCAATTTTAAAAATGTATCCCTGTGTTTTTAATTTCTTGATCATCATCCCAGATTTGGGCACAGGTGTCTGTGTATCAGTCTTCCTGGAGCCCTTTCAGGAGCTGTCTCTCAAAGACAGATTCAGGTGTCTCTAGCATAAATGTCAGTGCTCTTTCAGAAAGATGAGGTGGATGGCTGAGTACTGAAAATACATTATTGCATACCTAGACTGTATTGTTGAAACACGTTTATCTGACACTCAGGTGGACAACTGTTCCTAGAAATGAAAGGCAAGTTAGAGGTTATTTTGCCCATAAATCACCCACAAAAAGAGATTTGACCTTCCACAGTAGTGAGCATTGACTTGTGAGTGTACAAATACGGGGAATGTTCATTTTTAAATGTCTCAGCAAGACAGGAGTTAGACTAGTTCTGCATCCTAATACTCCTTTCTAATGGTGCTTCCCTGCATGGAGCCTGGGTCTGGTGCATGTTGAGAAGAGGGGTCTCATGTCTTGATGATTAGAACTCTGTAAGTATTTGGACACAGAATCCTGTCTTGCCCACAAGAAGCTTCCCCAGGTGGTGTCAGAGATCATGGAAGTGAAGGACTGTTCCAGGAAACAATGTCTTTAGATTGGCATTGAGAGAAAAGACAGTTGACACATGGATTTTATGAAATGCATTAAATGGCTTGTCACTGTGACAAATAATAAAAGTAATGACTGTTAAAGAAAGTGGAGCAGCACAAAAACTACTTAAAATATCATCAAGCGTTCCTTGTGGACTCTCCTGGCTGCCATGGTATAAATGTTTTATTAAATAAAAAGCAGTTTGCATCTCCCTTCTCTATGGAACTTGCTGTTGCCTTTTTGTTTTGAAATTTTAAATCTGTATCATCCAGTTATTTATGGATCTCATGGACCTGTAATTTTGCTTGTTTGAAATCATCTGAGTTTGCGTCCTAATCTTGTTGGGGGATCACTGTACCCAGCTGAACTGACTCTCTCAAATTTACTCTAATTTATCTTGAATTATTTAGTTATAAAAGGAAAGCACTCTCAAGGCTTGGAAACATCCTCTGGGCGGACCTCTGTGACAGTGACTGTCCCCAAAGTTCATTCACGTGCTTTGTGCAGGAACGGTAGCACCCTCAAGGTTCAGCTAGATCCCAGTTCTTCCAGGATAGACTATAGTTCCCAGCCTCCCTTGCAGCAAGGTATGGTCGCATGACCAAGTTGTAGCCAATGATATTAAAGAGGAAATTACGGGTACTACTTCCGGTTTGCCTCTAAAGATCGACACCTTTACCCCTCCTCCACCACCACCACCATCCCTAATCCCCCACCTCCCACCATCCTTTCCTTTTCCCGGGATGGAAGTCGACGCGTGTGTTGCCATCTTGGATCTTGAGGAGGACGAGGATCTACCAGGGCTGGTGGAGCAACGACGTGGATCTGGGGCCTTAGATGGTGGGGTCAGTGCACAGCGTTCCACGTAACAGGCCACGGCTTGTAGATAACAGAAATTCCCCGTTTTGTTTAAGCCACTCTTATTCGTGCCCCTGCTCACATGCTGAGGCACACAGACTCCTCTGAGCCCCTTGTTTTCCATCTTTACTTTCTTCTTTCCTTGTGAAGTAAAAGCATCAGATAATAATGGTGGACATTAATGGAACACAGTCTGTCGCCCCCAAGTGGTAATTAAATGTCCTGTGAATGACCTCATTGATCCTCCCAGCGGTTCTGTGGGGTAGGTGATGCTTCCACCCGCCTCCTATAGATGTGGAAACCGGGACACAAAGACCCCCAGTAAAGCACAGGGCCGGTAAGGGGGTAGGGCATGAGCCCAGGTGGTCTAGCTCCAGAGTCCCCTGACTTTCTGCACAGGGAAATCCCGTCACTGTCCCATGTAAATTCAGAGGGAGCTGATATCTGACCTCTGTTGTGATGTGTTTCTTTCATAAAATAGGCCCTCAACTCAGTTCCCCGATAATATTTCCAGAGGGTTTCTCGATCACTGCCTGCCCCAGTCCACCCACCCCTTGTACAGCATGTGTACATCTGCACACATGTGTATGTGTACATCTAAGGGTCCATCTGAGTAGCTGAGAGACTACGATGGCCCCACAGCCCTTACACAGGATGTGGGGAGCCTGGCCACAGGGCCCTCCCTAGCTCAGACCCACCATCTCCCACTGCCCAGGGTGAGGAATGGGGGCTAGGACAATGTTTAGCAACCAACTGGGGCCCTGGAAGTGACTCAGGCAGCTTCCTTCTCCTTTCTGCCATTTTCTCTTCACTCCCCCAAACCCCACTGTGCTGCCCCTCCTTAAGGGGAGCAAAAAAGAGCACCCTCAGCCCCAGGCTCCCAGCCAAGGAGTTCAAGAGAACCCAAGATGAAGTGAAGTGAAAGTCACTCAGTCGTGTCTGATTCTTTGTGACCCCAGGGACTATATGGTCCATGGAAATCTCCAGGCTAGAATACTGGAGTGAGTAGCTGTTCCCTTCTCCAGGGGATCTTCCCAATCCAGGTCTCCCACATTGCAGGCCAATCCTTTACCAGCTAAGCCACTAGGGAAGCCCTAGATAGACACCAAGAATGGACTAGAAGCCCAGTCAGACTGATTGGAAATTGTGCAAACTGCAGAGTCACAGGGGCTAAGGGGATGAGTCTTAACCCACATATGATGCCATTGTTATGTTCATAAGGTCTACAGGCATTTCCTCCAGAGTAAGGGGCAGGGGCCCCAGCAGGATCTGCTAAGTAGGGGAGGATATATCCTCACTGTCCCAACAAACCTGCCCTCAGCCTCCACAGGGACTTGGGAAAACTTCTCTGGGATTCTCCCTCTTCACTCAAGTTAATGGTCCTCCCCTGGGCAGTGACCCTGCAGTCTTTCAGCAGCTGAAAATAGCAGTTGCTCTAGATTCCCTAAAGAGCAGTTATGTTTCTGGAGCTTCCATATGGGCTCTGTGTCCAGAAGGTCACGAGGGAGCACTTGTCCAGGGAGCTGGGATTCTGGGCTAGGCTCAGTCTGTCACAATGGCTGGCTTGGGATCAGTTCAGTTCAGCTCAGTTGCTCAGTCATGTCCAGCTTTTTGCAACCCCATAGACTGCAGTATGCCAGGCTTCCTTGTCCATCACCAACTCCCGGAGCCTACTCAAACTCATGTCCATCACGTTGGTGATGCCATCCAACCATCTTATCCTCTGTCGTCCCCTTCTCCTCCTGTCTTCAATCTTTCCCAGCATCAGGGTCTTTTCCAATGAGTCAGTTCTTCGCATCAGGTGGACAAAGTATTGCAGTTTCAGCTTCAGCATCAATCTTTCTAATGAATATTCAGGACTGATTTCCTTTAGGATGGACTGGTTTGATCTCCTTGCAGTCCAAGGGACTCTCAAGAGTCTTCTCCAACACCACAGTTCAAAAGCATCAATTCTTTGGCACTCAGCTTTCTTTATAGTCCAACTCTCACATCCATACATGACTACTGGAAAAACCATGGCTTTGACGAGACGGACCTTTGTTGGCAAAGTAATGTCTCTACTGTTTAATATGCTGTCTGGGTTAGTCATAGCTTTTCTTCCAAGGAGCACATGTCTTAATTTTATGGCTGCAGTCACCATCTGCAGTGATTTTGGAGCCCCCAAAAATAAAGTCTCTCACTGTTTCTATTGTTTCCCCATCTATGTGCCATGAAGTGATGGGACCAGATGCCATGATCTTGCTTTTCTGGATGTTGAGTTTTAAGCCAACTTTTTCACTCTTTTTCACTTTCATCAAGAGACTCTTTAGTTCTTCGCTTTCTGCCATAAAGGTGGTGTCATCTGCATATCTGAGGTTATTGATATTTCTCCCAGCAATCTTGATTCCAGCTTGTGCTTCATCCAGCCCAGTGTTTCTCATGATGTACTCTGCATATAAGTTAAATAAGCAGGGTGACAATATACAGCCTTGACGTACTCCTTTCCCGATTTGGAACCAGTCTGTTGTTCCATCTCCAGTTCCTACTGTTGCTTCTTGACCTGCATACAGATTTATCTGGAAGCAGGTCAAGTGGTCTGGTATTCCCATCTCTTTAAGAATTTTCCAGTTTGTTGGCTTGGGATATAAAGTACATTAAGTATGGATCTCAATCTATGATCTTAGGTGTGCTAGAAAATACCATTTAGGGCTGCCTTTCCGTAAGGGATTCCCTGGTGGCTCAGACAGTAAAGAATCTGGCAGCAATGCAGAAGACTCAGGTTCAATCCCTGGGTCGGAAAGATCCCCTGGAGGAGGGCATGGCAATCCACTCCAGTATTCTTGCCTGGAGAATCCCATGGACAGAGGAGCCTGGAAGGCTACAGTCCATGGGAGTCACAATAGAGTCATACAGGACTCAGTGACTAACACTTTCACTTTCACTTTTGCATAACTGAAGCGCATTCTTTTTGAGTCTCCCCTTTGTGTCTTTGGTGGAGATGTCAGTTCAGCCCATCGAGGATCCCCTTCCCTTTCTTCCCTGGTATTCTAAGTTCTGCGAAGGTGGTGTGGGCACCTTTTTTCCTTGTTTGTATTCAAGACCTTTGGAATACATTCATGTGATTGGCAAATTTCCAGACATATAATTATGAGCTGAATCAGAACACTCAAGCCCCTTCCCATGCCCCTGCATCCAGGATGCCAGGGGCTGGGCAGTGGCAGCAAAGGTGGCCGGGTCTGCATCTGGCCCTATCAGGTCATTGTTCCAGCCCTGACCTTCCATCCTCTTGACCATTGAGTGCTCATCCCAGGACCCTATACATACACTCACTTTCTGCCTGATCAGTTCAAATCACTATCCGAGATGCTGACTGATGTGGGGTCACAAGATGCCGTGACATTCTGGAAGAAGAGCACAATGTCATCACTTTGTGATGACAAAGTAATGACATCACAGGGATGTCATCACTCCCATGAGTCCCTCAGACTGGTCCTTGCAGGTCTCTGTGATTACTCCTCCTTCCCCAGGGCTTCTCCAAGGTCCCTGTCGGTCTCTGCCCCTTCCACATGCTCCGAGGAGCCTGGGGCCTCCCACTGCTCCCACCCCTTCCAAGGAGGCCTGGGGACCCCATGACCAGACTCATGACACTGTCTGGATGCTCCCCAGGCAGCATCTATTCCACATCAAGGTACCTTCTGAGCTGGGGCTTGGGCCTGGGGATCAGGGGGAGTAGGGGGGAATCAGCCCTGGGTCAGGTGCTGGGTCACCCCAGAGCAGTTTTTAGGGCTTATAATTCCACATTGGGAAGGTCACTGATATCCCAGTGGCAGGATATTTTTGCCCTGGGCTTCTCTTTTACCACCATGCTCCCACACCTGGTCATTGTGCTAGAGGCTTTTGCTCCAGGGGAAGTCCTGTAGGAGGATCAGAGAACTAAGGAGTAATATTACTGTATATAAGAGACTTGTCTCAAGTACATCATCCTGCCGTAATGCAGAGAACCTTGGGAGAATACCTTCAGAGACAGTTGCTTCTCAGACCAAATAGGTCAAGATTACTCTGGGTTGGGGAAGAGAATAATCCAGAAAAAAGATGAGAGACACGAGAAGGGGCCTTGCACCCAACCTCCACAACGTCAGCTCTGAAATGGAGAGTGTCAGGCACCCCAGATAAATCAGGAATCTGAACACAGAGGAGAATTGGATTTGCTTCCTGCCTGGGATACTGGGAGCAGTGACCGCACAGGACTCCCCACAGCCAGAGTGAGGGCTGTGGCTCACAGAGAGAGGAGGTGGCTGATGGAGCCTCAGGGCAAAGGGGACCCACGAGAAACCCTTTGGGCCCTCACCTCCCTGTATGTGGAGGAGAACATGATGCACCCACGTCCCTTATAAGATAAAGTCCTACAGCAAAGCAAGGGACGGGGCATGAGGAGAGCTGTGCTGAGGCAGGGGCTGTGACACCATGCACACTGAGACAGTACTGTAGGAGCAGACCCCGGACGGGGATGAGAACCATCAGCAGGTATTAGCCAGGGATGTGGTGGCTGGAGTCCCACCTCCACCCCATGTGAGCCCGCTTAGAGGCACCCACAAGGAGAAGAAGAAAAATCCCCTACTGTCTAGATATTCCGCATTGATGCCATTCACCTGGAACTGAGTCTACTGTTGCCTGCCATTAAGCAGAGTGAGGGCTCTAGAGAGAAACTATATTTAGTTATAAAAGAATCATGTTATTTTACACACTTGAGTTGATGCCTTAGAAATCTGTGCCATCTGAGCATGCTTTGGGAGAAATGGTTATGTGCAGTGTAACAAATGTCAAATTTGCTTTAGAGCCGTGGAGGAACAAAACCAATTGTGTTTTCTCTACCAAGAAGTAGGGTTTGCCCTGAGCTGAGGAGGCTGTTCTGGGTCTGACATCATCTTGAACCTGGAGGGTGGGTTCAAAGGCAAAGGTTCAGTCACTTCAGGATGGGCCAAGGGGCTGCTTACCCGAGTCCTGGGAGTAGCTGAGCTGGGAGGAGATGGGAGAAGCAGAGGACAGATGGAGAGATGAGGAGGGAGAGGGACAGCTGGGCTGGGAGGAGGGGCATCGAGTTGGGGAAACCACAGGTGATGTCCTGACCCTTTCTTCAGCCTCCTCACTTGGGAACAGTTGCCCTCCCCCCCATAGTCCTATGAGAAGGGAGGAAACTTCAGATTGGAGGAGGAAAACCCGGCAGAGCTGCTCCATTAGACTCATGAAAGCGGTTATCCATCGGTTCCTTCACGCCCTTGGGAGTTTCATCGTCATCCTCTGTGTCCCTGACACTGCTGATAAACGGTGGTGGAGGATGACAAGGTTCTTGACCTCTTCGGAAACAGACAACAAACAATAAAATTAGAAGAAAGCCAAGATGGTTTTAGGTAGTGACAGCTGCTACAACAGGAATAAGAACAATGGTGAGATGGAGGATAATGTGAGGATCATTTCCATGGGGTCAGGGGAAGTCCCTGTGAACTGATTTTTGTGCTGAGAACGGAAGGAGATAAGGAAGGAATCAGACATGTTAATGTTTCAGGAAGAACATTCTTGACAGAATGAAGAGCAAATGAAAAGTTCCGTGAGACAGGTTAAAGTGTGGAGACTGATAAACTGAGAGAACTTGAATGCCATGAAACCGTGACCAGTGAGCATGTCTGTGTCCCCACTGACCCTCCATCGAGTGCTCAAAACTGAGCTGGGGGCCGGAATTGTGTCAGTGTCTCGTTCCCATGGGAAGCATCAGTGCTCCTGCCCGAGTGCTTCTGCCCCATCTTTGCAGCTGGCATCCTGCACGATCTAATTGTGAGAGAGATGGGAGAAGAGCAGACACGGTTGAGCAGGTGGGGATGGAGTGCTCACAGGAGCGGAGTTATTCCCAGATGAGGCCATTAACACATTCTCACTCCATGGGGCCACAAACACCTTCGTCCACTTGGTCTGTTTCCACTGGTCTCTCCCAGGAAGGACAAGGAGTCCTGTGAACACGCAACAGTCTGCATCTGAGTGGGTTTAACTCAGAGCTTCATGGCAATTTCCATTCATTCTGTCTCCAAGGACATTTTCTGAAGCCTTTCCATCTGCTGAGCCAAAGAGATTGCTCAAGACCAGATGTGGAGAGCCCTTGGCCCAGGTAAGAAAGGGGCCTATTAGACAGGTGACCTGCAGCTCCAAGCTGGGAGGTGGGGCTTCAGGAGCACACCTGCCAGTCAGCTTCTGCCGAGAGCAGAGACAGCTTGAGGGACAATGGCCTCCCCATCCCCACTCAGGTTAGACTTTACTTGCACTGGGGGAATTTATATGCACTTTTCATCTGTTCCTCAAATGGCCCAGCAAGGTGACTGGGGTTGTCTCTCATTGCCTGTGATGCTCTGACTTTGGAAATGCTTGTCCCCAAATCACTCTCTTTCTGCAGGGAAACATGAAGATCTCACTGTAAAATGCTTGGGTCGATGAGAAACCAACTCCCAAGGTGTTATAAGAACCCAGGGCTTCCCTGGTGGCTCAGCAGTAAAGAACTGCCTCCAGTGCAGAAGCCTACAGAAGACATGGGTTTAGTCCCTGGGTTGGGAAGTTCCCCTAGAGGAGGGCATGGCAATCCACTTCAGTATTCTTGCCTGGAGAATCCCATGGACCAAGGAGCCTTGTGAGCTACAGTCCATGGTGTCACAAAGAGTCGCACATGACTAAAGCAATTTAGCAAGTATGCCTAAGAACTCAAGGTGGGGAAGGTGTGGTTTCCCAAAGCAAAATCAGGGTTTCTTTGGGAAGCAGAGGGAATAAATGACAGTCCAAACAATAGATATGTGATACGGGCCATTTGTGTCCACAGCGATCGCAGCAGCTTCCACTTGACAGTGGCTGGAGCTTGACACAGGCCTGTGAGGCACATGAACCCACCCCTGGTGTCCTGATGACAGCCCCTTAAAAAGCAGCTCTGAACCCTGGTCCTGCCTGGCCCAATGAGGCCTGTACTGTGGGATGTGTGACATGGAGCTGCCCCCACGCAGGGTGATCCCTTTGTTAAGCCACCGAAGATGAATTAAGGCACCAACGTGCCTGGAGGTGTCCTGGGGATACAAGGAATCAAAGATGGAAACCATCAATGTCAAGTCAGGAATTAATTCTGTCATGTCACCACCACTGTTAGGAGGACTCATTAAAGCTGAACAAGAATCAAAGGGTGATTTGCCAGGAAGGAAATAAAGACCCTCATGACAAAGTGGGGGGCGGGAGAGGGCAGTGCACCGAGTCTCACTGCATCAACTCAAGCTGTAAATTAAACTGCAGTTGATGGGATGGGATCTGGGTCTGGAGAGGCACAGACAGCAGTTTGGGGAGCTCCTCCTGATGGTTAAACTCCAGGCCTCTCCTTTTCTCCCAAATTGTGACAGCTGTTTCATGAACTGTGTAGTATGAAAAAGTCAGCAGCAGCCTATAAAACATGTTTCCCTCGTTTCCCTTTCTGTTGTCAACAAGCTTCTGATATTCAATGTAGTTGCCTTCTCCCAACACAAAAACAATTGCTTCTTGGAATGAATTTTTGTTCCTCAGAACTGAGCCGTCACCGCCTGGCAGCATCTGGGATCAAAATATCTACAGTCATCGGTTTCACCGTTTGACGTCATGTCCCTGAAGACAGGTAGGTTGTGCTGTTTCTGTCCTGCCTTTGTCGCTCTTGCCATCATACACTGCGATCTTGTGTTGGGGACTCGTTTGGCAATGCCTGAGATGGCAGGAGCTGAAGCCATCCTAGCAAAAGCCTTCCTCTGTTTGATATATTGTAAGGAATTAAGGTTGCATCCTGCGTCAGTTCCAGCTTTTTGGTGTGGCTCCAAATCAGCCTCAGAAGCTGTTTGCTGTGCACTTACACGATAGATAAGAAATGCCTCATTTATCTCCTGGATTACCTGCGTCAGAGTCTGATATTTCTTCTAGAAGAGATTTGCCCAGGAAAGCTTTGCTCATTATTTTTTCTTTATATTCAAAACATACATCCAGTTTTTGTGCCTTTACATGTCCTAAGACAGCAGTGGCAACATTTTATGGAGATCAGTAAGTCTTTGTCCCCTCTCCAAGGTCTTCTGGCAAAGAACCAAAAGCTGAGGATACCTGAGCAGTGTTGTCAGGAAGCATCCTCGTGGCCCCTTCATCTTTCCCTTCTGGTCCCATACTTCTCAGGCGTTTGACCTCATCTTCTGGTGCTCTGCTCTAAGATTCTAGTTCTTGCTGAACTGATTCCCAAACCTCTGGGAAGGGACTTCCTTTACGTTTCTGCCAAAATGTATCAACTGGAGTTAAATCATACGACTTCCTGGTTTTTTCTCTAGGTCACACTAGCACCAGCCAGGGACTTTTTCACTCCTGAAGATTCCTCCAGGTTAACTCTGTGTACATGGAAATCCACTACATCACACGCGTAGGATTGATATGTCCAAATATGATGTAAAGGAGTTGCCAGATCCATGTTTCTGTCAACAGGAGTGAAGAAGGCTTTGAAAGCTGAGGCTGCCAGCTCCCAGCGCATCACCTGTAGTAAAACCATTTTTTGGCATCTCTTAGATGTTCCGGAAACTTCTTATCTATTTTCACTGCTCTCATTTCCATTGCTGTTCCTGCTAATTATCTGATTATAGGAAGAGTACCCAGCATAACAGAAAAGCAGAAGAGGCTGTCAACATTCCGGTTCGTAACAGTTTTCATTTCCGCATTTGTGATTTCTGAACTGTTAATGGCACAATATGAAACATTTCCTCATTTTTGATTGTATCATACAGGCATATCATTTTCCAAAGTAATAAAATTGAGATACTGATCAAAAGCTGGATACTTGAGTAACTGCATGGCCGCTACTTCTCCATTTGCAATATATTCCAGTTTACTCCTTGAAAGGGCAGAAATAAAGTGGGTTTTTTTTTTTTCATGTGTTAACTCAATCTACTTTATTTCTTTTTTTTTAATTTTTTTATTATTATTTTTTTTTACTTTACAATATTGTATTGGTTTTGCCAGAAATAAAGTTTAAATAAGCTGGTTCACACAGAGTTGATTTAAAAGAACTAAAGTAGTGGTTTATTATAAAAGGATACAACCAGGAACAGCCAGATGGAAGAGATGTGTAGGGTAAGGTATGGGGAAGGGGGCGGAGCTTCCATGACCTCCCCAAGAAAGCATTTCTCCAAGTCTCCAGGTGTCCACCAGCCAGAAGCTTCCACCCACCTTTGCCACTTGCCTCCAGCTCAAACCTGCTCTTCTCCCTGGGCCAAGCCCTCCAACACTCCCCTCCCACCTCTCCCTCTTGCCCTGCAGAGACCTGCACTTCCTCAGCTCCACCTGCCTCCCCTCTGCTGGCTTCTCGTCTGCAAAGACACAGGTCCAGGAACCATCCATCCACACTGAAAATATCATTTCTCTGCCACACCAACTGCAGGCCACACTTCATTCTCCACTCACAGAGAACCTTCCAGGGAGACACGTGCAGCAGGAGAAGGTTTTCACGGCACATCTATGGTGCTTATTCTTCTAGTGTTCCTGTCACTGTGGTCACCCCACCCACAGGGGTAGGCTGCATTCAGGGGCTGATGGGAGTATCACAGGGGTGCCCCATCCATGTGCCATCCTCCTCCTAATAGACCCCCCACCCTGTTTAGGAACAAACCTAATGGGGCATACTGAGAATAAAATTACTTGCTATTTATCTGAAATTAACACTTCACTGGCATCCCATATTTTATTTGCTAAATGTGACAATTCTACTTGGAATGACTTGGGTATGTCCTGTCTCTCCGAAGTGTCAGCTATAAGTCTGGACAAGCACTTTGGACCCTAACCTGCATATGTCTTTATAGAAGAAGTTTCTGTAATGTGAAATATCACTTCCCAGCCAAGGGTCTTCCCCCAGCCTGGGGACTCCAATTGTCAGGTGTGAGGGACCCTGTGGTCTGTGGGGAGAGCAGGCAGTAATGGGGGCTCGCTGTCCTCTGTCCTCCAACATGTGCCTGGGGAGATGCTGACACAGGTCCCTGCAGGAAACATAAGAGGATGTTCTCTGAGTTTGTGTGTGGCAGCTGGGAGTTGGAGGCTTCCTGGGGATGTGAGGGGGAAACGTGGTGGGCACCCACTCCTACCCCTGAGCACGATGCACCTGAGAAAACCAATGGAGTCACTGTGCACTTAGCAACATGAGCATCTGCTCAAAACATAATTATCTGTAAAACACTACAGTGTCATAAATAGAATGAAATACACAATGCAATGCCATCAGTGTTTATTTCAAAATATATGCCACAGAAGAGCAGTGGGCATTTTGCAAGACAACATTCCAAAAAAAGATAGTCATTAAATGCTGTTCAGGGATTTTCTTAAAAACAAAATCTTACAAAAGAGTCTCAATAAACACACAAATAAGGTAAAATTTCAATTAAAAAAAATTTTAAGATACTAGTAAACACTGTTTGAGGCTTTCCTGGGTGGCTCAGTGGTAAAGAACCCGCCTGCCATGCAGGAGACGCAAATTCAATCCCTGGGTTGGGAAGATCCCCAGGAGGAGGGCATGGCGACCCTCTCCAATATTCTTGCCTGGAGAATCCCACGGACGGAGGAGCCTGGTGGGCTATGGTCCCTGGGGTCACAAAGAGTTGGACATGACTGAAGCAACTGAGCGAGCAAGCACGCAAACAGTTTTATGATTCTGTAACAGCACGAGAGGAACGGGAATAAAAAGGTGAATAAAAAAGTAATAAAACTAGATGGAATCCATGTGCAGACAAATGACATGTCATCTTTTTAGTGTGGTTAGTTCACCCCATTTGTCTTAAGGTCCAGTAAAGAAGGTGAAGACGGAAACAGTGAACAAGGGGCTGAGACCTATGGAGGCCCCTCCAAGGTGACATCCCAGGTCTGCCTCCCATATCCCATAAAGAACAACCTGCTCTATTCCCCCCCCAGCCACTGTGCATTGGGGAGCCCAATTGTTGTACTATTTGCCAAAGGCAGACATTTTTAAAACATAATTCTCCTGGGATGAAATCATTAATTAAAATGGAAAATTAATGTATTCTCAAAGCAAGTATAAATTAACTGGGAATTATTCACTCAGATCATTTTAGTTCACGGATGAAAATGCTGAGATGTTAAAGCTGGTGCACAGACAAGACTCTTGACACTTTCTGAGATTCTCCTTGTGCTTGGATGTCTGTGTCCCATCTAACTGATGTTTTGATTGGATTTTTGTGATCTCTGCTCTGCTAGTGAGAGATAATGTACGTGCATTTCACAAAGATGGGAAGATTCAGGGGCCCTTCTCACCCAGACATGCACCCAGAGAGGAAGATGCCAGCAAACAAAGCCAAGTTTTAAAAGCTTCCCATCTGTTTAGCTGTGTGAGTGATGCATGTTGATGGCAGGGAGAAGAGATCAGAAAACCCAGAGCCTCAAAGAAAAGAGAGTGCAATCATCCACATTCTATCATCAGGCAAATCACCTTTAGCATTAATGCTATATCTTCTCCATTTTTTAGAATTTTGTCTAAACTAAGGCACACATATAGTGCACAAAATATATTTAACCTCATTTATGCCTAAAAATGGGACCATATTATAAATGACATTTCGTGACCTACCCCAGCACTTGATACCCTGCAGAGACCACTACACATACATTATGGCAGATCTGCACAAGCATCTTATTCTGAGAGTGTTCATTGACACTATCCTGAAGTCCACTGGGCAGCTTTCTCTTTGGTCCCTCAGGATTCCCAGAGACTTTGATATCACACATGGAGATGAAATAAGTGTCCCTGGGTTGCACGTTTTCCCTTAGCATGACCTCCAGCAGTGGGTCTGCACTTTGCACACAGAACAAGTAAAACTAAGGCATGAGGTTTCTTAGCCAGAAAGCTGTACAGAGGGGTGGATGAGAAAGGGAAGCTCCTGAGAGTCAAAACATGCCAGGGAGAGAGCAGAGAAAATGGAGACCAAGGAAGAGAACTATACGGACATTTCTGAACTACTGCTAGGTTCACCTGACCCAAGCATATATGCTCTGACACTAACCAGCACACTGTCCCCAGGGTAGACCAGTGCCCAGGTCCCACACTGACTGATGGATAGAACACGCAAGGACAGACGCATACAGCACTTCAGAGGCTTTGTAACTGAATTGGACCACAGCCCATGCAACGAAGTCAGGGACTTGCTGCATGTACCTACCCAAGTCAACTGTCCACTAAAACAAACCTTCCCTGTGGAATTTAAACAAGATTCAGAGTCATGTAATATAATATTTAAGCAGCTCAGGTTACAGTCTGAATTTAAATGCCATCAAGAACCAACACCATCTCAATACCTTGCAAGAGGGAATTCCAGTTAAGGGATGCCAACTCCAGGTGACACAGATGTTGGAATTATCATACAAACTTTTGAAACAGCTATTATAACTGCGCTCCAAGAAGAAATATGAGCACTCTTTAAACAAATGGAAAGAAAGAGCTTTTCCAGTGAGAAATGGAAGATATAAAAAGAAGCAAATGAAAATTTAGAACTAAAAAATACAATAACCAAAAGACAAAAATGCTACCCAGTCTCAGAGGCAGAATCAAGTTTATAGAGGAAAACATCAGTACCTTGATAACAGATTAATAAAACTATCCATTCTAATAAACCAGAAGAATAATACTGAAAAACCTGAACAGAGATGAGAGACCTGTGGGAAAATACAAAGAAACAAACAAAAACCAAGCATTTATGTCATCAGAATTCCAGAAAGACAGGAATAATGTGGTGAAGAAAATAATTGCTAATATGTTCCAATTTGCCAAAACACAGAGTTACATATTCAAGCCATCAAGTGAGCCCCCAAATGGGACAAATTCAGAGAGAGTCATGCTTACACATATCAGAATCAAACTGCTGAAAAGCAAACACAAAAATAACTTTGAAATAACTGTGAGAACTTTCCAATCACTGTTCGTTCCCCTGTGTGTGTCATTGTGTGAAATGTCCTCACAGTTCTCATCAGAAAACATAAAATTAGATAACAGAACAGCCAGTGGTTCCAGAGCTCGAAGAACTGGAGTCCACCAGAGTCCTATATCCAGTGAAAACATCTATCAATAGAAGAAATACAGGACTTCACAAGGGAAGGAGAAGCAGCGAAAACGGAAAGTATCTGGGTACTCCCTGGTGGCTCAGATGATAAAGAGTCAGCTTGCAGTGTGGGAGACCTGGGTTCGATACCTGGGTCAGGAAGATCCCCTGGAGAAGGAAATGGCAACCCACTCCAATATTCTTGCCTGGAAAATCCCAGAGATGGAGGAGCCTGGCAGGCTACAGTTCATGGGGTCACAAAGAGTCGAACATGACTAAGCAACTTCACTCTAACTCTCTCTAGAACTGGCTGCTTTTCTCTCTTCCTTCCTTAAAATATGAAACTCCTGGTTTCAGCTCTGACATTACAGAGTTTGAGATTCATTTCCATCCATAAAGTCAGGGAAAGCTGAGCAAACTGAAATCAGCTTTGCTTGGAGGCATCGAGAAATGAGGATGCAGACAAACCACCACCTCAAGATCTGGAGAAACAAAGGATGCAGAGGTCAGACCAGGATCTGCTCCCCTGGAGCAGGAACAGGTGGGGATGTGAGCTGGCAGGCACACTTTGATGATACTGATGTACAACTGAGCCTGAGTGAGGACTCCCTTGGGTCAAGAAGCTTCTGGTGGCTGCAGTGTCAGGGGACATCCACACCGTTCTGGGTTTTACCTCCAGGAGCCCCACCAGGTTCTCCCCGGGAAGACCCAAGAAAAGATCCCTGTGGCCATGGCAGAGGAAGGGGAGAGAGTCCCTGTGAAGGGGTCAAGAGCCTTCTCTGGAGCAAAAGCTGCTCTCTAGGTGGGATTGTGCCAGGGCTCAGTCCTGAAGACTGTCCCAGCCCGGAGGAGGGATTGCCCCACTGCAACCCTTCCAACCTTCCTCTCATTGAGAGGAGAGAGATATCCATCCCTCTGGGGAAGCACGTTTGGAGTTCACAGCCCAGGGCTCAGCCACTAAAAGAGAGATTTCATCATATGATTGTAGACCGCTTTCCTCCCCCAGACATATGACTATTGGGCAGTGGTGTAATAACCATGATTACCGAAGACAGAGCTGCAGGATCCAGGGGCTCTGCGGAGAAACACACAGGGAAGCTCAGGTCCAGGAGGCACCAGACAAAGACAGGAGGGGAACCTGGAATTTCTGACACCTGGGGCCACAGCAAACCTCCCCTGGAGTCCTTCCTACCCAGATGGACATGGAGCCTCCCATTAACGGCCTGTTCATCCCAGTTCCTATCACCCAGCACAACAGGTCCTGCGGGGAGCGAGCTCCGCCCCTGTCAAAGGTCATGAGGCAGGAGGCTTGGCATACGCAAAGGCGGGATCAAGCCTCAGGAGTCTCCCTGGAAATTCTCGAGCATCTACCCCCCAAACCAGTCTGCCTACTTTCTGCTTTGTGCTTTCACCTACACCTCTGACTTTATGGGGGGCTGTCCCCCACTACCTCTCTCTGAAAAAAGAGTTAGCTTACAGCTCCAGTTAATAATTCCTGGGTGTGACAGTGTTTCAACCTACAAACTCCTTTGGAAGTCCTCTAGCCTGCCTGAATAGGTTTTTTCTGGCAACATGTGATTGTTCAGAGCCTCCCAACTGTGAGAGGCAGGAGATGTTCTAAACTGTCTAAACACA
>NW_011494884.1:1366502-1367957 GCF_000754665.1 Bison bison bison
TACTAATTTTGCCTGGGCTTCTAAGATCTGACCGGGGAGGCCTTAGTGCCTCCTCTCCTTCGGGAGAACGGGAGGATGCCTGCGGCCTTCGTAGGTGATGTAAATTCCCTGCTTTGGAATTTTATTCAGCCTCTTTTCTTCACTGAATTTCTTCGCTGAGCTATCCTCATTTCACCACTCTTTATATCCTTAATAAACGTTTAATTAAGCGGTTGTTTTCTGATCTCGCCAACGCCGTCCCCGCTTCGAATTCCCTGGATCCACTGGGGCTGGACCCCGGCAACGTCCTACCTCCAACAAGGATGCAAAACACTGAATATATCACTGTCTGATGGGGTTTATAAGGAACATAGGTGTAATGCACAGGGTCCCTGTAACAGTGTGGGAAGGTACAGGGACCTGGATCACTACTGTCCCTGTGTTTCATGTGAAATCATTAAATATCAGTGTTAGGTCAATTGTGAAATATTTCAATATCTGCATTTTAACTCTGAGAACAAACATACACACACACACACACACACAATATAAGGGATATATCTAAAATTCAACAGATAAATTGAAATAGAATACTAAAAAACAATCACATGTTATAAAAGGAAGGCAGAAAAGAATGGAGAGGCATTAAGAACAGAGGTAGCAAACAGAACAATCTAATAAGTGATTGGATATAATTCAACATATCAAGAATTATGTTAACTATAAATAGACTAAAACAGGGTTCAGCAAACTATAGCCTTTGAACCAAATTCAGTTCACCACCTGCTTTTGTAAATAAAGTTTTCTTGGAATAGAGACGTTACCATTATCTGTGTATTGTCTCTGGTGCTTATGTGCTGAAACTGCAGAATGGAAGTACTGCAACAGAGACCCTACTTATTTCTGTCCTTTTACCAGAAAAAACCTGGAAAACACCTGGTCTAGATACACTAGTCAAATATTGTCAGACTATTACAAAAATTTAAATACACAAAAACTACATGCTGTCTATAAGAAACCCACTTTAATCATTGATATCATTCTAGGAAAGAGAAATTAAAATGATGATAAAAGATATATACCATACAACATTAATCAAATGAAAGCTAAAGAACCTATATTAATATCCAGGTAAGCATCAAGGTAAGCAAGAATACCAGTCATTTAAAGAAAGAAATATCAATTCGACAGAGTCCCTTCCAGAAAATAGAAGAAAACATTTAGTAACTGGCTTTAGAGGCCAGCATTTCCACCCTGATACCAGAGACATGCAACCACATGACAAGAAATAGGGAGCAATATCTCTTATGAACAAAGACAATCATCATGTATTTTTTTTTCAATTTTAATTGTGAGAAACATAAAAATTTAATATCACACAAAGAAGTGCCATTTATCCCAGGCATATTCATCGGGTTCAATATTCAAAAATCAATCAACAACATGTTATATTGTGTTGGCCAAAAAGTTGGCTCT
>NW_011494884.1:1368057-1368698 GCF_000754665.1 Bison bison bison
GATTGATTAGAAATTGTATTGGTGAAGGGTTTTTCACTTCTTGGGCCAATGTTTGCTGCTAAGTCTCCATATCCCTTACCTACTGTGTCCTTGGCAGTGTATTGATTGATATAATGGGTGTATAGAAATGTAAGTAGTAGCCTCAGTGTTTGCAACCTTAGACCCTTGAGTTAATTCTTTTCTTGACTGAGCCCACCTCACCTTTGCCCTATAGGAATGCAACTTTATCCAGTGCTTTTTGGAGGCTGGCACCTGACTTTAGAATAACCACCTTTAGAGAAAAATAAGTTTCTTAAAATGTTAACAGGCCTCCTGGCCAGAAGATGATGTAAATCACCTAAACTTTTGCATATGATAAGTTTGAAAGCCTGGCTTCGATAAGGATCAGGAACTGCTGTCCTTGCATGACTCTACCCCTTCCCCCATTATCCTCTATGCACAACTTAAGGTATAAAACTACTTTGGAAAATAAAGTACGCCCTTTTGTTCACCAAAATTTGGTCTCCCCATGTCGTTCTTTCTTTCACCTTCTAGCTGAACTTTTCCTCTGAGGCAGGGAAGCTCGTCAAGCTTACTAATTTTGCCTGGGCTTCTAAGATCTGACCGGGGAGGCCTTAGTGCCTCCTCTCCTTCGGGAGAAC
>NW_011494884.1:1368798-1383476 GCF_000754665.1 Bison bison bison
TTCAAAAAACCGAATGCTTAGTTGTCTTTAACTTCATTCAAAACAATTTTTTAGATTGTATTTAGACAGCTGTCATATCAGTATGCATTTTTTAAAGAAACTTATCAGCACTGGTGAATTTTTTATTGCTATTTTAATATTGAGGATGGAAAAAAACATTTTTGGCATATTAGGCTTTATTATTTCATGAAAGGCAAAAATGCAACTGAAGCGCCAAAAAAGACTTTTGCAGTGTATGGAGAAGGTGTTGTGACTGACATAGGGTGTCAAAACTTGTTTGCAAAGTTTTGTGTTGTAGATTTCTCACTGGATGATGCTCCACAGTCAGGTAGGCCAGTTGAAGTCAATAGCGATCAAATCGAGACATTAATTAAGACCAATGAATGTTATACCATGCAGGAGACAGCCAACATACTCAAAATATCCAAATCAAGCACTGAAAATCATTTGCAACAGCTCAGTTGGATTAAACACTTTGATGTTTGGGCTCCACAGAAGTTAAGCAAGAAAACCTTCTTGACCATACAGTTCAGTTCAGTTCAGTCATTTAGTCATGTCTAACTCTTTGTGACCCCATGGACTGCAGCATGCCAGGCTTGCCTGTCCATCACCAGCTCCTGGAGCTTGCTCAAACTCAAGTCCATTGAGTCAGTGATGCCATCCAACCATCTCATCCTCTGTCGTCCCCTTCTCCTCCCGACCCTTCAATCTTTCCCAACATCAGGGTCTTTTCAAATGAGTCAGTTCTTCACATCAGGTGGCCAAAGTATTGGAGTTTCAGCTTCACCATCAGTCCTTCAAAGGAACATTCAAGAGTGATTTCCTTTAGGACGTACTGGTTTGATCTCCTTGAAATCCAAGGGACTCTCAAGAGTCTTCACAAATACCACAGTTCAAAAGCATTAATTCTTTGGTGCTCAGCTTTCTTTATGGTCCTAATCTCACATCCATACATGACTACTGGAAAAACCATAGCTTTGACTAGATGTACTTCCTTGCACATACTTCTTAACTGTACTTCTGCATGCAATTCTTTACTGAAATGTAATGAAAACATTCCATTTTAAAAACAAATTCTGACAGGCAATGAAAAGTGGGTACTGTACAATAATACAGAATGGAAGAGATCATGGGGCAAGCAAAATGAACCACCACCAACCTCAGTCTTCATCCAAAGAAGGTGATGTTGTATATATAGTGGGACTGGAAAAAAGTCCTCTATTATGAGTTCCTTCCAGAAAGCCAAACAATTAATTCTAACAAGCACTGATCCCAATTAAACAAACTGAAAGCATCACTCAACAAAAAGCGTCTGGAATTAGTCAACAAAAAAACACATAATCTTCCATCAGGATAACTCAAAACTGCATGTTTCTTTGATGACCAGGCAAAAACTGTTACAGCTTGACCGAGAAGTTCTGATTCATCTGTTATATTCACCAGACATGGCACTTCCAGATTTTCATGTAGTCCAGTCTTTACAAAATTCTCTTAATAGAAAAAATTTCAGCTCCTTGAAGACTGCAAAAGGCACCTGCAACAGTTCTTTGCTCAAACATATTAAGAGTTTGGGGCTGGTGCACTGGGATGACCCAGAGGTATGGTACGGGGAGGGAGGTGGGAGGGGGGTTCAGAATGGGGAACACATGTACACCCATGGCGGATTCATGTTGATGTATGGCAAAACCAATACAATAAAGTAATTAGACTCCAATTAAAATAATAAATATAAAAAAAATAAAATAAAGTCCGTATTGCCTCAGCAAGTATTCAGAAGGACCTGACCAGTCAAAATTCCCACCTGACCACACCACTATCTTCCAGCTATATAAAGACCCTGATGCTGGGAAAAATTAAAGGCAGGAGGAGAAGGGGATGACAGAGGATGAGATGGTTGGATGGCATTACTGACTCAATGAACATGAGTTTGAGTAAACTCCAGGAGTCGGTGATAGACAGGGAAGCCTGGCATGCTGCAGTGCATGGGGTCGCAAAGAGTCAGACACAACTGAGCAACTGAACTGATTCTGTCATAGCAGCCTATGCTTCTCCTTCAGATCACTTACAGAGTGGTAAGAAATACATGATATGTGTAATTAAGTATATAAGGTCTCTCTCCCTTAAAACTCTGTGATAGGGCTTCCCTGATGGCTCAGTGGTAAAGAATCCGCCTGCCAATACAGGAAACACAGGTTCGATTCCTGATCCAGGAAGATTCCACACACCAAGGAGCAACTAAGCCCATTGCCCATAACTACTGAGCCTGTGCTCTGGAGCCCAGGAGCTGCAGCAACTGAACCTACACTCCCTAGAGCCCGTGTCCACAACAAGAGAAGTCACCGAAGTGAGAAGCTACATACCGCAAAGAAGAGTAAACCCCACTCACAGTAACTGGAGAAAAGCCCAAGCAGCAACGAAGACCCAACACAGCCAAAAACAAAAAGAAACTTAAAAATTATTAAAAAAAAAAAAAGTTTGGGGAAGATGGAATTATTAAGTTGCCTGAAAAATTGCAGAAGGTGGTAAAACAAAACAATATTCTGTTCAATAAAGTCCTTAGTGAAGATGAAAAATATGTCTTTTATTCTAACTTAAAAGTCAAAAGAAATTTTTGGCCAATCCAATATTAGCAGATTGAAAAAACAAAACACATGATCATATCAAAAAACACAGAAAGAACATTTGACAAAATTCAATATATACATGATAAAAACTCTCAGCAAACAAGAATTAGAGGGAACTTCCTTAACTGGATAGAGGCCTCACACACACATACACATGTACACACACACACATGTACACATACACACACACACATACACACACACAAGTTATGCCTAGTAGTGAAAGAGTGAATATCCCCCCAAGACTGGAGCGCAACAAGGATGTCCACTATGACCAGTCCCATCAAACATCGTCTGAATGTCCTAGGGAGGGAACTGGGCAGGAAAGAATAATAAAAGTTATGTATGTGGAAAGAGAAGAAATAAAACCATCTCCACTTGTAGACAACATGATCGTCTGAAGAAAATCTCAACAAATCTGCTGAAAGAAAAACGAAAACTCTCTGGAAGCTAATAAATGAGTCTAGCATGGTCTTATTACACAGTCTTAGTACATAAGTCAACAGACAAAAATGAATCATATCACTATGGACAAGAAGTGCAAATCTGAACCACAAAATACAAGTGTAATTGGTTATAAAACAGGTACCATCGGTAATCTGAACACTGCAAAACACTGGCACAACAAATCACAGAATATCTAAGTAAATAAAGAGGCACGCTATGATCGTGTATTTGAGGACTTAGGAGTTAGCACAGCAATTCTTCCCAAAGTAATCTCTAAGTATAATGTAATACAACGATTCTAGCAGGATGTGTTTGTAGACAGTGACAAGATAATTCTAAGTTCATATGAAAAGGCAAATGAGATAGAACAGCCAGAATAACTCTGAGAAAGAAAAAAATTTGGAGGAATGTCCTCCCCAATTTTAAGAATTCATGTAAAGTTAAGGTAACTAAGAGTGTACTATTGATGAAAATGTAGAAACTCACATCAAGAATAGAATATATAAGAATTTCCCCATTGGTCCAGGAGTTAAGATTCTGCACTACCAATGCAGCAGTCCTGGGTTCAATCCCTGGTTGGAGAACTAAGATCCTAAAGCCTAAAAAAAGAACTAAGATCCTGAGCCTAAAAAAAGAACAGAATATACAACCCAGAAATAGGCCCACAATAATATGGAAACTCATTTTTTTCAAAATTGAAAGACTAATTCAGTGGAGTAAATAAAATCTTTTCAACTAATGGAAAGACTGGCATCCATATGCAAAACATAAAAAAAAAAAATAAAACAAAAATCAAAGGAAGACTTATACCTTATAGAAAAACAGACCAAGCATTGGTCATAGATCAATTGTAAAAAAAAGGTAAATGAGGGACTTCCCTGGTGGTCCAGTGGCTAAGTCCCTGTGCTCCCAGTGCAAGGGGTGTGGATTCAATCCCTGGTGGAGGAACTATATCCCACATACCACAATTAAGACCTGGCATAGCCATATAAATATTTTTTTAAATGATAAAACTCTTAAAAGAAAACATAGGGAAAATTATTAATGCCCATATTTAGGCAAAGCGCTATTAGATATAAAACCAAAAGCCTGATCTTCAAAAAATAATGATAAATTAACCAAAATCAATGTAGTTCTGAAAAAATGACAGTAATGGAATAAAAAGACAAGCTACAGACTGAGAGAAAACATTTACAAATCATATAAGCAATGAAGTCTTTGTATCTAAAATGTCCAATGAACCCTCAAAAGAATTTATCAAAAGCAAACAATTCAATAAAATATAAACAAAGTATCTGAACAGAAACTACAACAATAATGACAAATATATGCACAGATAATATATGTTAACACACACACATAAGTTCAGGATGAGAGTCTCAAATTCATAAATCATTAGAAAAATCAAATTAGAATTCCCAAGTGTGATACAATTTCACATCCACTGGAATGACAATAGAAATGATAATAAATGTCAGAAAGTGTGTGGTGAGGATGTAATCACAGTATGGTGTCAACAGTTAACAATTCTGTATCACATACTTGAAAGTTGCTAAGAGAGCAGATCTTTCTTTAAAAAAAATTTTAAGAGAATAAATCTAATTAATAAAATTCACATCACAGTCTTCCCTAGTGGTTCACCAGTAAGGAATCTGCTGGCCAATGCAGGAGACACAGGTTTGATCCCTGGTCTGGGAGGATCCCACAGGCTGCCGAACAACTAAGCCCATGTGTCACAACTACTGAGCCTGTGCTCTAGAGCGCAGGTTCCACAACTACTGAAGCTCAAGCACCCTAGAACCCGTGCTCTGCAACAAGAGAAGCCACTGTGATCAGAAGCCCACATACAGCAACTAGAGTGTAGCCCCTGCTAGTCACAACTAGGAATAAGCCCACGCAGCTAGGAAGACTCAGCATAGCCAAATAAATAAATAAAATTTACAAAGTAAAAGTTCTCATCACATCTCATTTTGAACTTGGTGAGATGATAGATGGTAACTAAACTTACTGTGGTGATTATTTTGCAGTACATACACATATCAAATCATTGTTGTATACCTGAAACTAGGGACTCCCTGGTGGCTCAGATGGTAAAGGATCTGCCTGTAATGCAGGAAATGCAAGAGACTCAGGTTTGATACCTGGGTAGGGAAGATCCCCTAGAAAAGAGAATGGCAACCCACTCCAGCATTCTTGCCTGGAAAATTCCATGGACAGAGGAGCCTTGTAGGCTATATATAGTCCATAGGGTCGCAAAGAGTTGGACATGACTGAGCTAATAACACTTAAGTACTTATTAATACAAAGTTATATGTCAATCATATCTCAATAAAACTTGAGGAAATAAAGGAGAGCAGTACATGAAATAACTTTAATCCTCATGCATTGCTAGGAGGAATGCGAAGTGGTATAGGCACTTTGGAAAATAATCTGTCAGTCCAGTTGGGCTGCTGTAACAGAATGCCGTAGACTGGACTTCTCACAATTCTGGAGGCTGGGAAGTCCATGATCAAGGTGCTAGCAGATTCAGTGTCTGGTGCCCAGGTTCTAGTTTATGGCCCTCTTCTCACTGTCCTCAGAGGGTAGAAGGGGAACGGAACATTTTGGGGCCTCTTTTATAAGAGACACTGGAGAAGGCAATGGCAACCCACTCCAGTACTCTTGCCTGGAAAATCACTAATGCCATTCATGAGGGCTCCACCCCATGACTAATCACCCCCACCAAAGGTTCCATTTCAAAGTACTTACCTTGTGGGTTAGAATTTCACCATATGAATTTGGGAAGGGGGAGCACAAATATTCAGACCACAACATCAGTTCAGCTCAGTTCAGTCACTCAGTTGTGTCTGACCCTTTGCGACCCCATGGACTGCAGGACACCAGGCTTCCCTGTCCATCACCAATACCTGGAGCTTGCTCAAACTCATGTCGCTTCACTGATGGCATCCAACCAGCTTATCCTCTGTCGTCCCCTTCTCCTCCTGCCTTCAATCTTTCCCAGCACCAGGGTCTTTTCCAAGCAGTCTGTTCTTCATATCATGTGGCCAAAGTATTGGAGTTTCAGCATCAGTCCTTCCAATGAATATTCAGAGCTGATTTCCTTTAGGATGGCCTGGTTGGATCTCCTTGCAGTCTAAGGGACTCTCAAGTTTTCTCCAACACCACAATTCAAAAGCATCAATTCTTCAGCACTCAGCTTTCTTTAAGGTCCAACTCTCATATCCACAGATGACTACTGGAAATACCAGCTTTAACTAGATGGACCTTTGTCAGTAATGTCTATGCTTTTTAATATGCTGTCTAAGTTGGTCATAGCTTTTCTTCCAAAGAGTAAGCATCTTTTAATTTCATGGCTGCAGTCACCATCTGCAGTGATTTTGGAGCCTCAAAAAATGAAGTCTCTCACTGTTTCCATTGTTTCCCCATCTATTTGCCATAAAGTGATGGGACTGGATGCCACGATCTTACTTTTCTGAATGTTGAGTTTTAAGCCAACATTTTCACTCTCCTCTTTCACTTTCATCCAGAGGCTCTTTAGTTCTTCTTCATTTTCTGCCATAGGATGGTGTCATCTGCTTATCTGAGGTTATTGATATTTCTCCTGGAAATCTTGATTCCAGCTTGTGCTTCATCCAGCCTAGTATTTCAAATAATGTACTCTGTATATAAGTTAAATAAGCAGGGTGACAATATGCAGCCTTGATGTATTCCTTTCCCGATTTGGAACCAGTCTGTTGTTCCATGTCCAGTTCTAAATGTTGCTTCTTGACCTGCATCAGATTTCTCAGGAGGCAGGTCAGGTGGCCTGGTATTCCCAACTCTTTCAGAATTTTCCCCAGTTTGTTGTGATCCATACAGTCAAAGACTTTGGCATAGTCAATAAAGCAGAAGTAGATGTTTTTCTGGGACTCTCTCACTTTTTCGATGATCCAGCAGATGTTCGCAATTTGATCTCTGGTTCCTCTACCTTTTCTAAATCCAGCTGGAACATCTGGAAATTCATGGTTCACATACTGTTGAAGCCTGGCTTGGAGAATTTTGAGCATTACTTTGCTAGCGTGTGAGATGAGTGAAATTGTGTGGTCGTTTGAACATTCTTTGGCATTGCCTTTCTTTGAGATTGGAATGAAAACTGACCTTTCCAGTCCTGTGCCCACTGCTGAGTTTTCCAGATTTGCTGGCATACTGAGTGCAACACTTTCACAGCATCATCTTTTAGGATTTGAAATAGCTCAACTGGAATTCCATCACCTACACTAGCTTTGTTCATAGTGATGCTTCCTAAGGCCCACTTGACTTCGCATTCCAGGACATCTGGCTCTAGGTGAACGATCACACCTTTGTGGTTATCTGGGTCACAAAGATCTTTTTTGCACAGTTCTTCTGTGTATTCTTGCCACCTCTTCTTAATATCTTCTGCTTCTGTTAGGTCCATACCATTTCTGTCCTTTATTGGGCCCATCTTTGCATGAAATGTTCCCTTGGTATCTCCAATTTCTTGGAGACATCTCTAGACTTTCCCATTCTATTGTTTTCCTCTGTTTCTTTGCATTGATCACTGAGGAAGGCTTTCTTATCTCTCCTTGCTATTATTTGGAACTCTGCATTCAAATGGGTATATCTTTCTTTTTCTCCTTCACTTCTCTTCTTTCCTCAGCTATTTGTAAAGCCTCATCAGACAACCATTTTGCCTTTTTGAATTTCCTTTTCTTGGGGATGGTCTTGATCCCTGCCTCCTGTACAATGTCACGAACCTCCATCCATAGTTTTTCAGGCACTCTATGAGATCTAATCCCTTAAATCTATTTGTCACTTCCACTGTATAATTGTAAGGGATTTCATTTATGTCATACCTGAATAGTCTATTGGTTTTCCCTACTTTCTTCAATTTAAGCCTGAATTTGGCAGTTAAGGAGTTTGTGATCTGAGCCACAGTCAGATCCCAGTCTTGCTTTTGCTGACTGTATAGAGCTTCTCCATCTTTGGCTGCAAAGAATACAATCAATCTGATTTAGGTATTGACCATCTGGTGATGTCCATGTGTAGAGTCTTCTCTTGTATTCTTGGAAGAGGGTGTTTGCTATGATGAGTGCATTCTCTTGGCAAAACTCTATTAGCCTTTGACCTGCTTCGTTTTGTACTCTAAGGCCAAATTTTCCTGTTACTCCAAGTAGCTCTTGACTTTCTACTTTTGCACTCCAATCCCCTATAATGAAGGGGACCACAACATAGTCTGTCAGTATTTTTTTAATGAATATACATTTTTTTAAAAAATGAATATGACTAAGCAATCCTACTTCAAGGTGTCTGCCCAAGACAATGAAAGCAAATGTCTATATAAAGACTCGTACACAAATGCTCATATCATAACATGATAGTCAAAACCCAAGAACAATTCAAAAGGCAACTGATTGGTTAATAAAGAGACAGAATGTGTTATATGTGTTTACTGGCATAGTAATTGGCAATAAAAGAACAAAACACTGATGCAAGCAACATCTTGGGTGAATCGCCAAAACATGAAGGTAAGTGAAAGAAGTCAGATGGGAAAGTCTTCCTCACTTTCTGTTCCATCTATGTGGAAAGTCAGGAAGGCAGATCCAAGGAGACAGACAGTTGACTCCTGGTTGCTAAATGCTGGAGTGAGAACTGAGTGTGACTGAAAACAGGATCTTTTGGGGGGTGATGGGAATGTTCTAACATTTTATTATAGTGATGTGCAACTCTTTGAATTTACTAAAAGTTATTGTTTTTTTGTAAAAAACAATTTATGCTTAAACAAGTCAATGTTATGATGTGTAAATTATATCCCCCAAAAAGGTATTTTTAAAATACCACTGCACACTTTATTAGAATGGAGAAACTTTAAAAGACTGACCAGACAGAGTATGGTTGAGGATGTCAATCAACCAAAGCTCTTACACACAATTGGCAAGAGCATGAAATGGCACAACAATTTCAGAAAATAATACAATAGTTTCTTGGAAAGTTAACACACACATACATATGACCCACTTAGTCCACATCTAGATTCTGACCCGAGAGAAATGGATGCAAGTGTCTAGGCAAAAACATTCGTAGTACTTGTATTTGTAATGAAAGAAAACTGGAGGTGAGTCAAGTGTCCATCAACAGTTGAATGGAAAACAATCTGTGGTCCATGCATACAGGGAACTACTCGACAATGAAAAGGATGAACTAAGATATATGCAGCCACATGAATCTCAAAACAGTTATTCTGAATAAAAGAAGCCAGACAAAATGAATGCAAATAGAAGGATCCCATTTGTATAAAATTCTAAAAAACAGAAATATGTTATAGTGAATACCAGGTAGGTTAATAGTTGCCAGGCAGAAGGCAGGAGTGACACAGGGAAGAAGGAGATTGAGGTGATGAATATGCCCATTACTGTGCCCATGGTGATGGTTTCACACAGATACACATGTGTATAAAATTATTGGTACGTGCCTTTCATATGGGCTTCCGCTTCCCAGTCACCATTAGTGGTAAAGAATCCATCTGCCAATGCAGGAGACACAAGTGACATGGGTTTGATCCCTGGGTTGATAAGATCCCCTGGAGGAGGAAATGGCAACCTACTCCAGTATTCTTGCCTAGAGAATCCCATGGACAGAGGAGTCTGGCAGACTACAGTCCATGGGATCACAAAGAGTCAGACAAGGCTGACCACATATGCATGCACCCCTTTCATAGTATGCCAACAGTAACTCAGTGACCCTGCTAAAAGCAAAAAATAAAGACAAAGTGGAAAATTCAGCAAATTCTCAGAAAAGTCAAGCACCAAAAATGCCAGCCTGTGCCAAATGTGGGCACTGGCTGAAAGTGAAGATCTTGGGATGAAAATGTCAAACCAAGAAGCTTCTGAAGACAGACTGGAGCCTGGGCTTCCTTTCTGGTGTGCTCACCTCAGGCAGCCTGGGTGGTCCTTAGGGTACAGAAAGTCCCGGCTCTGAAGATGGCTGTTGCAAGCCCAGCATCTGCAGTGCGGAGTGATCTCTGCAGGGGCACTGAGTGTCTGGGGGACTTTGATGTTAGTCTCTGGTCGCAGGACTAGGACAATTCGTCACTCACAAATTCCAGTGTTAAAACTGGAGATTTGGGTTAAATGTCCACTCTCAGGATAAAAACCTGTGGAAGGGAGATCCATCCTATTTTATCAGGAGATTTTAATTTGACGGGCCTTCGGAGCTGTCACCAAGCTTCTCCTTGGCAGGGAAGCGAGGGTCCAGGTGTTCCAAGGAGGCAATTTCTGGCCCAACCCTGACAGCTCCTTGATCTGAAGGGAGGAGCTGAGTGGGTCAGAGATGTTCCCAAAGTCATAGCATCACTGCTAACAAGGGGCTGGGGCTGGACTGTAAACACTGGACAAACTAAAGCTAGCTTATTTTCTGTCTGTTATCAGAGGTGAACAAAGCCAGCTGTCTCCTCACACTTCCCTGGCTAGAGGAAGGGGTGTCTCCCCATTTTGTCCATTTGACAGTAACTTTGTTTACAAGGACCTGGTCAGGAGGCGGTTAGTGGCAGAGGACGGCTGGGCAGGGTGTGCACGCGTGTTGCTCCTCTCTAGGCACAGAGATGCTCTGCAAATTCAAGTGTCACCCCTGAGAAGCCGCAGGCACAGCCTTCTGCTCGTGGGAAATGTGCTGACAAGGAGCAGCAAAGGGTGTGGTTGACTTGGTTTGATCCCGAGTTTCTCAGGCTATCTGACCACAGGAGCCTTGTGCTGGAGGCTGCAGCTCCCGTATCCTGTTGAATTTGAGTCGTGCAGAGGACATGGGGGACCAGCTTCTCAGCCTGGATGGTAGGATCCCCAATATTTGCGCAAAGCCACTCCATCCAGCATGGAGTAGTGATGTCTATGCACACGTGGCTCCTAAAAACTTCTGCAGATTCAGACGTTTAAACTCCACAAAGAGCCCCTAGGTATCATTACTCTGTCTACACGTGAGGATGGTGAGACACAGAGAAGAGGTGACCTGTGCAGGACAGAGGAGGGGCCGCCAGGACTGGATCCTGAGGTGCTGCCGGTCTCCCTGCGCTCGGGGCCATGGAAGCTGAATGGACTCTAGGGCTGGGACTAATCACCATTAACTGACACTGTGGGCATCACGCTGGGAGCATGAGGCCACAGGGGCTGCAGCCAGACAGTCACCACAGGCTGGTATGGCCACCCCTGCACTGCCCGCACACCGGAGCTGGGATGGAGGCCGTGAAGCCCCATGTGGCCTGTGGGTCCAAGCTCAGATCCCCGCCTCTTGGGCCAGCAGGAAGCGGGCAGCATCTCTCGGGTCCCACCATGTGGGTGCTTCTCTGCACTGTGTCAGTCTACTAGGGACCTAAATGCACCACCCCCCCAGGGCTGGGCCAGTGTCAGGGGCAGTAGGACAGGGTCTTCCCATGCCAAAGTGGTTGGATGGTTGCAGGGTAGGACAGTCCTGAAAAACCACCCACTCTCCTCCAGACGCGGCAGGGTGTGCACCTGACCGCCCTTTGTTCCACTCAGCACAGACCTGCTGTGTCCTCATCTGGACTCACAGCCCCCACTGCCCACCCAGGGGCAGATGTGGCGATTCCAGATCCAAGCGGTCTTGTCCCCACCTCCTGGGGTGACCAAAGTAAGCTTAAATCATGTCAGTTCCCCTAAATGTGCACAGACTCTGCCACCTGGGGCCCACATCTCCGAGTTCAGGACTGCTTGTGATGATTAGAAATCTCTTCCCCAGGGATGGGATGACTCCGCACAGGTTCCTGGTGATACCAGCTTCATCAGACTGTCCTCAGTGAGGGTCTTCCTGATGTCCCCAGTGTTCTCAACGTAAACGCTGCTCGCAGCGCCACCATCCAGCAGGACAGAGCACATCCACATTGCCGTTCAGGAGGCTTGTCTGGGGACATTTTTTCCTCCTAACTTGTGAGCAAAGATAGTTTTTTTCCCATAACACAGTCATAAAACCTTCATAAGTGATAATTATGTGTTTCTTAGGTGAGTCATAAATTCCCCGTTAAGTGCATAAAAAGCAGTTTAGCCCGTAAATGCCTGGTATCTTCAACAGATACAGTAGAGAAGAGTCCGCTCCCCACCTGTTTTGGGGGATTGTTGCTTCAGTGGGGAAGGAGCCCCATCCCTTGTAGGACAAGAAGACCCCAGCATCCCTGGTGCTCAGATTGGGAAGGGGACATTGTCTAACAAAAGAAGAATATAACAAGATAACATTGTCACACTTAAAAAAAATTAATAACTTTTAATCCAGTCTAATATTACAGCTTATCTTCTGGTTTTTCCAATTGTCCTCAAAACATTTTTTGTGTTGGTGTATCATAACCAGGATCCCTCATTAATTTGAAAACTGATAATTAAACTCAGGACTTGCCTTTGACCCGCACGTGCAGTGGGACCTGTCCTTCACAGGCTCCCCCCAAGGCTCAACTCACAGGAGAATGGCAGTCATCCAGGGTGGAGGGAATGGTAGGATTGGAAAGTCACCATCTTATAGCCCTCAAAGGAACTGATTATTGATCCACGCCTCAGTCATCAATGGAGAGGAACTAACAGGTGATAGATAGATGAACAGGATGCTCACCTGGTGCCAGGTCCCCACCTTTGCCATTTCCTCTGGTCACAGGGGACATTCTACTTGCTCCCTAGAGAGACCTGTGGGTGTCACCTGATCCAGGGCCACCCCAGCATCACAGACAGGCACCTGGCCCTCTGTCTCTCCTGATGCAATGCAAGGAGGTGAACTGTTAACATGTCAGCATGTAAGTGTGCCCATTGTCTACAACCCTGGTTTCTTTGTTGGGCTATTTCTTTAGAGGTTTTATTGACTTTACAATATCCCAACAAATTCAAACAATGGACTTGACGTGGGCTTGTTGAGATGCCCCAGATGCCAGGATCCTGGAGGGGAAATCTGAGGGGAAAATAAATAAGTAATCAAAAGTATTTCAGACTGGTTCTAGAGTGTGGAGACAAAGCTTGGGGCAAAGGAAGAAAAGGAGGTGATAGGGAGATAGTGAGAACAGAAGACTAAGGTCTCATCAGCCAGAGGAGGAGCTGATCTGGGCCTGGGCTGGGCCTCTGGTTAGAATAAGCCCCAGATACAGGGCTCTACTGAGCATGGCCCCACCCATCAGAACAAGACCCAGTTTCCCCCACAGTCAGTCTCTCCCATCAGGAAGCTTCCATATGCCTCTTATCCTTCTGCAGCAGAGGGCAGACAGACAGAAAACCACAATCACAGAAAGCTAACCAATCTGATCACATGGGCCACAGCCTTGTCTAACTCAAAACTATGATCCATGCTGTGTACGGCCACCCAAGACGGACGGGTCATGGTGGAGAGTTCTGGCAAAACATGGTCCTCTGGAAAAAGGAATGACAAACCACTTCAGTATTCTTGCCTTGAGAACCCCATGAACAGTATTAAAAGGCAAAAAGATAGGACACTGAAAGATACACTCCCCAGGTTGGTAGCTGCCCAATATGCTACTGGAGATCAGTGGAGAAATAACTCCAGAAAGAATGAAGGGATGGAGGCAAAGCAAAAGCAACACCCAGTTGTGGATATGACTGGTGATGGAAGCAAGGCCCGATGCTGTAAGGAGCAATATTGCATCAGATCAGATCAGATCAGTCGCTCAGTCGTGTCCGACTCCTTGCGACCCCATGAATCGCAGCACGCCAGGCCTCCCTGTCCATCACCAACTCCCGGAGTTCACTCAGACTCACACCCATCGAGTCAGTGATGCCATCCAGCCATCTCATCCTCTGTCGTCCCCTTCTCCTCCTGCCCCCAATCCCTCCCAGCATCAGAGTCTTTTCCAATGAGTCAACTCTTTGCATGAGGTGGCCAAAGTACTGGAGTTTCAGCTTCAGCATCATTCCTTCCAAAGAAATCCTAGGGCTGATCTCCTTCAGAATGGACTGGTTGGATCTCCTTGCAGTCCAAGGGACTCTCAAGAGTCTTCTCCAACACCACAGTTCAAAAGCATCCATTCTTCGGCGCTCAGCCTTCTTCACAGTCCAACTCTCACATCCATACATGACCACAGGAAAAACCATAGCCTTGACTAGATGAACCTTTGTGGAACCTGGAATGTTAGGTCCATAATCAAAACAAATTAGCAAGAGTGAACATCGACATTTTAAGAAACAGCAAACTAAAATGGACTGGAATAGGTGAATTTAATTAACTCAGATGACCATTGTATCTACTACTGTGGGCAAGAATCCTTTAGAAGAAATGGAGTAGCCATAACAGTCAACAAAAGAGTCTGAAATGCAGTACTTGGATGCAATCTAAAAAATGACAGAATGATCTCTGTTCATCTCCAAGGCAAACCATTCAATATCACGGTAATCCAAGTCTACGCCCCAACCACTAATACTGAAGAAGCTGAAGTTGAATGGTTCTATGAAGACCTACAAGACCTTTTAGAACTAACACCCAAAAAAGATGTCCTTTTCACTATAGGGGACTGGAATGCAAAAGTAGGAAGTCAAGAAATACCTGGAGTAACAGGAAAATTTGGCCTTGAAGTACAGAATGAAGCAGGGCAAAGGCTAATAGAGTTTTGCCAAGAGA
>NW_011494884.1:1383576-1384028 GCF_000754665.1 Bison bison bison
AAAAAGGTGAATAAAAAAGTAATAAAACTAGATGGAATCCATGTGCAGACAAATGACATGTCATGTTTTTAGTGTGGTTAATTCACCCCATTTGTCTTAAGGTCCAGTAAAGAAGGTGAAGACGGAAACAGTGAACAAGGGGCTGTGAGACCTATGGAGGCCCCTCCAAGGTGACATCCCAGGTCTGCCTCCCATATCCCGTAAAGAACAACCTGCTCTATTCCTCCACCAGCCACTGTGAATTGGGGAGCCCAATTGTTGTACTATTTGCCAAAGGCAAACATTTTTAAAACATAATTCTCCTGGGATGAAATCATTAATTAAAATGGAAAATTAATGTATTCTCGAAGCAAGTATAAATTAACCGGGAATTATTCACTCAGATCATTTTAGTTCACGGATGAAAATGCTGAGATGTTAAAGCTGGTGCGCAGACAAGACTCTTGACACTT
>NW_011494884.1:1384128-1387482 GCF_000754665.1 Bison bison bison
ACATCACCAGATGGTCAATACTGAAATCAGATTGATTATCTTCTTTGCAGCCAAAGATGGAGAAACTCTATACAGTCAGCAAAAACAAGACTGGGAGCTGACTGTGGCTCATATCATGAACACTTTATTGCCAAATTCAGACTTAAATTGAAGAAAGTGGGGAAAACCAGTTGATCATTTAGGTATGACCTAAATCAAATCCCTTACAATTACACAGTGGAAGTGAAAAATAGATTCAAGGGATTAGATCTCATAGACAGAGTGCCTGAAGAACTATGGACGGAGGTTCATGACATTGTACAGGAGGCAGGGATCAAAACCACCCCTAAGAAAAAGAAACGCAAAAAGGCAAAATAGTTATCTGATGAGGCCTTACAAATAGCTGAGAAAAGAAGACAAGTAAAAGGCAAAGGAGAAAAGGAAAGATATATCCACTTGAACGCAGAGTTCCAAAGAGTAGCAAGGAGAGATTAGAAAGCCTTCCTCAGTGATCAATGCAAAGAAATAGAGGAAAATAAAAGCATCAGATCAGATCAGATCAGTCGCTCAGTCGTGTCCGACTCCTTGCGACCCCATGAATCGAAGCGCGCCAGGCCTCCCTGTCCATCACCAACTCCTGGAGTTCACTCAGACTCACACCCATCGAGTCAGTGATGCCATCCAGCCATCTCATCCTCTGTCGTCCCCTTCTCCTCTTGCCCCCAATCCCTCCCAGCATCAGGGTCTTTTCCAATGAATCAACTCTTTGCATGAGGTGGCCAAAGTACTGGAGTTTCAGCTTCAGCATCATTCCTTCCAAAGAAATCCCAGGGCTGATCTCCTTCAGAATGGACTGGTTGGATCTCCTTGTAGTCCAAGGGACTCTCAAGAGTCTTCTCCAACACCACAGTTCAAAAGCATCCATTCTTCGGCGCTCAGCCTTCTTCACAGTCCAACTCTCACATCCATACATGACCACAGGAAAAACCATAGCCTTCACTAGACGAACCTTTGTTGGCAAAGTAATGTCTCTGCTTTTCAATATGCTATCTGGGTTGGTCATAACTTTCCTTCCAAGGAGTAAGCGTCTTTTAATTTCATGGCTGCAGTTACCATCTGTAGTGATTTTGGAGCCCGGAAAATAAAGTTTGACACACTGTTTCCACGGTTTCCCCATCTATTTCCCATGAAGTGGTCGGACCGGATGCCATGATCTTAGTTTTCTGAATGTTGAGCTTTAAGCCAACTTTTTTACTCTCCACTTTCACTTTCATCAAGAGGCTTTTGAGTTCCTCTTCACTTTCTGCCATAAGGGTGGTGTCATCTGCATATCTGAGGTTATTGATATTTCTCCTGGCAATCTTGATCCCATCTTGTGTTTCTTCCAGTCCAGCATTTCTCATGATGTACTCTGCATATAAGTTAAATGGAGAGACTAAACATCTCTTCAAGAAAATTAGAGATACCAAAGGAACATTTCATGAAAAGGTGGGCCCAATAAAGGACAGAAGTGGTATGGACCTAACAGAAGCAGAAGATATTAAGAAGAAGTGGCAAGAATACACAGAAGAATTATACAAAGAAGATCCTCAAGACCCAGATAATCACGATGCTGTGATCACTCACCTAGAGCCAGACATCCTGGAATGTGAAGTCAAGTGGACCTTAGGAAGCATCACTATGAACAAAGCCAATGGAGGTGATGGAATTCCAGTTGAGCTATTTCAAATCCTAAAAGATGATGCTGTGAAAGTGTTGCACTCAATATGCCAGCAAATCTGGAAAACTCAGCAGTGGCCACAGGACTGGAAAGGTCAGTTTTCAGTCCAATCTCAAAGAAAGGCAATGCCAAAGAATGTTCAAACGACCACACAGTTGCACTCATCTCACATGCTAGCAAAGTAATGCTCAAAATTCTCCAAGCCAGGTTTCAACAGTACATGAACAGTGAACTTCCAGATGTTCAAACTATATTTAGAAAAGGCAGGGGAACCAGAGCTCAAATTGCCAACATCCGCTGGATCATGGAAAAAGCAAGAGAGTTCCAGAAAAACATCTACTTCTGCTTTATTGACTATGCCAAAGCCTTTGACTGTGTGAATCACAATAAACTGTGGAAAATTCTGAAAGAGATGGGAATACCAGACCACCTGACCTGCCTCCTGAGAAATCTGTATGCAGGTCAGGAAGCAACAGTTAGAACTGGACATGGAACAACAGACTGGTTCCAAATCGGGAAAGGAGTACATCACAAAGCTGTATATTGTCACCCGGCTTATTTAACTTATATGCAGAGTACATCATGAGAAATGCTGGGCTGGATGAAGCACAAGCTGGAATCAAGATTGCCCAGAGAAATATCAATAACCTCATATATGCAGATGACACCACCCTTATGGCAGAAAGTGAAGAAGAACTAAAGAGCCTCTGATGAAAGTGAAAGAGAAGTGAAAAAGTTGGCTTAAAGCTCAACATTCAGAAAACTAAGATCATGGCATCCGGTCCCATCACATCATGGGAAATATATGGGGAAACAATAGAAACAGTGAGAGATTTTATTTTGGGGGGCCTCCAAAATCACTGCAGATGGTGACCGCAGCCATGAAATTAAAAGATGCTTGCTCCTTGGAAGAAAAGTTATGACCGTCCTAGACAGGATATTAACAAGTAGAGATGTTACTTAACCAACAAAGGTACATCTAGTCAAAGCTATGGTTTTTCCAGTAGTCATGTATGGATATAAGAGTTGGACTATAAAGAAAGCTGAGCACTGAAGAACGATGCTTTTGAAATGTGGTGTTGGAGAAAACTCTTGAGAGTCCCTTGGACTGCATGGAGGTCAAACCAGTCCATTCTAAAGGAAATCAGTCCTGAATATTCATTGGAAGGACTGATGCTGAAGCTGAAACTCCAATAATTTGGCCACCTGATGTGAAGAACTGACTCATTTGAAAAGACCCTGATGCTGGGAAAGATTGAAGGTGGGAGGAGAAGGAGATGACAGAGGATGAGATGTTGGATGGCATCACCAACTCGATGGACATGAGTTTGAGTAAACTCCAGGAGCTGGTGATGGGAGGAAGCCTGGCATGCTGCAGTCCATAGGGTCACAAAGAGTCAGATATGGCTAAGCAACTGAACTGAACAGAACAGAGGCTTCCCCAAGGCCCCTCTCCATGGTTGGAAGCAGATTCCCTTCAGCCCCGGGCTGCCTCCAAACAGCAGCCTGATTCTGCTCCAATTCCAGGAGCCTGGCCTGTCTGGGGTGACTGCCTGGATTCCTTCCTGTGGCAGTGACCAGGGCCACATTCCCAGAGCTTCCTGGACTACAAGCAAGGCCCAGCTCCTCCCCAGCCCTTCCTCCCCCCCAGCCCT
>NW_011494884.1:1387582-1405916 GCF_000754665.1 Bison bison bison
TCAGCCCTGCCTCCTCCTCAGCCCTGCCTCCTCCTCAGCCCCGCCTCCTCCTTCACTTAGTTCTCCCTGAAAACCAGGTTAGGGACACTGGTGCCTTGACCAGGAAGCTCCACACTTGCAGGGCATGCTGCCGGCAGGCAGGACAGCACTGGAGCAGACTCAGCAGGAGCTTGGTCAGAGGCTATGCCCGGGTGAGGCCGCTGGCTGCACTCCTGTGTGGCTGTGAGTGGCCATCCTACTCCAGGCAACAGACACTGAACGTCTTCCTGGACACGAGAAGACGGGATACAGAGGGCCTGGGCTTCAGACAGGAGGGAAGACCTAGAGGCAGTGTAGACACACCCAGGTGTGAGAGGGCCATGGGGCTGCGCCGAGCACTGTCATTGCTGGTTCCTGAGCACAGGAGACGGCCATCCTGGGGATGGAGGAAGTGGGCAGAGCTGGGCCTCAGGGTCGCACCTGTGAGGTGTCAGGTGGCCTCAGCAGGAACAGTCATCATGGTGTCACCTTGTTTGCAATTGACTTCACCCTCCTTCCAGCAGAGCTGCTTCTCCCATCCCCATCAGCTCATTCTTTCCTCCACTTTTGCCGACAGGGATGCAATGGTTTGTATAAAATTGTGAGACACCCAACACACAGCCAAGACGCCTCAAGTCTGCTCTCTGGAGTCGCACCTGCAAAATTCTGTGCATAGAGCTTCTCCAGAGGATCCCATTCTTCCTACAGGAGAAGGAGCAGCAAACCTACCAACACCAACACGTGTGGAGGTGGCAGGTGTGATTCATAGGTAGTTGATTTCAATAAACAGAGAGTTAACCCCACAGGGCAATTGAGACACTACCTCCTCCCAGACAGACTCCCCTCAGCTGGAACCAACCTCCTTGGCTCCCACTTCCCACAAGGCCCTGTTTCCACTGTCAGGGAGCCAGTCCCCCCCTGAACAATCCTGGGGGCCCTGGAGCAGGGAAGGCCCACACCAGAAGCACGGTGAGGACAAAGGACAGGTGAGAGGGGCTGCTGTCTTCCAGGCTGTGGTCCAGGAGCAGAGCCAGGGAGACATATGCACAACCTTGCCCTTCAGGGTTAAGGGTCCAGAGCTGATTGCAATGTCCAGGGTTCTTGGTGCCACCGTAGAAACATGCTCTGTGCTAGGACAAAGAGAAATCATCCTCTGTTCTTGGGGTTCACAAAACTGCTGGGGACTCAGAAAACAGGCCCTTCCCCAGAGCCCAGGCAGCAGGGACCTGATGAAAGTCACCCAGGCACCCCGGCCTGCGTACCCTATTAACCTGCACGTGACCTCTCCAGCTCTGCCTCCCTCAATCCAGCCCCTGGACCTGGAGCAAGTGTCCCATTGCCAAAGCCTGGAGCATCTCCCCACATCTGGGTACCAGACATAGAGAAGCCTCATTTCTAAAAAGAACCACACAGGGTTCCTATGAACAATAAATACACAGCTTTTAACCTGCCCCAGTCCATGCACATCTGTGGTTTCTGATCTTAAACGTTTATAAACTACACTTCAGTGAATGTTTTATTCATATACATATATAAATACACACATAAACACAGATATATTTACTGAACTGATTTCCAGAAGTGACAATCCCATTGAGAAGGGCAGACAGGAATGGGGCAGGCTGTGGCAGGAGGCACCTGCAGGCTGAGTGTAAGAAGCTCCGATGATAACATGTCCTTCCTCTGCAGGAACTGCATCCTGGGGAGTGAGTAGAGGCTGGTTTGTGAGGGATGATGCCTCCAGTTCAATGGAGCTCCGAATGAGTCTGCAGCTGAACAAAGGCTAAATTGGAGTTGGTGACCCTTTCTGACTTCAAGGATCATTCTAGCAGCCAGTGTCTTATTTTTTTGACAGTTGTAGAGAAAATAAATTTTTGAAAACTGGTGAAGGGCCTTTGTTTCCTTCCTGTGTTGGTTGAAGACAGGCTCCTGGATACTTTATACAGGAGAGATCTCATCAAGCCCCAAGCTCACAAGGAGAACTGATGGCAACCAGACTCATTTCCATGGTTCAGAAGGGTGAACTGGAGCTTATCACCTGCTCCCGACCAGCACCTGGAGCCCTACTGGATGCTTTAGACTGGAGCCAGGAGGACAAGCAGCCAGAGAGAGTTTATAGGAAAAGAAAACCACCCCAGAGACCAGATACACAGGAGTGATGCAGACAGGAGACTGGCAATCATCAGTCACCAGGTACTTCTTGGGTTCCCATGTCGGGGAAACAAGACACAGAGATGCCCAGATCTAGAACCTCAACAGATAAACACTATGTTTGTGGACTGGAGGATCGGGCAGGATGTTCTAGGTGTACCAGTAACAAACAACCCCAGACCTAGTGTTCACAAAGACAGAGGCTAATTCTTGCTCATGCTTCATGTCCATCTTGTCTTAGCTGTGGGTTTGGTTCACATCATCGTCATTGCAGGACCCAGGCTACTGGGGAAGCTTCTATCTGGAACACTGCTGTTCGCTGTGGCAGGGGAAAGAGAATGATATACTAGTTTCTAAAGCTTCTATCAGAGGGGACACCCCACTCCTCCCATATTCCACTGGTGCAAATTACACATCAGAAGCAGGTGACTTCCCACTGGACTTAAAGATGACAGAGTGTGAGGTCTGGAGCTGCTGCAGCCATTCTGTATGCATTAGGATAACCTGTCTGAAAACGCAGCTGACCTGGAAGAAGAAATGAGACAGAGGGTGAGAGGGAAAGTTGGCTCTGATAGCATCACTGGGTCTGAATCCAGCCTTGGAGAAGCCAGGACTAGCCCTAGACTGTGGAGAAGCTTGAATCTGAAACCTTCAATCTATCTAAAACTGGTTAGAGTTGGGTTTTCTGTCACTTACTCTCAAACAAGTTCTAGCTGCACAGAGTACTTCCAGGTCTGCCTGGCCTTTCTCAGGACATGGGAATGAGGAGGTGGAGAGTCCATTGATGCAGGAAGACCTCCTCACAGGCAAGGGCCATGGACTAGCAAGAGGGCTCCAGGATCAGCTCTGGATTCTGATGGCATGGGGTGGAACCTGGCTTTTCACTTGTGCAAATTCTGCCTCATCTCCTCTCTCTCTAAATCAGAGCCATAATAGAGCATACTTTTTGAGGCTGCTATGGGATTAAGGAGACCAGACAAGTACATTGGAAATTTCTGTCGGTGCCTGTCAGTGCTCAAGAAAAGTCAACTGGGCTTGGCTCTGTGTCCCTAGTACCCACCCAGGGTCTGGAGTGAGTAGTTTCTCAGGAAATGTGACAAGATTGTGAGCACAATCCTTTATGAGATATGAACCACGTGAGGACGGGGACCTCAGAGAACATGGGGATGAGGGGGTCTCCCAGAGAAGGCAGGTAAGGAACCTTTGACCATGAACAAGTGGGATTCCTAGGGGAAGAGGGAGATAGGAGGGACAGAGGCTTGCCCCACAGCAGTGACGAGGACCAGTGGGAGAGGCTGATTGGTGTCACCTGTGAGGGCTTCGTATCACAAAGCACAGGTGGATGGGTGAGAGTGGGCATGAAATGTTACAATATATTGTTCAGTGGAAGCAGATGGCTATGAAATGCCATGTACTGTATTATCCTATGTTTGGTGAAAGAAAAGTTTTACATATCTTTGCATAAAAATGAACAAGAAGAATCATCAAAATATTACTAGCAAACCTGAATTATTAGCCCTTTTCTCTCCTTATTCTGCACATAATTGTTTAAATTTCATATCTGAATATTTATTTTGTAAGTATCTGAATAATATATATAATTTTTAAGTAGTTTTATAGAGAAATAAGTTAAGCAAAACCACAAGGGGGAAAAAATGACTCCACTTTCTCAAAGAAATCAATCTCATGAGAAGGAAAGACTCATTAAGATAAAAGGAAGAAGGGAGGGGCAGTGATGACAATATGCAGATGTTGATGATGAGGGTGCTTATGACTGTGGAGAGCATCACGATAATGATGCTGACAACCTTAGTCCTGTGCTCACTAGGCCATGTCCTTGGACCAGAGAATGGACCACTCTGTGCCTCAGCTTCCTCATCTGCAAACTGAGGATAAACTATCCCCACGTCATGAGGACTGAGTGAACTGGTCCTGTGATTAGAGCTCCCCAAGCAGGACCAGCACTGAGTGAGCTTCCTTAATGCTGGTCTTCTCATCTGCACACCAGCCAGGAAAAAAAGGACCAGGGTGCCCTTTTCCTGGGGCTGGGATCTCAGAGAGGCAATGACAGAGGCCACTCTTTCACGCGCTGCCCAGGAAGGGGACGTGCTCACCAGGAGCCTGGTTTGCTCCTGTCGGCTGTCAGTGGGGAAGCCCAGTCTGGATTATTTCACAGGCTTTTCTAATTCCATGTCCTGATCTTGCTACAGCAGGAAAACTGTGTAGGTTTAGAAGCCAGATTCTCTATAAGAAAAGATAAAACTGCCTCCCGCAGAGAGGTCACACAGAGAGAGAGTTCCCCTTTGCTAAGAGGTATCAGAGAGTCACCTTGTAGGGGAAGACAGGCTTGTCTGCTTCAATCTCATTTCATCCCAAATTCGATCTCTCTCAACTGTTCACATAACATGCTCACATCCAGAGCTGGGGGCCCAAGGCTAAAGGAGGAACAGCAGATGCATGTCACACTAGAATGATGCATGGCCACGTCCTTTCTGTGGGCTGTGATGTGAGGATGTTGAGAGACCAGGGGTTTCAGATGATAAACACCTCCTCTTTCTCCCTAACCCTGTGCCTTAAAGCCCACTGTGAGGGCTGACAATGCACTGTCCCTAGACACGCTGGGATATGCTTAGGGCAGTAGGCTGGGTTGTCTACCCAACTGTGACCCTCAGGTTGGTGCTGCAGGTGGTCAGTGTCAGGAGAGAAAGTGGCAGTGCTGTGAGCATCTGAAGCTGAGGTAAGGAGATGCTAGAAGGGCCTTCATGAGGAGGTGGACCACAGGCGAGCGTGGAGGATGAGCGTGTTGACAAAGGCTTGGGGGGAGGGAGGGGCATTCTGGGAACAGCCAAGGTGAGGGCCCAATCCCAATGATGTAAAGACTGACCACATAGATCGAGGGCATGTTGTGCCACATAGAGTATGGGTAAGAGCATGAACACGGGCCAGGTGGCTGAGTTTGAGACCAAACTCTGCAGTTCATTACCCATTCAACATTAGGTGAGTCTCTTAACCTCTCTGTGCTTCAACTTCACCATTAAAATGAGGATGGTAGCACTATCTTACAGACTTGTGATGAGGTAAAAAGAGTAATAAATAGAAAGCACTTATAGCAGTGCCTGGATTTGTGAGCAACTCATTCAGTGATGGTTGTGGTCACGACAGTGATGATGACAACAGTGATGTTGATAATAATGGCAATGAAAATAAGGGTGGCGATGCTGACAATCACTGTCTAGTCATAGTCAAAGCTATGGTTTTTCCAGTAGTCATGTATGGATGTGAGAGTTGGGCCATAAAGAAAGCCGAGCGCTGAAGAACTGATGCTTTTGAATTGTGGTTTTGGAGAAGACTCTTGAGAGTCCCCTGGACTCCAAGGAGAGGTCAATCCTAACAGAAATCAGTCCTGAATATTCATTGGAAGGACTGATGCTGAAGCTGAAACTCCAATACTTTGGCCAATTGATGTGAAGAACTGACTCACTGGAGACAACACTGATGCTGGGGAAGACTGAAGGCAGGAAGAGAAGGGGACGACAGAGGATGAGATGGTTGAATGGTATCACCAACTCGATGGATGTGAGCTTAAGCAAGCTCCGGGTGTTGGTGATGGACAGGGAAGTCTGGCATGCTGCAGTCCATGGGGTCACAAAGAGTCAGACACGACTGAGCAACTGAACTGAACTGAACTGATGCAGACAATAACAATGGTGAAAGCAAACAGCCCAGAATGGACTTAATGTCCTTCCAGAATCAAACCCTGAGGCTCCCAGAGACTTCTAGAAGCCCCTGTTGAGTGCTGCTCAATTCTAGACACATCAAGGGAAGAAAAAGATACTCTCAAAGCTAATACAGGGGACCTTTAAGAGCAACAGGAAATGTAGTTAAATAATCAAAATTAAATTTCTTCCAGTCTAGACACAAATAATGAGATTTCACAGAATTATAATTTGAAGTGCAATATACTATAGAACATCTGACTATCTCTCAAATGTGATTTTCTCCCCTTGTAATTGATTAGTGGGATAGATTTTCCAAGGTATAAATAGCACTCAAAGCTGATCATGGGCAGAAGCTGATGTCCTCAATGTCTCTATGTCAGAATACCCTGCAGATACACAAATGATACACACCACGTCACCGATCCAGGGTCACAGCCCATGGCTCACTCTCTCTGCCCTGTGGAGAGCAAAGGTGCTGCCTGGGTTCAACACTACAAAGCCATTATCATTTGGTCTATACTGATTGGCAGCCTTGCAGAGCTGAGCTGAGTGATCCTCCCAGACAGAGGCAGGACCACCGGCATCTCATCTTGCCTGGAGCTGGGACTGCTCCTTACAAGACCCAACCTCCTAAACTGGATCCTGCAGCTTAAGGATGTTGAACTTCAGCTGAGAAGGATCAGAGGAGGATGAAAGGAAGGCTTGACTCCTTTCTGTGGTTCTGGGGACATGAGAAAGGAACAGCTTTTCGGCCAGCACTCTCACCTGGGTCTTTGTGGGTCTATGTTCTCTGTATAAATAGGAATGTTTCTGAATTTGCACATGGGAGTCTGTGTGAGCATCTGTGATGTGTGTGCCATGTCCAAGTTTGCAGGTGTGTCTCAGTCTTTGCCCAGGACATGTGCATGTCAGCCTATCTTGTGACAACGACATGTTTTCTTTCTCTGGACAAGCCATGGCCTCCTGGACTGGTCTCCCCTCCCACCTCTCTGGAGCCCACCGGCAGGACAGATATTTAAAAGGTAAACTGGATCACTTCACTCCTTGGTTAAATCCTCCCACAGCTTCTACATCATCAGGGTTGCTAACTGTATGAACAAGCACCCCTTGTGTAAAGTAGAAATGGAGTGCATTTCAGAATCCCTGAGCATTAATGTTCATGCACATTCCCTGGGGCCTTGTTAGAATGAGGACATTGGCTCAGCAGGTTTGGGGGAGGGGGGGTGACTTGAGCCCGTGCATTTCCAACCCACCTCTGGTGAAATTGACAGGAGGCTGTCAGGCCCTTCGCGGGCAGAGACGCAGGCGCTGCAGCTTCAGGGGGAACAAATGCCCACCCCACACCATGGAGGTTCCAGGGAGACCACTCAGCCAGACACCACGGTCGCTGGCCCCAGGAAATGGACCTCATCTCTCCATCCCACCTTGCAGAGGCTAAACTCCCTGCCAGTGCCATCTTCTCTCTTCCAGAGCAGAGGCTCACGGGAGGCTTGGATTGGCGGACCTGGGTCACGTGACTGTTTCCCGCTGCAAGGGAGGCTGGGAAACCAACTTCTAGTTTCCACCCTAAGAAGTGAGACTCACAATGAGGGAAACATATCTTGAGAAGGAAAGTCTCCCAATCAGGGGCTGCACAACATCCAAGCCAGCTTCTCCCACAGCCAAACCCTTGCAACAAGACTCACAGACCCCGCCCCCCCCCATCTTTCATTCTCCCACGCACCAGGCCCCCACTCCGGCTCCTAGAACATTCTTCTCCCAACTCTCCAGCTGGACCTCGGCCCAAATACCTCCTCAGAGAGACTTCCTGTGACCACCCCAGTCATTCCATATGCAAGGCTCTGTGGCACTGAGAATGTTGCGGAGATAGTTCCCACCTGCCTTCACCTTTCAACACGAGATTATTTTTTTAAAAAGAAAAAGTCTTTCCAGTTCAGCAAGACAGCCCTTCACTCCGCCAGACACCATGATTGGGACAGATCCTGACCATAGATACTCCACAAAGACCCTGGGCTCCTCCAAGGGGGCCATTCTGGGGCTAAAACTGAGCCTAATGGTTGAGTGCCTGTGAGGTATGTAAGGTTTCTTCACAAGAGCTACCTTAAGTGCTTTTTCTCCGGTGGCGTCAGCACTGAAAAGGGGCTGACCCAGCACGTGCTAATCGTGTACAGAGGTAATGGGTAGTAAATGGAGGGAGCTGTGTGGATGTCCACCAGGGAAATTTCTAAGTTAAGACAGGGCACACCGTGGGATTTTGGCACATACTCATCCAGATATTAAATGCAGATACACACTCAACAAGAAGAGGGGAGGGGGATGGGAAGGGAAAACAGTCTACACCATTTGGGTCATTCCTGTCCAGAAGTCTTATGTCCCAAATGCAGGAATCAGAGGATGGAGATCCGCTGTCCCCTCATCTTATCTCCAAGGGTTGAATATCTTCACCGTCTTGATGACTCAGTGTTTAAAATTGTTTTGGGGTTTTTTTTTTTTCCCACTCAAAATGACCCTACAAGTGAAGCATGTATTTCACCCTTCACTCGGCAGAGAAAAAAGAAAAGAAAAACCTGTGATCTGTTCAATGCTGGGCTATTCATGTCTTTTTTTTTTTTTTTTAACTCTATTTAAACCTAAACCCTGTGTAAGATGTGATTTCCATGTTGTCATTATTTTCATGGCCCCTATGTCTTATGCAGCATCTCTACATCAAACTTCATTCTGGACACTGAGGGTCCCCCAACTGGGAGTAGAACAATCCTGTGCATGAAACCTCCATGGATGTGTGGACAACTCTGTAACTTCCCTGGCCTCAGTTTCCTCCTTGGTAAGCGTGGATGATAGAAGAAGCTACATCACTGGGAGAGGATGGAATGAGATAATTCATCTAAGCCCCTTAGCACAAGACCTGTCATCTAGGAGGTACTCCATAAATGCTGTGGTTATTAACTTCATTTTCACAAGATGGATTTTGCAGTAAAGGGTGCAGAAATAGTTTTGAAATTTGTCATGCTGTATTTCAGGGCATTTGTGAATGAAGCACTAGGTTTTAAAGGCTTTTATCACATGTTTTCTCATAACTAGAATGCTGGTCTCAAATATTTCTTAATTATTTTTCCTCACCTAGCTGCCTGAACTCATATTTCTGATCCCCTCAGTCCTAATACTTAAGCCTAGACTTCAGGGGAATAACAGGAACTGAGACTATCATTTTATTATTTGTTTTTTTAGATTAAAGTTTATTTTCTGACTCCCTACAATCTTGCCTTTCACACATGCCTGTGGGCTATTAAAGTTTAGTCAGAGCATCCCTTTCATTACTTCATATCTCCTTCCCCCAGCTTGTCATCTGGAAGGAAGCATGTCATTTTCAGTCAGCTCACATGAGATGATTTTTAATTTATACCTGAGTGACAGCTGACATTGCTCAACCTTTCCCAGTGTTCCCTCAGGCTCCCATGTCAGCCAGTATCACCTTCTCCTCCCCTCCCTGCTCCCTCTATTAAGCCACTCATACAAGGCAAACTACTTAACTGACCCCACATGCAATGGGTCATCCCTCTAGAAATCCTTCAACCTTACCGCAGGACATCTCCCCTTCCCTGGTTTCTGGGTGCACCTCACCCTTACTCGCTCCCCTCCCACCATCCAGGATGTCCTGCTCCCTGAGACCTCAGATTTCTCAGGAAGGTCCATCCCCTCCAGCCCACAGGACAGTGCTGCTGCTTCTCCCAGACTCAGGGAGAGGCCAGGGTGAGGCCTGTGGCTACAGGTCACAGCAGAGGTTTGTCACATTGATGAGAACTCAGCCAGTCTCCTGGGAATCCTACTGATAATGTCTGGGGTGAAGTCACAGTGACCTCCCTCCTGGAGTCCACATGGTGCAGACTTCCTCTGTCCTTCCCTGTCTCCACCTCCCGGAATCTCTGACCCATGTGGTCATCTGCAGGGCTTGATCTTCCCTGTGCTGCTCATACCCAGCACCCAGGGAGAACCTGGTCCAGAGTACTTAGCTAGCAATAACAGCAGAAAGAGTGAACATTGGGGAAATTGGGGAGGGGGCCAAGGTCCTGGGTCTACCATCCACATCCTGATCCTGCCTGTCCTTTGCATGAGGCTTAACATCATCCCAAGAACTTGCTGTGGGTCACCTGCCACAGGACACAGGACTGGGATCAATCCAAGAGCTGGTGCCACTAGTGATAACAAGGGAAACAGAGAAATTCCCTGACTACAAGAGGAATAATTGGTGTGTGGGTCAAAGAAAAAATAACCCCCACTTCCCACTTCAGAAAGTTTGTAAAGTACAGAACATAAAGACTAGCTTTCTTAACAAAATAAACCTTCAGATGTATCATTTTCATAGGGCACAAGCACGACAATCTTTTAGAAACTGACATCAGCACATCACCCATTTTCCGAATCTCTTTCCTTTCCTCACCAATTCTAGGAGGTTCGTCTGTTGATTCTTTGTCAAGCTTGCTAAGCCAACGGCAGCATCACATTCTGTAGGCAGGCAATTGGCTCTCAAGATTCTGATTCATGATGACGGTGATTTGGGACTGACTCACCTTGTCCTGTAGAGTAGGAAATGGCAACCCACTCCAGTATTCTCACCTGGAAAAGTCCCATGGGCAGAGGAGCCTGGTGGGCGACAGTCCATGGGGTCGTACAGAGACTGACACAACTGAGCACCTTTGCAGCAGCAGCACCTTGTCCTATGGTAAGGTAAACCTTGACAGTTGGGTCTTCGTTTTTTTAAGGCAAGTGCCTGACTTAAGCTTTGATTGCCAAGGCATCCACTTCAAAGACGTATCCATTTCAAAGAGGCATCCACTTCAAAGATGGCCATTGCAAATAAACACAGTCTCAGCCATAAAGAATCAGGCCATCTCCCTCCAGCGGGGTGCCTTTGTTTTAAAGATCTTGGTTGATTTTGACAGCTGACCATTTGGGTCACTTGTTTTTACTCTTTTTGAGCTTTAAATTCCCACTCTTATATATATATATTTTTTTAATTTGTATTTTTTAACACCAAAAACATTTTGTATTGAGGTATAGCTAATTACCACTCTTGTATTTTAAATTTACCAATAAAGAGTGAGCCCTCAAAACCTAAAGGCCCCCACCCTGACCTCCATAAAATCAGAACCCCGGACACATGATCTCTCTACCTGTAACCTTGTGGTGGGCCCAGATCCTGTAAGTAATAAAGCTTTTTTCTCCAAAGTTTCCTGATGGCCTAAAGGGCATCCTGCAATCATAATAAGAACCACAAGGGCTGGTCCAGCCATGAAATAGTTATTGATAGGCTGAGAGCAGTACACAACACCTCCCTCTCAGGATACTGGTGAACACTGCCGACCTTCCCAGCTGGGCATCTGCACTCATTCTTCTCACCACATCTTATATTCATCAAACAAGTTCAGCTCCACTCCAACACCTAGCACTTACACCTGCTCAGGTGGAGCAGTCTTCCTGTCTGTGCGGGCTGAAGGTCAGCTCTTTCTTACTTCTTGAAACACAACCATATGTATAGTTTCCTATTGCTGACCTAACAAGTTAGGACAAACTTAATGGCTTAGACAACATAAAATTTTATCTCACAGATCTGTGGGTCAGAAGTCTGGCATGGGTCTCACTGTTTTGAAATCAGGGTGTCTGCAGGCTGAGTTTCTTCCTGGAAGCTCAAGGGAAAGACCTGCTTCCTTGCTCATTCAACTTGTTGGCAGAAGTCAGTTCCTTGTGGTTGTAGGACTGAGACCCCTGTTTCCTTCTGACTGTCATATGAAAGTCTTTCAACTTGCTAGGGGCCATGTATGTGCCTTGCCTCACAGCCCCTTGTTCCATCTTCAGAGCCTGCAATAGTGGGCAAATCCCTCTCACACTTCAAATCTCTCCTCATTCCTCTGGCTCATTTCTCTGGCCCAGTTAATAAAGGTTATCCTATTTCAAGGACTCACATGATTAGGTTGGGCCCACCTGGATAATCCAAGATGCTCTCCCCGTCTCAAGATCTTAATGACATCGGCAAAGCCTTCTGTAAGGTAACATGGTCACAGGTCCTGGCAATTAGGGTATAGACATCTTTGGGGGCTATATTACTCTGCCTCCAACACCATCAAGGACTTAAATATGATTAGCCCTACTCTCTTTCCCTGCACTTGATGTTTGCTGTGATTTGTTGAATTGTCTGTCTATCTACCTCATATGACTTGAAAGCCAGTTTTTCTCAGGGTCAATGACAGTCTCAAATTGATTTAAAAAACTGGACTCCCTAGGATACACTAGAGCATGTGGTTACAGGATACAGTGGACCACATAGGGCTGGGTGAGCTGGTGAGACCATGTCTTCACTGCTCAGCAAGATCCCATGTGGGAATGGAGCCTGAGGGTACCAGAGTCCTGACTGTTCAAGATAAAAACAGATATCAGAATTTTATACTAAACTGCTCAATTTTTTTTGAGATGATATTAACCTAAAGTAACCATTTTAAGCTGACAGTTCAATGGCATTTAATACATTGTGCAACCACCATCTCTTTCTAGCCCATAAACATTTCGGATTATCACAAGATAAAACCTCCTACCCATTAGGCATTTTCTGAACATCTCCCACCCTTCCATCTGGCAAACACCAACTTGCATTCTGTCTCTATGGATTTACCTATTCTGCACATTTCATATAAGTGAAATTATAGGATATGTGACCTTTTATGTCTAGATTCTTTCACTTAGTATAGGCTTGAAAGTTCATCTACACTGTAGCACGTATCAGTACTTCATTACCTTTCAAGACTGAATCATATTACATTATTATGTTAATACACATGGATATAACACAATTTATTTATCCATTCATTCTTTGATGGACATTTGGGCTGTTTCCACCTTTTTACTAGGTAAAAAGGTGGAACATCCGGTTTCAAATGGTTTGTTTGAGAGCTTAATTCAGTTCTTTCTGGTATATGCCTGGGCTGAAATTGCTGGATCATAAGTCAGTCTATGTTTAACTTTTTGAAGAATCATCACAACCGTTTTCCGCAGCAGCTGAACCTTTTTACATTGCCACCACCAGGCTTCCCAGGTGGCACTTGTGGTAAGGAACCCAACTGCCAATGCAGGAGACATAACAGACATGGATTCGATCCCTGGGTCGCGAAGATCCCTGGAAGAGGGCATGCAACCCACTCCAATTCTTGCCTGGAGAATCTCCACAAAGGAGCCTGGCGGACTACAATCCATAGGGTTGCAAGGAGTCAGACATGACTGAAGTGACAAGTGTGCATGCATCATAATATACAAAGTTTCCTTATCCTTACCAACGTTTCCTTCTGGAAATGAAATGGTAGCTCACTATGGTTTTGATTTGCATTTCACCAAAAACTAATGATGTTGAGCATATTTTCCTGTACTAATTATCCACATAAATATCTTTTGTGGAGAAAATTACCTGTTCAAGTCAAGCAAAAGTTTGCTTAATTTTTATTTAAAAAAAAAAAAAAAAACACTTGCCTAATTTTTAAATTGGATTCCTAACTATTTTGCAGTAAGTTTCCAATTTCTTTATATATTGTGGATATGTGAGTGTGTGTGTGCTCAGTCGCTCAGTTGTGTCCAACTACTCTTTGCGACCTCAAGGACTGTAGCCCTCTGTCCATGGGATTTCCCAGGAAAGAATACTGGAGTAGTTTGCAATTTCCTCCTCTGAGGATTCTCCCAACCCAGGGACCAAACCCGCATCTCTTACATCTCCTGCATTGGCAGGAAGATTCTTTACCACTGTGCCACCTGGGAAGCCCCCCATGTGTTGTGGATACCAGACACCTATCACATACATGGTTTGCAGATATTTTCTCTGTTCTGTAGGTTGTCTCTTCATTTTCTTGATAATGTTCTTTGAAGTACGAATGTTTTAAATTTTGGTGAAATGCTGTTTATGCTTTTCTTTGTCACTGATGCTTTTGGTGACCCTGCTAAAAAATCCATTGCCTTTACAGGGCAGGCACACAAGGAATATTAGTTGGATGAATAAGGGCTGCCGTCTATGGGGTCTCACAGAGTTGGACACAACTGAAGTGACTTAGCAGCAGCAGCAGCAGAATAAGGCTTCATCTTCAACAAGGTTCAGGAGGCTGTAACAGAGACCCCAAACACTTGGACTGGGGCTGAATGACACCCATTCAGCACCATCCTTGTGCCCCCTAGTGCCGTCATGTTCCTCCCCATCTCCGCCTTCTCCAATACTGTGTGAACTACAGTGTCACAATATCCTTGTGATACTTGTGAGTACAAGCCTGTCCTGAACCCCCATTAAGTGTAAAATTATGACCAAGGCTAGGGCGATGGAGAGAGTGAGTAAGATTGTACCTTGTAGGACAGTGTGAGGACTGATATCACTCATGTGAATACCTCTCACCAGTTGGTTATTCCCACACATCAACCCCAAGGCCTGTTCGCCAGGGTCTGTGAGATGAGTTTCCATATCATCACTCTAGGTGGGAAGTGTGCATCATCTCTGGTGGTCAGTGGAAACCACTTGCATTAATTTATAAACCTGTACCCACTGACTGGTAGTTACCACTGGAAACAGCTCTGTGTGAAGTCCAAATGTGATTTTGAATATGTTTCATTTAATCTCTTCTTTATTTATCTCTACTGTGTATACCTTTAAATATGTGTCTCTTCTTAAATGTATACAGTTCTGACAAATTGTATATTTATAATATCTTATATATTTATTATTATATATAATTAATATCACTTATTGTATTTATATAATATTTATACTATTTTTAATATTTTTTCTGAACATTTAACAACTTAATCAAATAGTTGTGCATCCTCCCTCTGCCTATCCCCCCACCCCCTCTTACTGACCTAACTGAAAATCTGATACTGGTCAGTAGCACACTCCCTGAGCATCAGATCCCTTGTTTATAAATAGTAATCCCTCCACTCAGAGGTGAGAACACTCAGCAGAAATGCCCTAAACCGTATGCTTTAGTTTTGAAAAAGAAGAAGAAATGCCCCTGAGAGCCCAGAGGAGAGATGAAATGGAAGACAAAGCTGAATGAAATTCCCCATCTCTGAAATAGAACACTGAAACCCAAATACACAAATTAAATTTTAAAAGACTGATTGGAAATGATAAGAGTAAACACATTGGAACTAATAAAAGAGATATACCAGAAGCGAAGAATGAATTAACTCTAATCTTTGCAGGATACGATGTTAGAGGAAATGTAGGCTCTGGCTGTGAGCCCTGGAATGCAAGATAACAGGGCAGTAGCTTGTGAAACAGATTAGCTAAACGTGGTTGTGAAGGAAACCATGACTGCTGCCCAGTACTCCCATTCTATCACATGAGCTATTTTTGGCTAGTGCATGCAAAGCAGAGGTTTGCAGCAGTCAAATACAATCCCGCATCTCCGTGCCTTAAAACAACTGTCCATTTCTTGCCTGTGCCTCATGTCAGTCATAGACTGACGGGGTGCTCTGCTCACCACAGTTGCCCCAGGATCCAGGCTGCTGCTGCCATTCACCATGTCAGAAGGGGAGGAACTGGAGGAGGAAGTCAGGTGCTCTGGGTTAGAAGTGACTCGACCTCCATTCAACAATCCCATTATTCTAGGTGGGCGAGACTAACTCCAAGACACAGGGATTAAATAAGCTCTCTAATAAGGCTCTGCCTTGTGCTGTGAAGGCTCAAAGGAGAAGCATCAGGGGCAGACTGGGGGGCTGGGAGGGCTTCCCAGGGGGCTCAGGAAAGGCAGCCTTGGTCATGACAGGCTGAACCTCAGACGTCTCTGAATGTGGGTGGAGGCCTGAGCTCTGTGTGGGGCTCAGTCATTGTCTTTTGGGGTCCCTGCTCCTTAACTGATGATGTGGATTCTCCCTAGCATCACCGAGGACAGATGCAGGGCAGCCAGTCTGGGCACTTTCTCCACCTAAGGACATGCCTGCCATTGTGGGAGTGTGCTTACCTCACTAGGACCAGGGCTATAGTATCCCCATCTTAGACCAGGGCTGTTGTATCCCCATATTCGACCTTACTTCTGGGAGCTGTTCCCACCCAAATTTCTCATTGTGATTCTAGAGCTTTGTGAGCTTTGCATCTCATTAGACAGCATTTCTGCTTTCTGTAATGAGCAGAGAATCCCAGGACTGGAGTTTCGCTCCCATACACATGGCCATAGTCTGCAGCTCACTGATACCTTGGATACCGTGGATGATTCATCAGCTTCCGAGTTCATGAATCACGTTAAAATTTCAAATTTCATTAGAGCCTCAAGTCCTTTCAGAGTGCAGTATAATTTATATTCGGTCAATGCACAAAGCCCCAAATCTTCACACTGATACACTTAGGGCTAAACCTGAAAATATGAAAGTAAGGAGCATAATACAGGTAGGCTCAGAGAAGCATTAGTCTGTGACGGGCTGTGAGGAGCCTGGTAGGGAATCTTCAAGACCAGAGAAAGGGCATGACAGGGCAGGGTGGCCAAGCTCTGGCCAGAACTGTAGAGGACACTGTAGCCCCAGTGGGTCCCAGGCTCTGGCTGAGATCAGCAGGTCTCAGAGATGCATGTCCAGGATCAGAAGTGAGAAGGAAAGACAACAGGCTGGATCCCCTCCTTTCCTGCCTTCAGGGTCCCCATGTGGGGGCAGCTGGCAGCCTCCAGGGCACTGACATAGATTCTGTGGAGAACACATCCCAGCATTCACCTCTCCTAGGAATGCCCCCACGTTCCACCAGGTAATTAGCCTTCTAAGCTCAGAGCAGTGATCCAGGCAAAGAACCCTTGGCTCCAAGTGGGACTGTGAACTAAGGCTCTTTACTGTCGACTAAAGCCCTGCCCTGATTGCAGTGATTGGTTTAGAGCTGGTTATATGACCTTAGCATATCCAATCAGAGTGAGCATCAGGACTTGCCCCAGGACCAACAGGAAAAGCTTTCACTTTCCACCTACTGTGTTCTGGCTGCAATGATTGGTTCAGAAAGGTCACATGACCTCAACATGTCCAATCAGAGTATTAGGGCTTGTCCCTAGTCAACAGGAAAGGTTTTTATCCTTTGCTGGTGCTGCTGCTAAGTCGCTTCAGTCCAACTCTGTGCGACCCCATAGACAGCAGCCCACCAGGCTCCCCCATCCCTGGGATTCTCCAAGCAAGAATACTGGAGTGGGTTGCCATTTGCTTCTCCAATGCATGAAAGTGAAAAGTGAAAGTGAAGTCGCTCAGTCGTGCCCAACTCTTAGCGACCCCATGGACTGCAGCTTACCAGGCTCCTCTGTCCATTACCTAGGCTATATCCTGCAGTGATTGAATCAGGAACATAATCTCCTCAATCCAATCAGAGTGAGCACCAGGCCTTGCCCAGGGCTAACAGGAAAGCCTTATCTTTGAGAGGAGATAAGGAGGCCTTGTTCTGCCATCTTGTCACCATCGAGGGGACTAAAGGTGGCTGATGGCTGATACTGGGGCTTGTCCATGAAACCAGGGTGAACGCGGAATGAAAGCAAAGATAGGAGGTAGAAAAAAGAACAGAGTTATGATGATGTCACTGGGGCCCTGGATTCGACCTCACCTGAAGCTGGGCCTGTGCTTTGAGATTTCAGTTCAGCACTCAGTCCTGTCCAACTCTTTGTGACCCCATGGACTGCAGTAGCCAGGCTTCCCTGTCCATCACCAACTCCTGGAGCTTGCTCAAACTTGTGTCCATCAAGTCAGTGATGCCATCTGGCCATCTCATCCTCTGTCGTCCCCTTCTCCTCCCACTTTCAATCTTTCCCAGCATCAGGATCTTTCCAAGCAGTCAGGTCTTCGCATCAGATGGCCAAAATATTGGAGTTGCATCTTCAGCATCAGTCCTTCCAATGAACATTCAGGGTTGATTTCCTTTAGGACTGACTGGTTGGATCTCCTTGCAATCCAAGAGACTCTCAAGAGTCTTCTCCAACACCACAGTTCAAAAGCATTAATTCTTCAGTGCTCTGCTTTCTTTATTTTCCAACTCTCATATCTATACATGACTACTGGAAAATGGCTGTGCTTTGCTGGAGCAGCCGTGAAGAGATACCCCACGCCCAAGGTAAGAGAAACCCAAGTAAGACGGTAGGTGTTGCAAGAGGGCATCAGAGGGCAAACACACTGAAACCATACTCACAGAAAACTAGTCAATCTAATCACACTAGGACCACAGCCTTGTCTAACTCAATGAAGCCATGCCGGTGGGGCAACCCAAGATGGGCGGGTCATGGTGGAGAGATCTGACAGAATGTGGTCCACTGGAGAAGGGAATGGCAAACCACTTAAGTATTCTTGCCTTAAGAACCCCATGAGCAGTATGAAAAGGCAAAATGATAGGATACTGAAAGAGAAACTCCCCAGGTCAGTAGGTGCCCAATATGCTACTGGAGATCAGTGGAGAAATAACTCCAGAAAGAATG
>NW_011494884.1:1406041-1406639 GCF_000754665.1 Bison bison bison
AAAAAGAATACCCAGCTGTGGATGTGACTGGTGATAGAAGCAAGGTTCAATGCTGTAAAGAGCAATATTGCATAGGAACCTGGAATATCAGGTCCATGAATCAAGGCAAATTGGAAGTGGTCAAACAAGAGATGGCAAGAATGAATGTCAACATTCTAGGAATCAGCGAACTCAAATGGACTGGAATGGGTGAATTTAACTCAGATAACCATTATATCTACTACTGTGGACGTGAATCCCTCAGAAGAAGTGGAGTAGCCATCATGGTCAACAAAAGAGTCCGAAATGCAGTACTTGGATGCAATCTCAAAAATGACAGAATGATCTCTGTTCGTTTCCAAGGCAAACCATTCAATATCACAGTAATCCAAGTCTATCCAAGTAATCCAAGTAATCCAATCAGTAACGCTGAAGAAGCTGAAGTTGAACAGTTCTATGAAGACCTACAAGACCTTTTAGAACTAACACCCAAAAAATATGTCCTTTTCACTATAGGGGACTGGAATGCAAAAGTAGGAAGTCAAGAAACACCTGGAGTAACAGGCAAGTTTGGCCTTGGAATATGGAATGAAGCAGGGCAAAGACTAATAGAGTTTTG
>NW_011494884.1:1406806-1407437 GCF_000754665.1 Bison bison bison
CAATCCCAAAGAAAGGCAATGCCAAAGAATGCTCAAACTACCGCACAACTGCACTCATCTCACACGCTAGTAAAGTAATGCTCAAAATTCTCCAAGCCAGGCTTCAGCAATATGTGAACCTTAAACTTCCTGATGTGCAAGCTGGTTTTAGAAAAGGCAGAGGAACCAGAGATCAAATTACCAACATCCGCTGGATCATGGAAAAAGCAAGAGAGTTCCAGAAAAACATCTACTTCTGCTTTATTGACTATGCCAAAGCCTTTGACTGTGTGAATCACAATAAACTGTGGAAAATTCTGAAAGAGATGGGAATACCAGACCACTTGATCTGCCTCTTGAGAAATTTGTATGCAGGTCAGGAAGCAACAGTTAGAACTGGACATGGAACAACAGACTGGTTCCAAATAGGAAAAGGAGTACGTAGAGGCTGTATATTGTCACCCTGTTTATTTAACTTATATGCAGAGTACATCACGAGAAACACTGGGCTGGAAGAAGCACAAGCTGGAATCAAGATTGCCGGGAGAAATATCAATAACCTTAGATGTGCAGATGACACCACCCTTATGGCAGAAACTGAAGAGGAACTCAAAAGCCTCTTGATGAAAGTGAAAGTGGAGAGTGAAAAAGT
>NW_011494884.1:1408062-1412441 GCF_000754665.1 Bison bison bison
GTGGAGAGTGAAAAAGTTGGCTTAAAGCTCAACATTCAGAAAACGAAGATCATGGCATCTGGTCCCATCACTTCATGGGAAATAGATGGGGAAACAGTGGAAACAGTGTCAGACTTTATTTTTCTGGGCTCCAAAAACACTGCAGATGGTAACTGCAGCCATGAAATTAAAAAACGCTTACTCCTTGGAAGGAAAGTTATGACCAACCTAGATAGCATATTCAAAAGCAGAAACATTACTTTGCCAACAAAGGTTTGTCTAGTGAAGGCTCTGGTTTTTCCTGTGGTCATGTATGGATGTGAGAGTTGGACTGTGAAGAAGGCTGAGCGCTGAAGAATTGATGCTTTTGAACTATGGTGTTGGAGAAGACTCTTAAGAGTCCCTTGAACTGCAAGGAGATCCAACCAGTCCGTTCTGAAGATCAGCCCTGGGATTTCTTTGGAAGGAATGATGCTAAAGCTGAAACTCCAGTACTTTGGCCACCTCATGCGAAGAGTTGACTCATTGGAAAAGACTCTAATGCTGGGAGGGATTGGGGGCAAGAGGAGAAGGAGAAAACAGAGGATGAGATGGCTGGATGGCATCACTGACTCGATGGGTGTGAGTCTGAGTGAACTCCAGGAGTTGGTGATGGGCAGGGAGGCCTGGTGTGCTGCAATTCATAGGGTCATAAAGAGTCGGACACGACTGAGCAACTGATCTGATCTGATCTGTCGGTAAAGTAACGTCTCTGCTTGTTAATATACAGTCTAGGTTGGTCATAGCTTTTCTTCCCAGGAGCAAGCATCTTTTAATTTCATGGCTGCAGTCACAATCTGCAGTGATTTTGGAGCCCCCCAAAAATAAAGTCTCTCACTGTTTCCATTGTTTCCCCGTCTACTTGCCATGAAATGATGTGACCGGATGCCATGACCTTAGTTTTCTGAATGTTGAGTTTGAAGCCAAGTTTTTCACTCTCCTCTTTCACTTTCAAGAGGCTCTTTAGTTCTTCTTCACTTTCTGCCATAACGGTGGTGTCATCTGCCCATCTGAGGTTATTGATATATCTCCCAGCAATCTTGATTCCAGCTTGTGCTTCATCCAGCCCAGTGTTTCTCATGATGTACTCTGCATATAAGTTAAATAAGCAGGGTGACAATATACAACCTTGACGTACCCCTTTTCCTATTTGGAACCAGTCTGTTGTTCCATGTCCAGTTCTAACTGTTGCTTCTTGACCTGCATACAGATTTCTCAGGAGGCAGTTCAAGTGGTCTGGTATTCCCATCTCTTTAAGAATTTTCCACAGTTTGCTGTGATCCACACAACTTCACACAGTGTGTGACATAAGCCCTTTTGAAGGAGGTGTTCATTACCTCCACCATAGTTTGGTCTCAGGTCAAACAACAGGGGGCGGGGGGTGTGGGGAGAAGACCCATCAACAGAAAAGTTGATTAAAGGTCTATTGAGCATGGTCCCACCCATCAGAACAAGACCCAGTTTCCCCCACAGTCAGTCTTTCCTATCAGGAAGCTTCCATAAGCCTCTCACCCTTATCCATCAGAGGGAAGACAGAATGAAAACCACAATCACAAAAAACTAATCAAACTGGTCACATGGACCACAGCCTTGTCTAACTCAACGAAACTATGAGCCATGCCCTGTAGGGCCACCAAGATGGACGGGTCATGGTGGAGAGTTCTGACAAAACATGGTCCACTTTTCTTGCCTGAGAACCCCATGAACAGAATGAAAAGGCATAAAGATATGAGAACTTCCCAGGTTGGTAAGTGTCCAATATGTTACTGGAGAAGAGTGGAGAAATAACTCCAGAAAGAGTGAAGAGATGGAGCCAAAGCAAGAACAACACCCAGTTGTGGATGTGACTGGTGATGGAAGTAAAGTCTGATGCTGTAAAGAACAATATTGCATAGGAACCTGAAATGTTAGGTCCATGAATCAAGGCAAATTGTAAGTGGTCAAACAGGTGATGGCAAGAGTGAACATCGACATTTTAGGAATCAGTGAACTAAAATAGACTGCTTTTCTTTTTACCCTCTTACACATGTGGGGAAAAGCTCAAGGACCTGGAGATTCTCAAAGATTTTCACCAATCTTCGTTTCTCCTGACCTCACAGCAGAGTGGAGGAGATGCTGTGTTACAGAGAACCCAAATCGTGGACAGCACTCATACAGGTAATAGGTTCGGTTAAACTGGCCTAGACGCAGTGTATAGGTGGTAATCATATCAACAGTACACATGTATGACACCCATATGCATCACCCACAGGTAACACACAGGTAGCATGAATACAGGTGACACAGGTATCGCACAGGAAGCACTACACAAACCAAAACATACAGATAATACATGTGAATGGCCCACAGAGAACTCATATAAGACACATATACTGGAGTGTGTGACAATGTTAACACACGGAGCAGCAGGCACAGGTAACATGGAGGTGGCACACACAGGCTGTCTGTAGGCAACACACAGAAATAGCATACAGCTGCAGCAGGCACATAAGGACAGGACACAAGAGACTTACCTGACACCAGTGCACGTGGCGTGCACAAACAACAGGGGCTGCTACTGCATTCAGGTAGCACAGAAGCCCTGTGCACACAAGGAACGCAGACAGCATGCAGAAGCAGCCCACCCGAGTGAGCGCCCCTGTAGGCTGCATACGAACAGATGACAGGCAGTCAGGGTATAAGGTAACAGACGGGAAAACACTAGAAGAACTACAGCCCTGTAGTACCACAAGATATACACTCAGGCTGAGAACACAGAACTGAGAAAGGAGGCACTGCATAAATAAAAGGGCATTAAGGCTCTCGAAAGACATCAAAGTCAATTTCCATTTCCTGGAACAAAAAGCATTTTGTGGAACAGCTTTGCAATTAGCTTACATTATCAACACCCAAATCCTTTTCACACCATCTCCATCAGTTCTTAATCATGGCTTCACATGGAGTGACACCTACCTCAGTTTTCATTAAAGCTTATAATGTTCAAATACATTTAGAGGGAAAAGGAACATCCTATTTAAGGATAATTACATATGCTTTATAGTCCATTTACTATACTTTATAGTGTGTATGAATGACCCAGCCCAGGTACCAGCCATGGGCCTTGCTTTGTTGCTGCAGGTGCTTGGTGGGCCCAGTAATGAGCACTCTCCTGACTGGGTTGTCAAGAATCCATCACACTACAAGAAAAGAAAACTACAGGTAAATATTCCCAATGAATTGAGATGCAAAAATTCTCAATAAAACATTAGCAAACCAAATGCAGCATCACTTTAAAAAGAACACTCAACATTATCAAGTGGGATTTGTGCCTGGGATGCAGTGGTGATTCAACATATGCAAATTTTCCAGTGTGATACATCATAATAACAGAATAAAAGAAAAAAATCATTTGATAATAGAGCAGAAAGGCATTTGACAGAATTCAACATCTGTTTGCGATTTATAAAAATTCTTTAAAAGTTAGTTACAGAAGGAAAGTACCTCAACACAATAAAGGCCATATATGACTGACCCACAGCCAACATCACACTCAGGGGTGAAAGGCTGAAAGCTTTTCCTGTGAGATCAGGAACAAGACAAAAGTGCCATTTTCACCATCTCTATTTAACTTAGTACTGAGAGTCCTAGTCAGAGCAATCAGGCAAGAAAAAGAAATAAAAGGTATCATAATTTGAAAGAAAGAAGTAAAAGTATCTATATTTGCAGATGACATGATCTTATAATCCTACAGACTCCTCCAAAAAGTTATTAACTCTAACAAATTCAGTAAAGTTGCAGGATACAAAATTAACATAAAAAATCAGTAGTATTTCTGTACACTAGAGATTATCAGAGAAATAGAAAAACACTTCCACCTGCAATGAAGGGATGGAGCCAAAGCAAAAAGAATACCCAGCTGTGGATGCGACTGGTGATAGAAGCAAGGTCCAATGCTGTAAAGAGCAATATTGCATAGGAACCTGGAATGTCAGGTCCATGAATCAAGGCAAATTGGAAGTGGTCAAACAAGAGATGGCAAGAGTGAATGTTGACATTCTAGGAATCAGCAAACTCAAATGGACTGGAATGGGTGAATTTAACTCAGATGACCATTATATCTACTTACAGCAGGCAGGAATCCCTCAGAAAAAATGGAGTAGCCATCATGGTCAACAAAAGATTCCGAAATGCAGTACTTGGATGCAATCTCAAAAACGACAGAATGATCTCTGTTCATTTCCAAGGCAAACCATTCAATATCACAGTAATCCAAGTCTATGCACCAACCAGTAATGCTGAAGAAGCTGAAGTTGAACAGTTCTATGAAGACCTGCAAGACCTTTTAGAACTAACACCCAAAAAAGATGTCCTTTTCATTATAG
>NW_011494884.1:1412865-1413336 GCF_000754665.1 Bison bison bison
CCTTTGACTGTGTGGATCACAATAAACTGTGGAAAATTCTGAAAGAGATGGGAATACCAGACCACCTGATCTGCCTCTTGAGAAATCTGTATGCAGGTCAGGAAGCAACAGTTAGAACTGGACATGGAACAACAGACTGGTTCCAAATAGGAAAAGGAGTACGTAGAGGCTGTATATTGTCACCCTGCCTATTTAACTTATATGCAGAGTACATCACAAGAAATGCTGGGCTGGAAGAAGCACAAGCTGGAACCAAAATTCCTGGGAGAAATATCAATAACCTCAGATATGCAGATAACACCACCCTTATGGCAGAAAGTGAAGAGGAACTCAAAAGCCTCTTGATGAAAGTGAAAGTGGAGAGCGAAAAAGTTGGCTTAAAGCTCAACATTCAGAAAACGAAGATCATGGCATCTGGTCCCATCACTTCATGGGAAATAGATGGGGAAACAGTGGAAACAGTGTCAGACT
>NW_011494884.1:1413436-1413920 GCF_000754665.1 Bison bison bison
GAAATAGATTTAAGGGCCTAGATCTGATAGATAGAGTGCCTGATGAACTATGGACTAAGGTTCGTGACATTGTACAGGAGACAGGGATCAAGACCATCCCCATGGAAAAGAAATGCAAAAAAGCAAAATGGCTGTCTGGGGAGGCCTGACAAATAGCTGTGAAAAGAAGAGAAAGGAAAGCAAAGGAGAAAAGGAAAGCTATAAACATCTGAATGCAGAGTTCCAAAGAATAGCAAGAAGAGATAAGAAAGCCTTCTTGAGCGATCAATGCAAAGAAAGAGAGGAAAACAACAGAATGGGAAAGACTAGCGATCTCTTCAAGAAAATCAGAGATACCAAAGGAACATTTCACGCAAAGATGGGCTCAATAAAGGATAGAAATGGTATGGACCTAACAGAAGCAGAAGATATTAAGAAGAGATGGCAAGAATACACAGAAGAACTGTACAAAAAAGATCTTCACAACCCAGATAATCACGATGGT
>NW_011494884.1:1414124-1441973 GCF_000754665.1 Bison bison bison
AAGTGAAGAGGAACTCAAAAGCCTCTTGATGAAAGTGAAAGTGGAGAGCGAAAAAGTTGGCTTAAAGCTCAACATTCAGAAAACGAAGATCATGGCATCTGGTCCCATCACTTCATGGGAAATAGATGGGGAAACAGTGGAAACAGTGTCAGACTTTATTTTTCTGGGCTCCAAAATCACTGCAGATGGTGACTGCAGCCATGAAATTAAAAGACACTCCTTGGAAGGAAAGTTATGACCAACCTAGATAGCATATTCAAAAGCAGAGATGTTACTTTGCCAACAAAGGTTTGTCTAGTGAAGGCTCTGGTTTTTCCTGTGGTCATGTATGGATGTGAGAGTTGGACTGTGAAGAAGGCTGAGTGCCGAAGAATTGATGCTTTTGAACTGTGGTGTTGGAGAAGACTCTTGAGAGTCCCTTGGACTGCAAGGAGATCCAACCAGTCCATTCTGAAGGAGATCAGCCCTGGGATTTCTTTGGAAGGAATGATGCTAAAGCTGAAACTCCAATTCTTTGGCCACCTCATGCGAAGAGTTGACTCATTGGAAAAGACTCTGATGCTGGGAGGGATTGGGGGCAAAAGGAGAAGGGGATGACAGAGGATGAGATGGCTGGATGGCATCACCAACTCGATGGACGTGAGTCTGAGTGAACTCCGGGAGTTGGTGATGGACAGGGAGGCCGGGGTGCTGCGATTCATGGGGTCGCAAAGAGTTGGACACGAATTAGCGACTGATCTGATCTGATCTGATCCACTTGCAATAAACAGCAAAAACAATAAAATACTTGGAAATAAATTTAATCAAGGAGACAAAAGACCTATACACTAAAAACCACAAAGCATTGACCAAATAAACCAAAGACACAAATAGATGGAAAGTTATCCCATTTTTTTTAATTAGAAGAATTAAATATTGCTAAAATGTCCATACTATCCAAAACCATCTATAGAGTCAATGTGATTTCTAACAAGATTCCAATGGCATTTTTTTACAGAAGTAGAAAAAAATATTAAAATGCATATGGAACCACAAAAACCTCAAATAGCCGAAGCAATCCTGAAAGGACGAGCAAAGCTAGAGCCAAGAATACTCAATGAAGAATAGATGGTCTATTCAATAAGTAGTGCTGGGAAAACTGGATATTCACATGTAAAAGGATGAAACTAGATCCATTTCTTACACTACTCACAAAAATTAACTCAAAATGAATAAAGACAAATATAAGAACTGAAATCATAAAACGAGAAGAAAACAAGGAACATGCTCCTTGATGTGGGTCTTGGCAATGAGTTTTTGAACATGACACCCAAAGCTGAAACAACAAAATCAAAAATAAACAAATGCAACTACATCAAGTAAAAAAGCTTTGAATAGCAAAACAATCAACAGAATAAAAAGGCAGCCAATGGGATGGGAGAAAATATTTGCACTCTCATTCCAATTAATCTAACATTTGGAGGTCATAGAGCAAATGTGAGATGAGACAGAAGTCTCCAAAAAGCTAAGAGTCTGGGCTTCCCTGGTAGCTCAGTGGTAAAGAATTTACCTGCCAATGCAAGAGACACAGGTTCAATCCCTGATCCAGGATGATCCCACATGCCTCAGAGCAACTAAGCCCATGTACCCGCAGCTACTGAGTCCGTGCTCTAGAATCTGGGAGCCACAACTGCTGAAACTGACGTGCTGCAGCTACTGAAGCCCACGTACCTGGAGCCCTTGCTCCTCAAGTGAGGCCAACTCAATGGGAAACCAGGGCACCACAACTAGAGAGTAGGCCCCTCACCACAAGTAGAGAAAAGCCCATGCGGCAACACAGACCCAGCACAACCAAAAATAAATAAAAGTATGCATTAAAAAAGCATAGTCTAATTAAACAGGTAAAGGAGGTGCGCATTTGCACACCATACGTGCACACACACAGGATAACGAAGTGAATGATTCCTTGTCAAAATGGATGACATAGGGAAGCTGGGACCCAAAATGATGGGAAGAGATTGGCCAATCCAGAGCCATGGCTTGCTGGGGAGGGAGTACAGCTGGAACAGGTAAAACTATCTGGAACTTGAAGGATGATGGGTATTTCGTCATGTTGCCAGGTCTGCATGCACAATGACAGATCTGTATCATTGGTTCATTTTCTTCTAATAACTGAACCTGCCTTTTTTTGATGAACCATCATCATTCTAAGTGGCCAGGTTATCTGGTTGCTCTCTTTGTCCTAAAATGGCTATGTGACCCAAACCCAGCTAAATGAATCATTAAATCTCTTGCCAGAGATTGGCCAAAAGTGAACATGTAGCACTGGATGAACCAATGAGACTCAGTCCTGGAGTTTTCATTTAAATGGTTGAGAAAGAAGATACTGAGTTTCCTTAAAATATGCAAATATTAATGTGACACAAATCCAAGCAGCTATCTTGATATCACATGGGGAGAGCCAATGGAGTAATCAGATCTGCAGGATGGAAAAAAGGGGAAAAAAATCTTGATAATGTCATTTGAGTCCCTAGAGCGAGCATGCCTGAAGCCATTGCCTTGGATTTTTTTGTTATATGAGCTACTTTCAGTTGTGTTTCTGCCACCTTAGATCGAATTTAAGAAAAATAAATCTGCCTGGTGTCTTTTATCTGTTTGGGGATTGGGAGTCAGAAGGAAACTCTCATACTAAGAATAAAGTTTTTAAAACCAGCTCTGGATCAGCTATCAATAATTCTGCAAAGAAAGAGCCTTATATTCAAGAACAGATTTGGGAACTCTGGTCTGACCATAGGGAACCTTCGTCTTTTTCTTTCTCTTCCAGATGACAATGTGTAACTTAGAGTCATTTATAAGCTAACAGGTTTATTAGCCTTAAACAGGAAGGTAGACACATGGTACTTCCCACCCCATCTGGGGAGTTTGTTCTGGTGAGCACACATTGAAAATAGGGCTTTACACACACACACAGGTGAGTTAAAAGGATCTTGACTTGAGAATCTGGTTTTATTTCTGAAAACAACCCACTTCTAGTTGCTCAGAAATTAGTGCATCCTCCGAGTTCTCTGCCTTGAGCACAGCAGCCTCTTCCTCTGCTCTTTCTGCCAGTGAGGGGCTCAGGAATCCCAGCACAGGGTAGAGAGGCAGGGTATATCTGTACTCAGAGTCCAGTGTGAAGAAACTGGATCCAGGAGCAGGGCTGGTGCACGTGCAAAAAGCTGAGACCCCAGGTGTCTGCTCCATGAGGAAGCTCATGTCCTTGAGACCCTGGTTCTGGGGAACATAACCCGAGGACTCCATCAAGTGGACACTCCCAGGGTGCAGTGAGCATAGACCCAGCTAGAGGCTCTACAAGTACTGTGACTAAGCCCTGAGAGTGCTGAGATCTCTAGAGCAAAGCAAAGGAGCCAGGAGGGGCCGGCCTTCATTCTTGATGAGTATTGACACTGAGCATTCACTGAGCCAACTAGTTTGGCTTCCACAGAGTAAAGACTCTGGATGGATGAAGCCCACGGATTTGCAGAGCATCAGGTCATCAAAACCACAGGGGAGGGACAGGACCACTAACTTCAGCTGCTCTGCAGGCTTCTGCTGGAGCTGATGGAAAACAAGAATGATTTTAGGGTCAGCCAAACATCAAAGGACAGAAATGGTATGGACCTAACAGAAGCAGAAGATATTAAGAAGAGGTGGCAAGAATACACAAAAGAACTATACAAAAAAGATATTTAAGATCCAGATAATGACAATGGTGTGATCACTCACCTAGAGCCAGACTTCCTGGAATGCAGTCAAGTGGGCCTTAGGAAGCATCACTACGAACAAAGCTAGTGAAGGTGATGGAATTCCAGTTGAGCTATTCCAAATCCTAAAAGATGACGTTGTGAAAGTGCTGCACTCAATATGCCAGCAAATTTGGAAAACTCAGCAGTGGCCACAGGACTGGAAAAAGTCAGTTTTCATTCCAATCCCAAAGAAACACAATGCCAAAGAATGCTCAAACTACCGCACAATTGCACTCACCTCACACCTAGGAAAGTAATGCTCAAAATTCTCCAAGCCAGGCTTCAGCAGTACATGAACCATGAACTTCCAGATGTTCCAGCTGGATTTAGAAAAGGCAGAGGAACCAGAGATCAAATTGCCAACATCTGTGGATCACTGAAAAAGCAAGAGAGTTCCAGAAAAACATCTATTTCTGCTTTATTGACTACGCCAAAGCCTTTGACTGTGTGCATCACAATAAACTGTGAAAACTTCTTAAAGAGATGGGAATACCAGACCACCTGAACTGCCTCTTGAGAAATCTGTATGCAGGTCAGGAAACAACAGTTAAAACTGGACATGGAACAACAGACTGGTTCAAAATCGGCAAAGGAGTACTTGAAGGCTGTATATTGTCGCCTTGCTTATTTAACTTCTATGCAGAGTACATCATGAGAAATGCTGGGCTTGATGAACCACAAGCTGGAATCAAGATTGCCAGGAGAAATATCAATAACCTCAGATATGCAGATGACACCACCCTTACGGCAGAAAGCAAAGAACTCAAGAGCCTCTTGACGAAAGTGAAAGAGGAGAGTGAAAAAGTTGGCTTCAAACTCAACATTCGAAAACTAAGATCATGGCATCTGGTCCCATCACTTCATGTCAAATAGATGGGGAAACAGTGGAAAAAGTGAGAGACTTTATTTTGGGGGGCTCCAAAATCACCACAGATGGTGACTGCAGCCATGAAATTAAAAGACGCTTGCTCCCTGGAAGAAAAGCTATGACCAACCTAGATAGCGTGTTAAAAAGCAGAGACATTACTTTGCCAACAAAGGTCTGTCTTGTCAAAGCTATGGTTTTTCCAGTAGTCATGTATGGATATGAGAGTTGGACTATAAAGAAATCTGAGCACCTAAGACTTGGTGCTTTTGAATTGTGGTGTTGGAGAAGACACTTGAGAGCCCCTTGGACTGCAAGGAGATCAAACCAGTCCATCCTAAAGGAGATCAGTCTGGAATATTCATTGTAAGGACTGATGCTGAAGCTGAAATTCCAATACTTTGGCCACCTGAGGCGAAGAACAGACTCATTTGAAAAGACCCTGATGCTAGGAAAGATTGAAGGCAGGAAGAGAAGAGGACAACAGAGGATGAGACGGTTGGATGGCATCACCAACTCGACGGACATGAGTTTGAGTAAACTCCAGGAGTTGGTGATGGACAGGGAGGCCTGGCGTGCTGCAGTCCATGGGGTGGCAAAGAGTCAGACACAACTGAGCGACTGAACTGAACTGAACAGAAACATCTTGCATGGAGCTTTCATCTCCATCTGAAATTCAGTATCTCCTGTTCTCTCTGTCTAGAACCCATTCATCCTTTTTGGTGAGGACAATTTTAGACTCTCACTTACCTTGATTAAAATTTTGAAATTGCAAAGAAAGGGAAATGGAAAACAAAACTTACTGGCAAGATGCCTCATAGATTAGTCTGAGTAAGAGCCAGCTTTGTGCCAAGTCAGAGTATGTCTGCAACCCAAACACATTTTCCCTTGTTCTAACCACAAACAAATGCAAAATTCTTCCATAGTTGGACCTGATGACTGTGAATTTGCCCCACTACCTTCCTACCTTCTATGTCTCCAGATACTTAGAAGATAATCTGTGTCAGGATGAGTGGCCAGGTCAGAATGTCAGTGGTCTGTGTTTCTGGGAGGCCATGAGATCCCTTCTTGATCCCAACAGTGGGACCAAGCTTCCTGGTTGAAACCCATGCTCTGCTGATCCACAGCTGGGTGATGTTGGGCAAGTCAGTTTACCTCTCTGAAGCTCAGCTGCCTCATTTGTAAAATTCCTTGCCACAAATGTCACTGTAAAAACTAAATATGCACTTTATCATTCCTGGTAAATGATATGTACTCAATGAATGCTAGTGGGAGGATAACGGAGGAGGATAAAGAGTTTTCAGATGTATAGTGTTTAAAATGAGTAAGCTGAGCCTTAAGATCCCTATTGATCATTAGTGAGTTAAAGAACTCACTCATGCAACAAGAGATTATGGGGATGATTCAATAACATAATGCATGCAAAGTTCTTAACCCAGCCCAGTATGCAAACAATTAAACAGCAGCACCCAAACAGATGTTAACTGCAAACATGATCATGGTGACAGTGAAAGTAGTAATAATGATGGTGATGTGATAAAGTGATAGACGTGGAGGATGATGGATGAGAATAAGGAGACTCTCTAACAGAGCACCTAAAGAAACTGCATGTGTGACCCTGCTAATGACCACTGGGCCTAGATGGTACTTAACGTATCCATTAAGTACCAGGTATTGTGCTCAAAATTTGTCCTGTGTGCATGCATACTAAGTCGCTTCAGTCAAGTCCAACTCCTTGACTTCAGTCAAGTCCAACTCCAAGTCCCTCGTATGCAACCCCATGGACTTCAACCCACCAGGCTCCTCTGTCCATGGGATTTTCCAAGCCAGAATACCGGAGTGGGTTGCCATGCTCCCCTCCAGGGGATCTTCCTGAACCAGGGATCAAACCCACGTCTCTTAAGTCTACCCTGCATTGGCAGGAGGGTTATTTACCACTACTGCCGCCTGGGAAGCCCCTGAAATTTGTGTACAAAGATATTCTCTGCAGCATTGAAGATAGTAAAACAGAACTGGTTCAAATACTCAATAGAAAGTAGAGCCTGGGAGGATATTTCCCCAAACTCACAGCTGCAGAACAAGCTACAGAGGCTAGATGAGCATGTGTATTAAGAAAAAGTTCACAGATGGCAGAATGAGGAACATGGCAGCAGGATGGAGAAAAGTGAGTGGGCTTTGGAGCCAAATACCTGGTTCCTTTGCAGGGCCACTCCCGACCAGTTGTGCAGCCTCAGGGAACTAGCCAAATGCCTCTGCGCCTTCATGTTCTCATCGTGAAAACTGGTAGAACTTCCTCATTAAGCTATTGTGAGGACTACACGAGACCTGTCCATGTGTATGGAAAATAAGTCACTCAAGGCGTGAAGCTAATCCCTACAATAATCTATTATTATTAACCAACTCCAATCTCCATTTCCTTTTTCTCTGTTACCAGCTTCTGAACTGTGAGACAAGACAGTGCATGAAATTTCAGAATCGTGATCCCATCTTAATGAAATACACCTTGGGGAGTTCAGGCTTTTGCTTTTGAAAATAGGCACTTTTCAAACAGATCAGACTGTGCTGTCTTCATTTTTTACAGTGATAAGTGAAATCTCCTAATTCCCATGAAAGACATGAAGTGTGAGCAAGAAAAATTTGGTTGTTTCAAGCTGCTGGGATTTCGTGGGCTATTTGTTACTGCAGCACAATACAGCCTGGGCTGCGCCTCCAGCTGTCAAGGCACTATGTAATATTTCTTCCTGGTAGGATCCAGAATTGGCTGATTAAATTCCACCTTCCTGCTGACCATGAGCTCCTGAAAGAAATCAGGTAGCATCACAGAAGAAAATAAAGCATGCACACACATCTCTTCCATTCCCAAGAGTGTGAGCTGAGGTTCATGTGCATTATTGTTTTTGTTCAGTCACTCAGTCCTGTATGAATCTTTTTGACCTCGTGAATTACAGCATACCAGGCTTTAAGAGGAACTAAAAAGCCTCTTGATGAAAGTGAAAGAGGAGAGTGAAAAAGTTGGCTTAAAGCTCAACATTCAGAAAACTAAGATCATGGCATCTGGTCCTATCACTTCACGGGAAATAGATGGGGAAACAGTGGAAACAGTGGCAGACTTTATTTTGGGGGGCTCTAAAATCATTGCAGATGGTGATTGCAGCAATGAAATTAAAAGGCTCTTACTCCTTAGAAGGAAAGTTATGACCAACCTAGATGGCATATTCAAAAGCAGAGACATTACTTTGCCAACAAAGTTTCGTCTAGTCAAGGCTATGGTTTTTCCTGTGGTCATGTATGGATGTGAGAGTTGGACTGTGAAGGAGGCTGAGCGCCAAAGAATTGATGCTTTTGAACTGTGGTGTTGGAGAAGACTCTTGAGAGTCCCTTGGACTGCAAGGAGATCCAACCAGTCCATTCTGAAGGAGATCAGCCCTGGGATTTCTTTGGAAGGAATGATGCTGAAGCTGAAACTCCAGTACTTTGGCCACCTCATGCGAAGAGTTGACTCATTGGAAAAGACTCTGATGCTGGGAGGGATTGGGGGCAGAGGAGAAGGGGACGACAGAGGATGAGATGGCTGGATGGCATCACTGACTCGATGGACGTGAGTTTGAGTGAACTCTGGGAGTTGGTGATGGACAGGGAGGCCTGGCGTGCTGTGATTCATGGGGTCGCAAAGAGTCGGACATGACTGAGTGACTGAACTGAACTGAACTGAGGCTTCCCTGTCCTTCACTATCTCCTGGAGTTTGCTCAAACTGATGTCCATTGAGTCAGTGATCCTTCGTCTCACCTTCTGTCTCCCCCTTCTCTTATCCTCAATCATTCCCAGTATTAGGGTCTTTTCCAAAGAGTTGGCTCTCTGCATCAGGTGACCAAAGTACTGGAGCTTCAGCTTCAATCAGTCCTTCAAATGAATATTCAGGGTTAATTTCCTTTAGGATTGACGGGTTTCATCTCCTTGCTGTCCAAGGAACTCTCAAGAGTCTTCTCCAACACCACAGTTCAAAAGCATCGATTCTTCGGTGCTCAGCCTTCTTTATGGCCTAACTCTCACATCTATACATGACTACTGGAAAGACCATAGCAGGTACTCACTGGTGTTGTCCTCTCCTGACTGCCTCATGGACACTCTAGAAGATGGGGTGTATAAAGGTGTCTAGAAGACACCTCTACCCACTGCACACTCACTCGCACTGGGCATGGCATCTGAAGAACAGCCAGTAGAAGGTGTTCTCTGGTCTTTCCTGCCAGCTTCAGGTGGGTTGAGGGTCAGGGTAAGAGGAGGGAGGAAACCTGAAGGGAACCAGCCTCTCTGAGGGCCCTTCCCTACAGCATGACCTCCCCGTGTCCTGAGCCAGCCACCACCTCCTTCCTAATTAGTACCGCAGGTAGAGAAAGCCCAGACACCTGCAGACTGAAGGTACTTAGGCCCAGAGCCAATTCTAACCCATCAGAACTAAGGGCACAGCTCCTACGCTGCTGATGAAATTAATTAAGGGAAAACTGACAGGAAGACAGATGGAGGCTGCAGGTTTGCTAGATCCTGGCCCAGCACTCTGTCGGCAGGGACCTGCAGGCTTGGTATCCTCCAGGGGTCAGGGTGGTGACATGAGCTGCCCAGCTCCAGCCAAGTGCCATCAGAAAGGGACAGAGTCCAGGGTGCCAGGTCTTATAGCAGCTCAAGGAAAACCAGATGCTAAAGTTGTCAACACAGACAAAATCACACGGGCTGGACTGAGCTGGTAGGTCACAGTCTTATGACCTTGAATTACTGGCTGTGAGAAATGGGTGCCCCTCAGCATAGAGACCTGGGTGAGGTGAGTCCCCCAAAGGCTCCCAGTTCAATTTAACTGAGTCCTCTGAGGTTAGTGGTGCTTGTAGGGTGGAGGGGAAGAGGAACACATATTCTCTAAAAACCCACGTCTCAGAGTGAGACCTGTGGGGGTCACACTGAAGGACCCGGCAGAGCTGGCTGCGACTCCCAAGTATGGTGAACCAGGGAGGAAGTAACCTCGAGTCCAGATCCCACTGATCTTCCTGTGTTCTCTCTGGGGATCCTAACCCAGATCGAAGCTCTTCAACTTCACTGGCTTTAGCCACTCGCCCTGCCCTGGGAAGTTCCAGCATGTTCTGTGATCACACATTTCCCTCCTGAGCTCAGCATCAATGTGATGTCTGTCATCCAGCGTTCCACCTACCCGAGCTCCTGAAGCTGCTGTAGTCACCCAGCACCTGTGCCAAACAGGCCCCATGGAGGTGATGAGGTAGGGGAGCCATTTGGAGCCCAAGGAGTGTAGCCACTGCTGGAAATGCTGACACTTTCCACAGACCTTGTTCAGAGGGAGAGATTTACTGGGGTGGGGGTGGAGGGGACAGGGAGGCTGCCTCCATCAGTAAAATAAAAATCTGAATTTATGAAACAAATCTAAGAGCTGGTTATCTGCATTGCCACCTGTGAGAGCTTCTGTTTACAGAACATCTCCTTTTGGCATGTGTATTTGAGTTTGGAAACCAGGCTACCACTGCTCAGAAATGACAGTCGGTCAGCAAACTGCTGGGGCACTGGGTCCAGCTCTCATATCCAGCTTTGTGTGGACTCAATAAAGTCTCAACCTTTCTTTTTTTTTTTTTTAATTTGCATGCTTTTAAGTCACCAGGCTTATTCTCCACCCAGCCATTTCCCTGTCTGATCTCAGTGGACCCTAGATTAAGAGTCAGTCCTCAGCTGAAGTGGGGAAGGAGGTAAAAGGTCCTGGACTTCATAACTCTGCCTGTCTTGGTTTTCAAAAGACTGCTAAAAAACACTGTAATCCCTTCCTTGTCAGGAGTGCATCTATTGAAAAATGGAAGATTCAGATTTTCAGTAAAAGATATAACAATTTTAAGTAATAATATAATGCAAAATGAGGAAGAGATAGTTTGTCTACCAACCAACATCCACTCTCCTCCTTCTTTCTTCCCAGGAGTTTCCACCTCTCTCTAGTGGCCTCCTGTCCAGGAACCCCACCCCCACCCCCACCATCTAGGTACTCCTCAAAGTCCAAGTCCTCCCTCTTCCACCCTCCCAGGGGAGTGATGAAGACATTCACTCCAGGAAGACCAGTGGGGTGGGGGTGGGGTGTGTTTTACCTCCAGTTCTTCATCAAAGGAATTATACCTGCCAGCTCAAAGCATAAAAACAAATCTGTCATCTTCTTGTACGGTGAGGACTGTGAAAACTAAAACTATTTAGAAAAGATCAGAAACAAGTAACAGGTCGCCAACGTCTGGTGGATGCTTTACAGCAAATGCCAGAATGCCCGGTCTCAATTACACGGCCTAACCCTCCTGCAGGAGAGTTCTCACCTACTGGCCAGGACTCCTCAGGACTGACAAGAACAAAGCTAAACAAACAAACCAAGAAGTCTTTGTCATAAATTGTCCAGTGAGGCTCTCTTTCCCATCCTGCCCTCCTTGGGGCAGGGGGTGCCAAGAAGGACCTGAAGATGAAGGCACACCTGCCCTACCCCACCCCACCCCACTCTATCCTAGCCAACCCTAGTCCCACCTACCCCATCCTATCCCATAGTAGTGGCGGTGCTTGCTGTCCTTTGATCCAAATACTTTGATCGCCACTTTGGAGAGATGCAACCCTTCTACCAGCATCCACGCAAAGGCGCTCAGGAAGAAGTAGTGCAGGAGCATGGCCAGCACCTAGCTTGGAGCCTAGGATCAAAGGAATGCATAGAAAATAAGCTCTCTCAGGGTGTGAGTCATAGGCGCTTGCTGTTGTCTCAAAACTTCCCTGCTCCAATTTTCTGCAGGGGGCGGGGGCGGGGAGTGGGGGTCGAGGGTAGGCAACTTCTGGTCAGGTGACCTCATTTTCTTTCTGGGAAGTCCCCTCTTGCCGGTCTCAGTTCAGTTCAGTTCAGTCACTCAGTCGTGTCCGACTCTTTGCGACCCCATGAATCACAGCACCAGGCCTCCCTGTCCATCACCAACTCCCAGAGTCTACCCAAACCCATGTCCATCAAGTCGGTGATGCCATCCAACCATCTCATCCTCTGTTGTCCCCTTCTCCTCCTGCCCCCAATCCCTCCCAGCCTTGCCGGTCTAGTGGAGTGATTGAGGTGGAGCACGTGCCTCAGGAAGTTGCCAATCACTGTGCCAGGCCCCTCCCCCAACCAGACACACTGATTGGTGATTGGTTCAGGAGAGGGCAGGGACTCAGGCCTGGCCAATCAACATAATCATTCCCACCCCTGAAGCAGGATTGGCTGGCAGGGGCAGGGCACATGACCCTCCCAGTCCAATGGGGTGGGTTGTGAGGTGGGCAGAGCTGCCAGGGAGTCAGTGAGTGAGACAGAGGCTTTGGGCCCAAGTGGGCGGGGCAGCAACTAACAGAGAGAGGAGACCTGTGTGGAGAAAGCACCACAGGCCAGCCAGGGCGCCAGCTCCCAGTAAGTGTGGTGTGCTCCTATTTAGTTCAGACCTGAGGGAGGGCGCTGATGTGGGGATGGGGGCAGGGGACACAGGGCACCACACCCGTGTCCACATGGGACCCAGAGAAGGGCACACCCTGGGAGGAGGACTAGATGTGGAAGGGAATGAGAAGGGAAGAAGAGGGAAGTGGATGGGGAGGGGTGAAGGAAATCTTTTAAATGGAGAAAAATAAAAGAATTAAAGACGGAAATCTGGTACTCTACCAAATTTGGGGTGAAGGAAAGTACAGCATTCATTTCGGGGTCAAGCAAGAAGACTGCTTGGTCTGCTCATGCCCAAAAGACTGAAACTCCCTAATGGCTTTCAGGGAAGCGTTTTTAAAAGGCAAAGTGATGGAGAAGGTCTCAGGTAGGTGATCAGCTTGTAGACGTCCTTCTGATTAGTTGGTAATGAGGTAAAGGTGGTATTTTAGGAATCAACATCATCCCTTCCAGAACATCCCTTCCAGCTGGTCCAGGATCTAGTGCTTGTGGGTGGCATACAGTTAGCTTCTTTGACTCGGTAGCGGGCTTCGGTAGCGGGCTTCAGTATCTGCAAAACAACTCAAGGGTATGGCTCAGAATAGTATCAATAGCGCTTGAGGAGGAACTAAAGGTCCTTGACTTTGTTTTATGGCTAAACTATTATTTTGTCTTACTTGACTGTTTTCCTTTGGTTCTGCATTTTCTGACTTCTCTGATTAAATTTGCTCTTTGGAACTTGGGGAAAGCCTAGGAAACTAATGTTCTAATACAAACAAGAGACGGGGACACAGAGCAGGGGTTCTGTGCCCAGGAAGGCCCCACAGTGTCCTGCTCAGTTGCAAACACGGGGACAGAATGATTTCTGTCAGATACACCAAGTCTTATTCTTACAGTATTCACCAGTCTGCTAATTTTCAGGATACGAATGTGTACTTGATACCTTGGTTTTCTGTTTGGAGTCACAAAACTATTCCATTTGGTCATTAAGTGCAGATATCAAATATCCACAGTCCTTGTCTTTGTGGTCCCTGCACCAAGTTGCCCCTTGCCTTCTACGCCCAGCTGCTCCTTCTCTGTGACTCTGCACTGGTTCCCTGTTCTCTTTGTTTTCTCCCTCCTCTGGATCGCCTTTGGAAGATGTGACCACACTCTCCTGTGGACACAGTTGCGGGTGGGGATGCTGTGATCATGGTGTCCCCACCCTTAGCCGAGAGGTGAGCATGCACTCAGGCTGTCACTCGCTCACATGAGTCTTCATGAAATGTTCACTTTTTAGCATGGATAATTTCAATCCATTTTCAAATAAACCTTCCCTGGTGATGAAGATGTGACTTGCTCCCACGAAGACACCCACAGACTGTCTAAATCTGGTGTCACCTCCATCAAGTGGTGACAGGTTTGGAGAAAAAGTTATATTTAATCACAAGTGACTCCGTGACTTTATTTTTTTAAACTTTGTGGATTGAACCACTTTACTTCCTCCCTCTCCCCCACACACTCACAAATACACTTCCTGCTGAACTTTTACTCCCCCATCTGCCCACTCCCACCACCCAACAGACCCACCCACATCACAGAGGAAGACAGCTTGCTCTTTAGTTCTCAGTGTGTAATGGATCCAGAGGAGGAAACTGTGCTCCGCGGTCATCCAGGCTCCCGGTCATGGTCACACAAGGACACAATGCCACCTGACCATAGGAGGCAAATGACATCAGACATGAGGGAACTTGAACATCCTTCAGCTACCAGCACTCCAGGAGCTGGAGGCAGGAATGTTCCAGAATAATGGCTGCAGAGCCTGATCTGAGAGTCGGTCTCCAGACACTGTCAGTGCTGAGCCCTCAGCGGCACTCAGTGCATCCACCCTGGGCTGGCATTTCTAAGATGTTGATGCCCTGAGGGGGACATCCATGGAGAGCTTCTGACCTTCCTCTCTAGAGCATGGGTCCCAGGGGGTGGGCTCAATCAGGTGGCTGCAAGGGCAGCCCCCTGTGAGGCCCTGCCTGAGCCTTCAGGGCCTGTCTCTGCCCACCCAACCCCTCATCAGCCTGGGAAGCCCACAGCAGTTATGGTGATTCATAAACATCTCTCTGATGGGAGGTTCCACATGAGGCTTAGGCAGCTGCTCCTCTCAGGCACCCTCGGGAGCTGTGAGCCCAGGAACAACGTCACCCAGACAGACCAGTGACCAGTGACTCCTCATGGGGACACAGACCCAGAACAAGCATGTGTGGGGAGAGCTGAGCCCAGGGAAAGCTGAGAACCAGACCCATCCCACCCACACTCAAGGGCCCATTTCCTCCTGACAGTCAGTGTCAGGGAGAGCCGTGCCCAGCCCCAGGGATTCCCAGAACATGTGGGATGTGACACAGTTCTGTGTGACCCTTGACACAAACCAGAGCTGCATCACTGGGTCACCCTTTCCAAGGCCAGCTGTGGGCAGAGCTTCCTCACAGCACAGGGTGGGGTGTACTCAGTATGACATGGGTGTAAATTTGCCCATCCTCACTCATAATTTCCACCAGTGGCACTCCAGGGATCTTCCCCGGCTCCCACCTCCATGCCCAGACAGGAAGGCAACTGAAAACAGCAGCTATTAATTTCGGAAACCCTGGTGTGTGTGTGTGTGTGTGTGTGTAACAGAAAGAGTTAGACTTGCACTTTGAAGACAGTTACCTGCCCCCTCTCATCTCCACCAAGGACCCCCACAGGCTGCGGGGTAGGATACAGACAAGGTCAAGAAGAGGGTGGGGAGGCTTCTTCCACCACAGTCCACATGAGGACCGTGGACAGGGAGGCCTTGGCTGCCACCCATATCCCTGCCTCCCTAATGGAGCTCCTGTGGAGAGTGGCCTCCAGCACATCTTCTTTGTCCCTCAACTCACATGTGTCTTGCATTGGGCATACCCTGGACACTCATTTCAGCCCTCAGGTTTGATGTACCCTGGGTAGACAGTCCCCATTCTAGGACTCAATACCCACAATCAACCCAGGCACTGAGTGGGGTCTGGGCATCTGGGATAAGAAAACCCCACACCTCACCAACTAAGTGGAGCAGCACTTCTTAAAAAGGGAAGCCAGGATTGAACCCAGTCGCACGTGTATCATTTGGGGTAGGGGGAGGCGGGCTGGGACACTGAGGACCCACAGGTGCTGTGCTTAGACCTTCCTGACATCCCGTTCACCCCAGATTGCTTCTGAATCCTGTGTGTGATCAGGGCACTCGAGAGCACCCCAAAGGCCCTGAACCATGGCCCCCATGCCCTCACCCCATCCAAATGCTGCCTGAACCCCCACCTCCCCCAGCCTCCAGGCTCACCAGCCAATCCCTTTGGGCTTGAGTCTGTCAGTCCTGTCTGTAGACAGATGCATCCTGAGCACACGATGCACGGATGGCCCAAAAGGTGCTGACACACGTTTGTTCTCATCCTCAGAGGACAGCTGGGCCTCAGGCCCAGATGGACCCCAGCCTCCCGACCTGCCTTCCCTCCACGTGCAGCTGAGCACAGCTGGAGACACTGGGAGGGGGCTTGTGCGGGACACATCAGCACACCCACGGCCGTCAGGAGTGGGTCAGAGATGCCCACCAAGGACCCCATCCAGAGGCCTGGGGAAGGCAGAGTCGCACACTTGCAGGATACTTGAGTTTTTCCCACCGTCACTGTCCCTGTGGAGTTCTGGGCCCAGGGGCAGGTCTGGTGACAGAAGAGAATTAAATTCTAAATGTGATCCTCTGTGGTTCCAGACCTGAGTCCTCTCTCCTCTATTAAACCTCACAGGTCCAGTGTGAGCCCCACCAGCCTCCTGAGTCTCACATTCACAGTTTATATTCAGCGTGTAAACCTGCAAAGCAGGTGAGGGAAACACACAAAGAGGACATTGCTTTGCTGCTTCCAGCAAAAACACAAAGGAAAAAAACTTGTGAAGTTACACAGAGACCTGGAATTAGAACAGCCTGCTTAAAATTGAACAGAAAATGTTCTCACATCATCCCCGTGGCCCAGGTAACACAAGTCAGGAAGGTCTCGGTGGACAACACGCTGACATGAGCTATACATGTCCCCAGGCCAGTTCCTGTGTGTGGCATTTACAGTTGCGAAGTCTCAGCAGAGAGATGGGTCCCAGGGAAGGTGGAGTGCAGGACAGAAAACAGAAGCAGAAAGAGGGGGAAATGTGCGAGAATGAGGGCTGCTAAGCCCTCCTGGGGCAGGATGGCCCAGGAAGAAGCCCATCCCTGAATGTGCTACAAAACCTTTCATTGTGGCCTCTGCTTGCCCCACCCTGTGCCCAAAATAAACCCCCAGGCCATCCTGAAGAAGCAAGACTTGTCATTTCACACACAAGTGGCCACTCATCCCGCTGCCCACATTGACTGACCATTACACATCTTGGTGATGCTGGGGTCAGTGTGATGTGTCCTGGGGACATAAGGAGGTGTCACTGTCATGCAGTGGGACATTCGGGAAGAGGCCATTGTAATGGGGCCAGAGAGCACCATGAGGGAAACTGCCAGGGGGACAGAAACCCTGAGAGTCCTCAGGACACTGAAGCTCCTAGAGATTAAGTGTCCCTCCTGAGGGTACCCAGCAAATGGACAGAGCTGGGTTTGAACACAGGCCAGATGCTCCAGGGCCCCCACCCTCCCACTCAAGATATAGGGAGCTCGTGGACCAAGCAGCAGTTACTCAGAGTGGAAGGGACAGTATACAGAATCCAGAGGAGCATGGGTGGGGGGGGCGGTGTTGGGATTCTTTGCACTGAGTGGGTGGGAAGAAGGATGGATGGAGCTGCCACTTTGCAGGCTGTCTGTGCTGATGCACCTGGATGGCTGCATGACTTCCCTACTTGGGTGTAAGGACAAGTCACTCTTCCAACGTTCCCTGTGAGAATATGGGAGAACTGTACCCCCTTTTGTCACGTGGGGACACTGAAGCCCAAAGAAGCAGGGATGTGTTTGGTGGGTAGAGAGGTGGGTCAGGGGCAGAGGAGAAGGCAGGTGGAAAGGTCACAGAGCCTAGATCTGAAATGACACTGAGCACTGATTGCTATGTATCTTTAAGTCAACCGTATTAAATAATATACAAAGTCAGCTCATCGGTCACACTGCCACATTTTAATTTCTCAGCAGCACACAGGCCTGTGATTGCCATTTTGGACACTACAGCATAGGTGGAGACCCTGAAGAGAGTGAGCAGAGGGGGACCTGGTCTGACATTCAGGGTGAAGAGCCCACCCAGGCTGGTGCATGGGGAACTGATTGCAGGGGTCTGAGTGGAAGTAGAAGTTGGTGGACCTTGTACAGGATCTAGACAAGTGGTGATGGTCCTGTGTGACAACTGCCATGTGGGGCAGGCAGGAAAGTGGCTGGATAATAAAGATGTTCTAAATGTATGAGGATTTTCTGGAAGACAGCATATGCAGTTCAGGGCTTTGACTTAACCAACTGGAAGAGTGGAGCTGTAAATGACAGATCCTGCCCAGGTCCCTTGGATGGGAAAGAATATGGGTGAGTGGACTTATGATGAAATCACATCTCAGTCCTTAAACATCAGGGAGAGACTTGGCTGTGGAGGTCCATGGCTCAGGAGGAACAGAGCTTATCAGAAGGAAGGGTCATAGTAGGGAGCTCAGCAGAAAGCATTCAAAGTTTCAGGACAGATACCTGTGTTCTGGACACAGGAACATTCTGAGCCTCACGTTATCCATCTGCAAAATGGGGAAATAATTCCTGACCCTTCCGCCCTAGTGAGAATTTTTTAGGGATAAAAGAAGGGATGACACAGAAAGATTTGGAGACTTAACCAAGATAAGACATGAGATAACTCCAGGGTAAGATTATTATTATCTTCACTGGATGTAGTCAAATTTAGTTTTTTATTTTAATGATTTTGATTTGAGAAAGAAGTATCAATTTATGAAGCATCTGTGACAGTAAATAGACCTCCGCGGTGAAGACTTTTCCTAATTACCTGTAACCATCTGTGATTGATGAGCAGACAGTAGGGGTGTGAGAAATGTAAGAGCAGGCATCATTTAATCACATCTCCTTGTAAATAATTCAGGGGCTGGGGCCACTTCTGGGACTGGAGCAGTCATCTTTGCCTATCGTGGTGCATATTTTCTGTCTCTACAGGGGACAAAGATGAAGCCAAGGAGCAGGAGCCAAGAGGGCACTAAGAGGTCCTGCTTCCAAGCCTCTGTCTCTGCAGCCTGAGCCACAAACTCTCTAACCATCCCATAAGGACTATGTCATCTTTCTAGACACTTGGGCCAATACAGACCTGGAATGCACTTCCTTCATCACCTTCTTGCCAAACTGGGTGGATGCATTCAAAACATTTCATGGTCTTTGCTCTTATACAAATCTTCTCAAGCTAATTAGCTATAGGGGGTGGGGTGGAGTTAGGTAGTTTTTTGTTTACAAAAGTAGGCAAACAAAATTACTATATATTATGCTTGGCCCAAGGCTAACTTTCTAATTAAAGTAGACTTGAGTTGGATCATTAAACAAAACTAAATAAATGATCAATAAATTTATGTGCATATATGTTCAGAGAGGAACAGCAGGAGATAAGATGAGACCCAGCAGAGCAATTGCCAGCCATTAAATGAGCACAGGGTGCAGGTCCCAGGAGTAGCGAGGAGGCAGGGAGTGAAGCCAGAAGTGGGGAGTGAAGAGGGGAAATAGGTCTTGAGTCTTCTGGAAGGCAAGAATTTGTTTGTTTAAGAAATTCTCTCTGCTTGTCACTGGGTGCTAATATTTTCTTCTCTTTCTTTTCCTTCCTATAATAAATGTCTGCCCTGAACCAGAGCACAGATCACAGGTCATAATGGCTCAGTCGGGGTACATTTTAGGTCTAGTGTACTGTCCTTTAGGGCCTGGCTGTGAGATGGCCACCAAAGAGAGAAAATCTGCCCAAATGTGGATAAACCCCTGACCTCACGCAAGTTGTCTCTTGGTAAGCAAAACAAGTCACCTGAAGCCTGTGTGACACAAGGTTTCCCAAGGTGTCAAGGACTCAAGGACACAAGGTGACCTTCAGCCACTCCTCCCCCAGAACCCTTTCTATCCTCCCATCTCTCTCTCAAATTCCTGGCATTCACCTGTCAACGTCACCCCTCTGTTTCCTCCTCATATCACCAGATGAATTTTTTTTTTTTAGGATTTTTAAAAATATTTATTTATTTGGCTGCACCAGTTCTTAGTTGCAGTAAACAGGGTCTTTAGCTGCTGCAAGCAAACTCTTAGTTAGCATCTGGGATCAAGTTCCCTGACCAAGGATTGAACCCAGTCCTCCTGCATTCGGGGCATGGACAGAGTCTTAGCCACTGGACCACTAGGCAAGTCCCTAGATGAAATCTTTGTTAGCAGCTCCCTTGAAGACCGAGTAGTTTCTCAAGCCAGGTTGGGCATCGGCCCTATCCATGGTGCTGAAATCTGCGAGGAGACCTGGATGGAGAACGGTGTTTCTGTTCCACGGTGAACACATGAGAGAGGATTCAGTGGTGGAACTAAATGTTATTTTAGTATTTCCCTCATGCCTTAACTCCAACAAGTAACAGCTTGAAAACACATAATTGAGAGAAGATTTTCTATCTAAAAAGATGCTTCTGAGCTGAAGCCTGGGAAGATGGTGACTTTATCCTGAATAGCCACAGAAAATAAAGATTCTGAGACATAATACATCTCTAAATCCATTCAGATGTCTGAAGGCAGTAAGACAGTTGACAGTGGAAAGAATGCTAAGGGCTTATCAATCAACTCAGCAAGTGTTGACCAAATCTCCTCCGATCAACCACTATGCTGGGCATTTGAGTGCTTATAAAGAGATATAAGGAGTGGTTTTAAATCTGGAGAGTTCTAAATCCATAAGAAGTCAACATTAGATGTAAGGATATAAAAGATAAGGGGCTTTCAACAACTGGCAGTCAAATGAGCTGGCCTGCTGATCAGGACCACAAGGTGGTGGGGACTCATCGCCAAATCCATCTTCCTTATGAGCATTTCTCCACTCACAGCCATGGACAGGGACTGGGGACCAGGGACCTGGACCCAGCAACACCTTTCTCAGATGTCCTGGGCAAGGGGAGAGGATGAATTCCCACTCCCCGTGCTGAGCCAGTTCCAGGCACTACAATGCATTTCCATCCAAATCTGACCACAGGCCAGCCTCAGCCGATGCAAACATGTCAAGAAATTTTCACCGCCATCTTCAGTCAGTATCACCACCTTTGTGCATGCATGAAGAAAGGTTTTATGTTTGCTTATTTGTTTTCCTTTCTTTTTCCCCTCACTGCCACCATAGCAAAGGAGCATCCAGCAATGAGACAAATAAAAATATGGTAGTATTTTAAATAAAAGATGAGGGACTTCCCTGGTGGTCCAGTGGTTAAGACACCACACTTCCACTGAAGGGGGCATGAGTTCGATCCCTGGTCAGGGAACTAAGATCCCACATGCTGCATGGCACAGCCAAAAAGTAAAGTGGGTTTCCCTGGTGACTCAGTGGTAAAGAATCTGCCTGCCAATGCAGATGACATGGGTTCAATCCCTGATCCAGGAAGATCGCACACGCTAAGGAGGAACTAAGCCTATGCACCACAACTATTGAGCATGTGCTCTAGAGACCAGGAGCTGCAACTACTGAGCCCATGTGCCACAGCTATTGAAGTTCATGCACCCTAGAGCCCATGCTCCACAGCAAGAGAAGACAGCACAGTGAGAAGCCTGCACACCACAACTAGAGAGTAGCCCGCGCTCCCGGCAACAAGAGAAAAAGCCCATTCAGCAGTGAAGACCCTCCACAGCCCATATGCATAATAAAGTTATAAAAAAGAATATTAAAGATGAAGTCACATGTATTATGGGCTTCCCAGGTGGCACTAATGATAAAGAAACCGCTTGACAGTGCAGGAGCCATAAGAGACGAGGGTTTATTCCATGGGTTGGGAAGGTCCTCTGAAGGAGGGCATAGCATCCCACTCCAGTACTCTTACCTGGGGAATCCCATGGACAAGAGGAGCCTGGAAAGCTATGGTACAAAGTGTCACAAGGAGTCGGACATAACTGAAGCAACTTAGCACATGCACAGCACATATTATAGTACTACCACCAACTAACTGATAAATTTAGGAAGTAGATGATTTTGTCAGGATGCTTTTCTGACAGCTCACTATCATCCCTGTCTGAGCAGAGCTTGTGATACTCAGCTCTCTTATCACTTGTGATACTCAGCTATCGTATCACTTGTGATACGAGTGTTAGCGGGAGACCTTCATGTGGGGCATGGTTTCCTATCATGATGCAATACCCTGTTGAGTTTAATCTAACATTTACTTTTGTTTCAAGAGTGTGCTTGGAGCTTTGGAAGAGGATCATTCATGAGCAGTATAAAACTCAAGAAAATTATAAAACTTTAGCCAGACTCATTAAGTAAAAGAGAGGAGAAAAATAAGAGAAATGAAAGAGGAGAAGGTACTACTGAAACCGCAGAAACACCAAGCAGCCTAACAGGGTACTATGAATAACATACACCAATAAAGTTGGCAACCTAGAGGAAATGAATAAATTCCTAGAATTTATGGTCCCCTAAGGCTGAATCAGAAAGAAATAGAAGATATAAACAAACCAATTCTCGGGAATTAAGTTGAACAAGTTTTTTAAAAACTCCCAACAAGCAAAAATCTAGGGTCACAAGGCTTCACAGGTGAATTCTACCAAACACTTAAAGAGATAACAGTCATCCTTCTCAAACTACTCCAAAAAATTTAAGAGGAATGAGTGCTTCTGAACTCATTCTACTAGGCATCACCATGATACCAAAGTCAGACACAAATATCACAAAAAAGGAAAATTACAGGCAAATATCACTGATAAACATAGATGCAAAAATGTTCAACAAAATATTAACAAATCAAATTCAACAATATAGTAAAAGGCTCATATACCACAATCAAGCTGGATTTATCCTAGATATGCAAAAATGGTTTAATATCCACATATCAGTCAATGTGATACACCACATTAATAGGCTGAAAAGTAAAAATTATCATCTCAATAGATGCAGGAAAACCTTTTTTTGCCAAAAACTTTTTACAAAAGTCACATCCATGATAAAGCTAATAAAGTGGGCATGGGGAAACATACCTCAACATAATAAAGGTCACATATGACAAACCTACAACCAACATCACACTCAGTACTGAAAAGCTGAAAATACATTCTCTAAGATCAAGAGCAAGGCAAGGATGCCTACCATTACCACTTTTATTGAGCATAGTATTGGAAACCCTGGCCACAGAAATCAGAAAAGAAAAAGACTAAAAAGAACCCAAATTTGAAAGAAAGAAGTGACTATCACTGTTTGCAGATAATGATATTATTTAGAGAAAATCCTAACGATGTCACCAAAAATCTGTTAGAACTAATAAACTAATTCACTGAAGTTGTAGGATGCAAAATCAACTTACAGAAATCTGTTGTGTTTCTATACACTATAAATGAACTATCAGAGAAATTAAGAAAATAATCTAATTTACAACTGCATCAAAGAGAAGAAAATACCTAGGAATAAATCTAACCAAAGAGGGGGGAAAAACCTATACTCAGAGAACTGTAAGATATTGATTTAAAAAATGAAGACAACACAAACAAATGAAAAACTATACCATGACTATGTATTGGAAAATTTTATATTGTAAAAATGACTATACTACTGAAGGCAACCTGCAGATTCAACACAATCATTATAAAAATACCAATAGCATTTTTCACAGAACCAGAACCAATCATTCTACAGTTTGAATGGAAACACAAATACCCTGAATAGCCAAAACAAATCTTGAGAAAGAGAAACAAAGTTGGAGGTATCATGTTCCCTGGTTTCAAACTATACTACAAAGTTACAATAACCAAAAAGTATAGTGCTGGCACCAAAACAGATACATAGATGAATGGAACCCAATAGAAATCCCAAAAGTAAAGCACATATGGTCAATTGATCTATGACACAGGAGGCAAGAATATACAATAGGGAAAAAATAGGCTTTTCATAAATGGTGTTGGGAAAACTGGACAACTGCATGTGAAAGAATCAAACTGGACTACTTTCCTACACTATTTGCAAAAAAAAAAAAAAAAATCCTCTAAATGAATTAAAGATTTAAATGTTAAAATGATCTTAAACCATAAAACTCCTAGAAGAAAGCAGTCTACTCTTCAACATTGGTCTTAGCAGTATTTGTTTATATGTACCTGCAGACAAGAGGGGCTTCCCTGATAGCTCAGCTGGTAAAGAATCTACCTGTAATGCAGAAGACCCGGGTTTGATCCCTGGGTTGGGAAGATCCCCTGGAGAAGGGAAAGGCTATTCATTCTAGTATCTGGCCTGGAGAATTCCATGAACTGTATATAGTCTGTGGGGTCACAAAGAGTTCAACCCAACTGAGCCACTTTCATTTTCACTTTCAGACAAGAGAGATAAAGCAAAATAAATGGGACTACATCAAACTATAAAGCTTTTGCACAGTGAAGAAAACCAACAAGACAAAAAGGCAGTCTACTGAATAGGAGAAGACATTTGCAAATGTCCTGAGTCGCTAAGTTGTGTCCCACTCTTTGTGACCCCTTGGACTGTAGCCCGCTAAGCTCCTCTGTCCCTGGGGATTCTCCAGGCAAGAATACTGGAGTGGGTTGCCATTCCCTCCTCCAGGGAATCTTCTCAACCCAGGATCAAACCTAGGTCTCCCACATTGCAGGCTAATTCTTTACCAACTGAGCCACCAGGAAATAACACATCAAATAAGGGGTTAATATCCAAAATATACAAAGAACTTGTATAACTCAGCATTTGAAAAAAACAATTTAAAATTGGGCAAAGGTCCTGAATAGATATTTTGTCAAAGAAGACATTTAGATGGTCAACAGACACATGAAAAGATGCTCAACATCAGGGAAATATAAGTCAAAACCACAATGAGATATCACCTTAGACTTGTCAGAATGGCTGTTATCAAAAAAACAACAAATAAATCTTGGCAAGGATTCAGAGAAAAGGGAACCCTCATGCACTGTTGGTGAGAATGTAAAATTGGTATAGCCACTATGGAAAACAGTATGGAAGTTTCTCAAAAACTTAAAAATAGAACTAACATATAATTCACCAATTCCACTTCTGGTTATTTTTTCAAAGAAACAAAAAGTCTAGTTCAAAAGATACATGCACCCCAATGTTAACAGCAACATTGTTTATAATAGCCTAAATATGAAAACAACCCAAGTGTCCATCGCCTGATGAATGGATAAGAAAGATGTGATATGTATGTGCAATGGAATATTACTTGGCCATAAAAAGAGTGAAATTTTGCCATCTGCAACAGTGTGGATGGACCTGAAGGGTATTGTGCCAAGTGAAATAAGTCGGACAAAGAAAGATAATCATATGATTTCAACTGTATGTGGAACCTAAAAGCTCAGATAAGAATAAACACAACAAAACAGAAGCACAGACACAGAAAACAAAGCTGTGGTTGCCAGAGGGTAGGGTGATGTGGGGATAAGTGAAATAGTGAGGGAGATTAAGAGGTATTAACTTCCAGCCATAAAATAGAAAAATCACGATGACATGATGTACAGCATAAGAATATACTCAGTAACACTGTAATTACTGGTACGGTGACAGATTGTAGATAGACTTTACAAGGTGAACAGTTTATAATGCATAAAAGTATCAAATCATTATGTTGTACACCCAAAACTAGTATATTATGTCAATTATACTTCAATTAAAAAATAATAAGAAATCTCAAGAAAATAAGGAAATTGTGTTAGTCAACACTCAGTTTTACTTTCAAGTAGCCATATTCTTCTCTCTCCAAATTCTCTTTCTGTCTATGTGCAAACTTTGATTTCCTTTGCCTCATATTGACTCTTCCCCACAGACCACCTAAACTGCTATAGAGACTCACACTTTCAATATAATCCCTCAATATATAACAGATAAGATCCTTCCCTCCATGATTCTGATTCAGAGGTCTCTACATGTTCCAGTGGGTGTCAGCAGCCCAGCTTTAGACCAGTTACCACAGCTAGGAAAGGGAGTCAATTAAGAAGGCTGAAATTATGTTTAAGAGAAGCACCTTCCAGAATGAGGTGGTGTGATATCTTACTGCATCGTGTATGTGGATGATAAATGCATGAGTGACACCCACATGCACCCCTTTCCCAAGAGTTTTTCACATGATATCCTATTTCATTCTCAAAACCTCACTGCCAACTACTTCAATTTTGCAGGTGAATAAATTAACATTCAGAGAGAAAAATTAATTTTCCATACTGATTAACCCACTGGGTGGTGGGGCTGAGATTCTAAAACACATCTGACTCTTAGTGCCACCTGCTTTCTGTGCCACTGATGACAAGAACAGTTACTAAACTTCTGCTTTCAATAGTCTTTCTAGGACACTTGAAAGTTATTTTTCCCCATAATGATGTTTCCTAGGTTCAATCAAAGGTCTCTTCTAAGATTTCTCATCTTCCCTTAGCATGTACATTGATGGCTTATTTGAAACATTTTCATGGGCTGCAGAGAATTACACTGTCAACCACATCTAATGGACCACTGCTCATCATATGCTTCTGTCACAGGAGGAGACAAGCATGTGACTCCTGACTTTGGAAGGAAAGGTGAGCTTTCACCAAATGCATACACACATAACACGCTCACATATAATCACACTCAAATATACATATACATACTCACAAAGACACATGTATGAACACATAGTCACCTTTGAGAAGTCACCCCAATATGCTCTTTGACATGCATCTTCCTCTCCCCACATCTCATGGAGCCTGGGTCTAGGCACTATGTCAGTTCTGCCCAGAGGAAAGAAGTCAGGGCACTTGTGCACATTGAGCTGAACACAACTGCATATTTCATTACGGAGCCTGAACAAGTCACTGCTTCACTCAGAAGAATGGCATCCTAGTAGTGGAAAGCTACCAGATGGACAAGGAGATCATTTTGATCAGGAGCTAGATCTTCCTTCTGCACAGCATCACACTACTTGGATTACGACTTATATGCCCTATGCAAAGTTGGTCCTGAATATGTGACAATGACACCTGAAGGGCAACCTACCATCCATGTGTATGATGTGGGTGAAGAGGAATTTCCAAGTTCAGCTGGTGTTCAGCTTTCCAGGACCATGAGATTACACATGGCTAAGTCCCTGGAGGGCTGTGGCATCATTACACCATCCATCCATCCATCCATATTAACCAAGCTCCTAATATGTGCAAGGAAATGCTACATTTTTAGGTAAGCAAATAAGAGGAGAAGAATTAGAGGTACAGTAGTCATAACAGGCTGAACTGTGCTGCATGAACAAGATCACATTTTCATTAGTTTAGAATATTAAAGATTTGTTCATCACTCATGCTACATGTTCATCATGAGTCATTGCAGGTGGACCAGCCAGCAACATAAATGCTGGCAGTTGCCAAGAAGAAAGAGAGTCCTTGAGAGTTTCACATTGGCAATTAAATGCTTTGATTGGACGGGCATGTGTCATTTTCATTTAAAACTCATTTGAAGTGCAGTCTCCTTGTTTGCAGAAGGGTGATGAGCAGATATACATGGTGAACATCACTGTGACATCACATTGGGACTGTCTCTTTTATCGTGGTTTTGCCCTCCAACTTTTCCAAGGCTTGCTTCTGGCTCAGACCTGGAGTTTAGGACATGGAGCATCTTTATTCACCTGTAGTTTTGTCCTAGGGACCTTTCTATGGAGAATGAGACTTGACATTGCTACTTCCCTGTATCCACCATCCTGTAAGGACTAGATAACAAATCCCTACTGATGATCTATAGATAATGAGTCACTCACTTGTGATGGAAACTTTAGCAATGCCCCACCACCCACTCTTGTGGTATAGGATTTCCTAAGATGCTCCTGAGAAACTACTTCTTACTGGAGGACAGGTGCTATCGGGTGACTAGGATGACCATATATATGGAACAATCTTCCAATGACTATGGACTTTCCTTAAGGCAGGCAATTCATCTGCGAGGAAGGAGATGAATTTGTAAATCTGAAAAGTTTGCAAGTGTCACATTTTTTAGTTCACATCACAATACTCGCTTTTATGTTTCTCTAGAGCACTAGTTTAAAAAAAAAATATGTCACTTTCTATTCCATATAAAGGGAGGTGGACTTGAGACTGAACATCATGGGATTTTATGTCCTAATGCTCTCCAGTATTTTGGTTGAGGTTTTTGGTTCACAGGTGTGGGCTCTCCTTCCATGGAAGGCAGCACAGGAGATGCCAAGCCCATTATCTCTGGAAGATATTCCCTCTTGGCTGAACAATGGCTTTGGCCAATCTTGTACAGGATACATGTGTGAAAAGCATAAGTCCTTGTCCACACTGTTCAGGGTTAATTACTTTATGACTTCAGTTTTCAGGGCTCCAAAATCACTGCAGATGGTGATTGCAGCCATGAAATTAAAAGACGCTTACTCCTTGGAAGGAAAGTTATGACCAACCTAGACACCATATTAAAAAGCAGAGACATTACTTTGTCAACAAAAGTCCGTCTAGTCAAGGCTATGGTTTTTCCAGTGGTCATGTATGGATGTGAGAGTTGCACTACAAAGAAAGCTGAGCACCTAAGACTTGGTGCTTTTGAACTGTGGTGTTGGAGAAGACTCTTGAGAGTCCCTTGGACTGCAAGGAGATTCAACCAGTCCATTCTGAAGGAGATCAGTCCTG
>NW_011494884.1:1442073-1453596 GCF_000754665.1 Bison bison bison
ACCTGATGCAAAGAGCTGACTCATTTGAAAAGACCCTGATGCTGGGAAAGATTGAGGGCAGAAGGAGAAGGGGATGACAGAGGATGGGATGGTTGGATGGCATCACCGACTCAATGGACATGAGTTTGGGTAAACTCCGGGAGCTGGTGATGGACAGGGAGGCCTGGTGTGCTGTGGTTCATGGGGTCGCAAAGAGTCGGACGAAACTGAACTGTGTTCATAATACCCATTTATTTTATATAAATGATGTCAGTGGTTTATACTCTTCTTTTTTAATATTAATTTATTTTTGGCTATATTGGGTCTCAGTTGCCACATGCACCATCTTCATTGTGGCACAAGGGCTTCTCTCTAGTTGTGGCATGCGGGCTTCAGAGTGTAAGGGCTCTATGGCTGTAGCTCATGGGCTTAGTTGCTCTGCAGCATGTGGGTTCTTAGTTCCCCAACAAGGGGTCAAACCCACACCCCTGCATTGGAAGGCAGACTCTTAACCACTGGACCACCAGGGAAGTACCTATACTCTTCTTTTACCTTCCACACCATGGTTGGAAGAACCATGGCCCAGATACATATAGGTTCCATCTACAAACTGCACTTGCCCCCGAGTCTTGGTCAAGCCATCTAATATCTGTCGAGATTCAGGGTTCTCCTCTGATCAATGACATCATAACGCTTAGCCCTTGCGGCTGTGGGGAGGGTTAGCAAGGATGGGAGTGTGGGGTGGATTTCCATTCTTCTTCCTGAAAAAGAGCAGGACCCTATGGTCCTTGCCCCTCCATGTCCTCTGCCTGCCTTTTGCCTGTGGAAAAACTTCAGTCAAAAAATAAGTTTAATTAGAGAAGTGAGAAAATGCAGAAGCAAAATAAAACAGGACGAAATAATAATAGTTTAGCCATTAAGCATAGTCAAGAACTTTTAGTTCCTTCTCAAGGGCTAAAGATAATATTCTGAGCCATACCCTGTGAGCTGTCTTATAGATACTGAAACCCCCTACCAGGTGGAATAAATTAACTGCATGAAGACCAGACTGTAGCCAAGACATTAACTGCCACAATTCCAAGAACTGGCCTCAAAGAAATGGGAACAAACTGATCCTAGAACTGAAGATTAACTGTACTTAAAACAATCAAGAAAACACTGCTCAGAACACTGATGACCAATTTCAAGATGACAGTCAGAGCTGACTGTGCTGTTTCTGCATGTAGCCTTCTCCCTTTGTCTATAAAAGCTCTTGCCCACTGATTGTCATCAAGGGGCTGGAAGGGGTTGGCCTTTGGACATGAACTCATACTACCCGCCCCCACCCCAGTTGCCAGCATCCAAAATAAAGCAAACTTTCCTTTCCACCAACCTTGCCTCTTCATCGGCTTTTGAGTGGCAAGCAGCCAAACCCCTGCTTTCAGTAACGTTACCTGTGGCTCTGGCCTGAGAGGCGTGGAGGCTGTGGAAGCCCAGAGGTGATCCAGAGTCTCTTTTTGTCCATTTCCTCAGGAGACAAGACCAACTTTACCTGCCTGGGGTCAGGAACCTGGCTGGGATTCTTGGGCAGCAGTTGGTTTTTTTCTTACATGCTTTTCACCTGGCTAGGATTTAGGTGCATGGTTTTTGAAACATTTTTGGAGATTAAGGAGGAGTCCTATACAGGACACTATACCCGTGCAAAGTTCCAAGAACTGAGAGAAACCCATTTACTGTCATGTTTCATGGGGAAACATCAGTGTTTTCCCACTGAAGTCAGGAAAACATATAATGTCACTGACATGGACTTTTGTTGAAGGATCTGGGTAATGAGTGGCACAAGAAAAAAAGTGGTAGAATACTGCAAAGGAAGAGATGCAACCATTCACATGTGCAGAATAGACAATTGTCTATATGCGTGCATGCCAAGACGCTTCAGTTATGTCTGACTCTGTGTGACCCTGTGGACTGTAGCCTGCCAGGCCTCTCTGTCCATGGGATTCTCCAGGCAAGAATACTGGAGTGGGTTGCTGTGCCCTCCTCCAGGGGATCTTCCCAACCTGGGGATTGAACCCATGTCTCTTACTTGTCCTAGCATTAGCAGGCATGTTCTTTATCACTAGCGCCAACTGAGAAGCCCAACTGCCTACACAGAAAACCCAATAACATATTGTATACCCACAATTCCAAACCACTTTAATTTTTATTACTTCAATAAACTACAATATAAAATGGTAAAAAAAAAAAGAAAAGAAAAGAAAAAAAAAAGAAAACCCAATAACGAATATCACAAATCATAAGGACATAAAGAAAAATTCAATATAAAAAAATCAAGATTGTCCTCATTATTAGCAATAATCAATTAGAAGACTCAATGCAAAAGTAATTTTCAATTTACAATAGCAGTGAGATTTTAACATACATGAGTGAACCTAACTAATGTGCGAGATCTTTACAAAGATGATGGCACATCCCTGCAAGACACCAAAACTCCCTGACAGGAGGGAGCAGCAATTTGCTGCATCCCTAAATAGGAAGCCTCAACATTACGTGGCTGACTTTCTTCCATTTTCATCTACATGTTCAGTATAATACCAACCAAAAGCTCAACATAGATTTTTAGAGATATTGACAAAATTCATCTTGAAGAGAAATGGCAAGAACAGTAAAGATAAGTAGTGTTAGTCGCTCAGTCGTGTCTGACCCTTTGCGACCCTGTAGACTGTAGCTTACCAGGCTCCTCTGTCCATGGAATTCTCCAGACAGGAATACTGGAGTGGGTAGCCATTGCCTTCTGCAGAGGATCTTCTGACCCAGGGATTGAACCCAGGTCTCCTGCATTGTGGGCCTTTCCTGGCAGCTCACCTAGTAAAGAATCCACCTGCAATGCAGGAGACCCTGATTCAATTCCTGAGTCAGGAAGTTCCCCTGGAGAGGGGATAGGCTATGGACTCCAATATTCTTGGGCTTCCCTGGTAGCTCAGCTGGTAAAGAATCCACCTGCAATGTGGGAGACACCAGGTTGATTCCTGGGTCAGGAAGATCCCCTGGAGGAAGAATAGTCTACCCACTCCAGTATTCTTGCCTGGAGAATCCCCATGGACAAAGGAGCCTGGCAGAGTACAGTCCATAGGGTCGCAAAGAGTCAGACACGACTGAATGACTAAGTACAGCACAGCACTCCTGCATTGCAGGTGGATTCTTTACCATCTGAGCCACCAGACGGAAGCCCCCCAAAGATAAGAAAGGAAGAAGAAAAAGAGGAAGGTGGGGGAGAGGGAAAAGGGGGAGGATGGAGAGGAAGAGGGGGGAAGTGGTGATTCTCTCTCCAGGTTGGGCACATAACAAAAGTACATAAGAAGGAGTGGTGGAGCTGACTGAGTAGAGCAAACAGATCAAGCAGGCATAATGAGAAGTCCAGAAACAGATTCATTAACATACGTGATATTAATATACAAAAAAAGATATGTATCGAATCCTCAGGGATCAATGGCATTAAATGGTGTTGAGACACTTGTCTACTATTACGAAAGAAAAATAAAGTTAATCTTCAGCCTCACACCATTTCCCAAAGTGATTTCAGGTGAATTGCAGACCTAAATGTAAAACAAACCTATAAAAGCATTGGGCAAAATATAAGAAAGTATAACTTGGAGAGACAAAAGACCTCAAACAAGACACAGAAGATGCAAAGGCTAAAATACAGAACACATAAGCTTGACTACTTCAAAATTTAAAATCCCTATACGACTCAAGATACAGTTAAGAATTACCCACAGACTTGGAGAAAACACTCACACAATACAAAAGAAAGGATCACAAATAGAACATGTCATCCCTTTCAAATAGTAATATGAAAAAGATAAGATAAGCAACTGGTAGAAATTCAGGCAAAGGATATAAACACACAATTTGTGAGAGAGAAATTACAAATGACCAACAGACATGAAAAATTCTCAGCTCAGTAGGAATGAGGGGAAAACACGTTAAAACAAGATATCCTTTCTCACCTATTTGATTGGCAAACCTGTGCAGGACAGACAATAGAATGTGTGAAACAGGATTCTCACATGCTGCTGGTGAGAATGTAGTTTGAATGGGTTTTTGTGGAGAGGAATCTGGGCACATCTATTGGCACAAAGACCTCACACACCCTGGCTTCTCCACCTCCCAGATCTAACCTGGAGACATGCCCATACGTGTGCAAAGTGGGTGAGAGACAGAGCATTCCCCACGACGTTCCCTGAAGGAGTCAGAGCTCGGAGAAAAAATTAAATGTTTTGCAGCAGAATCAATGTAGAGGAATCTGGTGGTTACAGTTCACAGAGCCTCGGAAGCCTGGGGGAGGGTTTGCTGTAAAAGGATATGTGAGATAGTGTGGTTGTCAGGGAGGGGCGTGCAGCTGCCCACCCCCGAACTATGACGCAGTGAGGCTGGGTTGGGGGTCTGTAAGTCTCACAAGGTGGTCATCACTGCAGGACAGACAGCGAATCTCAGCAAAGTAGTGCCTGTGCTTCCCTGGCTGGGCCAGACCCGCCCAGTGGGCAGCGCCCTGACTTGTCAGTGTTTGCACCATACCGATCCTTGTGGTATTAGGTTTATGGGGCTCTCTCACCTTTCACAAGGATTAGCTGGTGTTGGACTTCAGAGACACAGGATGGAGGCTGTGGAGACATGGCTACCAGGTCCATGATGAGAGTGCATCCTGCCCACAGGGCACTGCAGCCTGGTTCAGTGTAGACCCCGTTCCTCCCTTATCACCAGCACATTGAAACATGCCTCCTGACCCAGGAGGCTGCAGGGGTCCTCTCCCCTTGCTGGTCCTGGGCCTCAAACACATCAACCTCTGAAGTTTGCAACCGAGAGAGATTGTTGAGTATATTTAGATTCTTCTCTGTGAATGCAGGTGAAATTGTAATGAGCAAGATTAGTGATGCATGGGGTATTGTGTGATGCGTACAGAAGAAATTACCCCTCTGCTAAGCCAGCTCTGTGCTTTCATACACATTGGATCGATACTGGGAAAACAAACACAGGCACCAAGCATCCTGGGGACCCATCCTGGGGGAGAATCCATGGCAGGAAATGCTGCACTAATTAGCAGAGGAAACCACAATGGTCTGTCCTCAGGGGTCCCTCAGGAGGCTTTGTGGAAAGGACCCGGGACATGATGGGTTACATGGGAACCCCCCAGGGTTCTGAGCATGGGCCCCGACCCACAGGGGAAGACACAGGGGTTGCTGAGCCCCTAAAGTTTTGCTACTCAGACTGGGGTCTGTGGACCAGCAGCATCTGCATCACCAGCAGCTTGTTATAAATGCAGATTCCCAGGCTCTCCCCTCCACATCTGCCCTATGGTTGGAAAAGAACCCTGAGCATGCTCAGGACACATGGCTGCCCAGGGTAAAGACCACACTTCCCAGCCTCCGTTGCAGCCTCAGAGGCCGTCTGACCAATGGATTTGAGTTCTGACCAATGCACTATGAGCAGAGGCCACAGGAACAACTTGTGGGATACCCTGAGAGGATGGAGGGGAGCCCTCCTCTCTCCCATTCAACCCATTCAATGGCTGAATGAGGCCCAGTCAGCTTGGGTCAACTTATTATCCAGGCCCAGGAGGACCCAAGGGAAAAGGAGATTTTGTGAACTTTGGAGAAATGTGACCTGCTTCACGTGGTGATCAATTAGACCCCTGTGGTGGGGCTTCCAAAGCTGTGACATAGGGGTGATGATGGTGGTGGTGATGGTGATGGTGATGAAGATGGTGCCTTTTGCCGGGGAGATGAGGAGCTGTGATGAGGGAATGGCACAGCTTGGGGCAGGAGATGCATGTGGGTCCCCCAACCCTATATTACTGGCCTCACTGAGCCTGGGGTCCTGGAAGGCTCACTGACATAGCAAACCCCATTGCCTGCACAAGATCAGTGGTTCCCGTCATGCGTGGCTGAGGGGAATCAGGAATGGACATCAGCGGCAGGTGCTGGGACACTATGCTAATGGGGTTGATGTGCCCACCTCCTGGGAAGTTTCCAGGGAATGCATCAGAGCCATCCCTGCAAGGAGGTGGGCTGGGGGTCCCCCGGCTGCTGTCTACATTCCAAAGCACATTAGCCTGGATCTGGAGGCAGAAGTGTCACAGACCTGCCTGAGCATCTTGCCTCGTGTTTAATTGCACTCTCCAGTCCTTCTCTGTGAATGCCTATTCCTAGCATCCGCCCACTTCTTTGTCAGGTTTTCTCTGCTTATTATTGATTGGTGGAAGTCCCTTAGATGGTTCTGTGCCAAACCTTTGTCTGTTAAACATGACAAATGTCCTTCCACGTCTGCCCTGTGTCTTTGCCCTTGTGTGGGGGGTGGCGTTCTCCCTTGAGGGTCTACAGTTAATCACAAGCTCTGTGAAATGAGTTTTCTCACCTGCCCCTCCACTCTGCTCTCTCCAGCAACCAGTGGACGTTTCTCAACTAAATTGAATTCAGGGCAAGGCTTTGGAGAACTCAAGCCATCAGGAGGAAGAAAGTCTAATAACACAATTTTCCTGGCAGTTTCTGTTTTGACACATTTCCCCAGGAGATGGATTCAAGCTGGAGGCATTTGTGACCAGGCCGATCTTTGCCTGGAGACTGGGAGGCACCCGTCCCTGCAGGCGTCCCTGGAGCCCCTCCCAGTGGAGGTGAAAGGCCGGAGGTGGAGCTTGGGGGAATCTTTGAAGACCCCCAGGAACACAGGCTCTGGGGTCAGAGCTGTGGCATTTAGGGGGAGCCCGCAGACCCCAGCTGTTTTCTGGGCCCTGACCTCCCTGCTCCGGGCTGCCCCTCACTGAGCATCCTGCTATCGGGGTCCAGGTCTGGAGGAGCACCCCTGGACTTGTGGATCTGGGGCTGTCTCAGTGTTCAGGTCTCTCCTAAGGACTGGGAGAGCAGCAGTCCTTCCCCTTCCTGCCTGGACCCCATCTCTGTAGGATGAATAATGCATTTCTCTAAAGCCTGTGATGAATGGTGAGGGCAGAGCATTTGCCCTGGGCTGTGAGTGGATTTGCTGCCCTGCGTGCTCATGAGAGAACCTGACTGAGAGCTGCGAGCTGGGCCTCCTGTGGGAGCTTGGGGGTGGGTGCGGAGGGGAGAACCAGGAGCCCCAGGGACAACACAGAGCAGGGGGGCTGGTGGCCATCGGAGCCAATGTGCATGTCACCTGAAGGCTGCCCTCGCCCCCAGGGGTCCCTTTGCCCCTGCACCTCCTGGTTCCATGCCTGGGGGCCCCCCTCCACCTCTCTCGGGCCACAACCCCCAAGTCAGCTTCCAGAGTAGCCTCAGATATGACCGTCCTCATTCAGGTGGCTTCCTGTATGACTCAAATGTTCATATTTGCATCTAAACTATTGTAAATATAAAAATGAGTAGCAAAATTTATGCTAACAACCTAAAATTTTAATTTTATTTACATACATAAAATAGCAGATGAAAAAGCCCATGGCAAGTCTAGAGCCACCATGGAAGAAAGAAAGAGCTCACATTTCAGTCCCAGTAACAGTGATTCTTCCTGATTCTAGAACAAGGGGCTCTGCAGTTCATCTTGCTTTGGGCCCACAAATCTTGCCCCTGACTACTCCTGAGAGCCCCTGGGGGGTTGCCATGTCCCCAGGCTCACCCTCACCCCCAGGCCTGCACCAGGCTCTCGGTGGGGTGGCGGGGGAGGCGCCAGTCCATGCCTGAACTGTGTCCCTGGAGACCCCACTTCTCTGAGGTCAGCTCTGCTGGCTCTGGGGCTTGGGGGATTGTCTAGGCTGCTGGGGAAAAGCTCTGCTGTTTGGGGCACGTGTGACCCTCAGAAGGGGCTGGGGGACTGAGGACAAGGGGTCCTGGGGGGTCTTGAAACAGGAGGCCCAGGGACAACTTGGAGGCCCCTCCAATCCCCACCCCTTGTGCTGAGGCCTCTGTGGGGCCCCAGGATTGCAGGTCCCTAGAAGACAGGGTGATCCTGCAGGAAGTGTAGGGAGGCCCTTGCAGAGCCCTGACAGGCTGCCCCTCCCCCTGCTGAGTACACTCACATTCCCAAGGGCTGTTTGAGCCAAGGGTAGCACTTAGCCCAGGTCTATGGACATAGGTGAGCAGAGAAGCTGGGAGCATCCATCCTGGGGTTCATGCTGTCCTGTCCCCAGGATGGATGCTCAAGGACAAATTGGAATCATCACCCAGAGTTGTTCTCCGCAGGGAGCACCCTCCCAAGCTCCTGTCAATCACACACAGTTTAGAAAGAAATGCATGAATTAAAACATTCGACAAGCTGTGAGTCATGCACATGGTGCCCAACGAATTGAAAAGAAAATCTTGAAAAATGCAGGCCTTACTTCATTCTGCACCACAAAAATGAATGTGCTGCTCAGGCTCATAAATTTTTGGAAAGGTATTTTTGTCAAAGAATCAGAAACATTCTATGCTCTCACAGCTATGACACAAGATCACAGCCTCCTCCAACCAGGAGAGACTCCCCTCAGTCCCTGGAGATGCCCAGGGACCTTCACCCGTGGGACCACGTGGGATCCTCAGCATTGAGGGCTTGGATGGTCCCAGAGCTGGGATAGATTGAATTTAAGAGGATCCCTGGAATGCCAGAATTCATAGACAAGCTTGTTGATCGTGGAGAAGCCAGAGGTGAAACAGCAGGAAAATGGGGTGCTGACAGGTGACAAAGGGTGTCACACTCTGGAGCATCAGGAAGATGGGTCTTGCCCAGTCTTCCCTGTGTGAGTTCTTCCCACCGCCATGTACATGCCAGCTGTCCTGTGTGTCTATAGAAAGATTTATTGTGAGGAGTTGGAACAGATACTTGTGGAGGTCTGTGCATCCAAAATCTGCAGGGTAGGCTGGAGACCCAGGAGAGCTGATGGTGAAGTCCCAGTCCGAAAGCCATCTGCTGCAAAACTCCCCCTTGACCTTAGGGTGGTCAATCTTTTGTTGTATTCAGGCCATCACCTGATTGGATGAGGCCCACCCACACTAGGGAGGACAATCTGCTTTACTACTCAGCGTCCCCTGATTCAAATGTCGATCTCATCTAGAAACACCCTCACAGAACATTGACCAACTGCCTGGGCACCGTAGCCCTGCCAGGCTGACACACAAAACCATCCCTCACAGCCCCTCTCTCACATGTGCCCAGGCCATCCATGTCTGATGTCTCTACTGGGGAAACCATCCTGATGTGAACTCAGGACCAGGGGTAGGAAGGATGCAGGTGTGCAGAGGGTGGAGGGTAGTGTTGTTCCTGGCCTCAAGGTGTGAGCAAAGCAACATTACAGCAAAGCAGTGTCCTGCTGGGGGTCCACAGGGAGGTCGGGGGTGAACAGGCCAGTGAAAAGGGCAGGGGCAGACATGGGGTGGAGCTCACGGATGGGGAGCCCTAGTGGATGTCAGCTCCTTCGGGCCCAGCAGAGGGGCCCCTTCCCAGGTGCAACTCTCTACCCTCCCCTTGGTTCAGGGGGTATGATTCTTTGTGTCCACTCAACCCCTGAGAGGTGAGGGCTCATCTACCTACCATGAGGGAAGCTTGTGGAGCAGGCAGGTGACCCATAGGAGCCCATTAGAGACAGGCCATATCTGAGTTAGAACCTGGGGAACCCAGGGAGCTCTCATCCCACTACCCAGGACCCTAGAAGGTTGTGGCTGGAGCTGCTGCCACCACCTCATCACCTTGGAGATTTTTCAAACTCATTAACAAGCTTTGAACAAGTAAATCGTGTTTTCTTTTATAATAGCAACAAACATTAAGGCCCATTATAAAAGTGGAATAGAGTCAATGTTCCATTGTAGAGAGGAAAAGATGACGGTTTAGACTTTCTGTAATAACCAAGAGTGTATAAACAAATATCATAATGATGTGAGAATTGCACTGTGCCAAGAGCATCGCTTATTTCCAGCTGTGGCCATTCCTGCTCCAGAAAGAACACCCCCCAACTGGTAACTGGCTGCTGAGGAGACCTCTGTGGCCTCTGCCTGAGAATTTACAAGGTCACTGTCACGAGCCGCTCGTCCACCTCGTGGTGTAGACAGGGTGAGCATAGAAGTATTTATGCTGCTCTCAGAGTGACCTGCTAAGTGTGCATTAAATAACATCAGCTCGCTCTGCATCGCTTGCCTTGGAGTAATTTTAATAACAAGCTAAGTAGGTAAAACAAGTGGAGAAATGAGCTACTTCCTGCTCCCTCCCATCAGCTGCCCCCATAGCAGCACTGAAGTCTTCATTAAATCCATAGCTCTGGAACGCACTGAGGATAAAATCCAAACTCCTCCCCGTGACTGAGTCAGAACACACTGCCTTCCCCACCTCCCACATCTTCCTCCTCCCGCCCCCTCCCAGCCACACTGGCCTTCTGTCTCTGAGCCCCTGGGTCCCTGGCCTCAGGGCCTTTGCACATGCTCTTCCCTCTGCCTGAGCACTCTTCCTGCCTGTGGTCCGCTGGCTCCTCCTCACAGTGCAGGTCTCCCTCAGAGGAGCCTCAGACCAGCCAGGACAGAGACCCCATTCTGCCTGCCCAGCCCCCTAGACCTTGTCGTCTTTCACTTCTCAGCCCTAGCACTGTGGATTTATCTGATGTCTGTGTGCATGCTCAGCCGCTTCAGTCATATCCAACTCTTTGTGAACCTATGAACTATAGCCTGACAGGCTCCTCTGTCCATAGGAATTTCCAGGCAAGAATACTAGAATGGATTGCATGCCATCCTCCAGGGAATCCTCCTGACCCTGATATTGAACCCGCGTTGCAACAATTCTTCACCCACTGAGCCACCTGGAAACCCTGTCTAACGTCTCCATGTACTCATTTCCACAGGGTCCCTCTACCTGTCCTGGAGTAAACCAGCACCCGGCATGCAGCAGGTGCCGCAACCAGTGTGTGTTGAGCGAGTGAACGCGGGCCTTGTTCAAGGTGACGGTGGGCTGTGAGAGGTCAGTTACCAGGTCCAACTTAGATACCAAGGCGAGCAGAGGAGGAGAGTCTAAGGTCATGGATTCACAGGTGGACCCAGAAAGACTGTTTCAGCTGACATTTACAGCATATCACAAACAGCAGGATATTAATTATTAAACTCTATCAAACTCATTTACCTTTAGGCAAAGCCAGAAATCAGGCTTTGCAGTCACCTATCCTTCTGTAAATTGCATTCTCAAGACAGCTCCCGAGAGCAAGTGAAAGCTGCATCCCCCATCACGTTCCTGTCGCTCTGACCTCCACCCCCAGTTCTGAGCTCCTGCTTTTGTCCACCTGGGATCTGAGCACCGCACACAGGACAACAGGTGGGACCAGGACTTCTCAGACACAGATGTGCGCCCGCCCTCCTGGACTCATGAGAACCATTCCTGCCGCATCGTGATCACCACCCCAGAGCTGTGGTGTGAGAACCCTGCGGGAACCGCACAGCCCAGCTGGGCCCACATGCACCTGTCCTTCGGGCTTCCCTTCGGGTGGCGCTAGCGGTAAAGAATCCACCTGCCAAAGCAGGACACAAGAGACGCAGGTTGGAAATGGCAACCTGCTCCAGTATTCTTGCCTGGAAAATTCCATGGACAGAG
>NW_011494884.1:1453882-1471190 GCF_000754665.1 Bison bison bison
GTAGACAGCTTTTAGAACCACTGCCTCAATTATTGGAAATCACAATGCACTCAGCTTAAATGACTGACGACTACGCGAGTCTGTCCTCGAGCCGAAGGGGCACCCGTCTTCCTCCACCTCCGGCGCCCGCGGCCCGCCTGCAGCGCAGAGCCTCGCGGCCCGGCCGCCGCCGCTGCCGCCGCCGCCCTCCAGAGGGGCCGCACGGGCGCTCTTCGCTCGGCGGGACCCGCCTGCCGCCGACCCTTTTTTCTTGACACAGCCTCCTTGCCTCCAATGAACCCACGTCTGGCACAGACAGCCCTTCCTTCCAGGCAAGTGGGCTCCACTTCAGCATCAGACCCAACTTCCCGCTGTGCCTCTTGACCGAAAGGGACCCTCCACCCACCAGCTGCCAAGAGAGCCATTATTTCCTCAAATAAATACCCTGCGCCTGGAATCACCCTGCACCCTCACTTTTCTCAGCAGGAATGTTGAAGCCGAGACCCTCTCCCTCCAGACCAGCTGTGCGGGCTCTGGGCTCCTGCAGCTCTGAGCCACCCTGCCTCTCCCAGGGGTGCACCAGGGCCAGGGCTGGGTAGCCCCGGGGAAGGTGAGCGCAGCTGGTGCAGGTTGGTCTGGGGAACAAGAAGCACTGCCTTTAGGAGGGGCGGATGCTCTTCTGTTCTCCGCAGTCTCCACCCACCCCCATGACTCACCTCCAGGCACCTGCACTCCTCACATTCCTGTGTGTCCCAAGGACAAGTGAGTTCATGGCCTTGCCCTCAATCATTGTGGGGAGCTGTGGGTTGGAGCTGGACATGAGGGGCTGAGCTGCCTGGAAGTGAGGGTCCCACACTTTGTGTCATCCTGGCAAGACCCCCCTCTTCCCAGGGCTCTGAGCCTCCTAGATGGTTTTGGGTAAATTAGAAATGGACCCTTCCTCACACTTGTTACTGCCATCTGCCGGGAAACCATCCCAGTGTGTGTGACTCCTACATGACTGTGGTGTGAGCTGTGCTGTTTGAGTGACACAGCACGCAACCTGAACAACAGCGCCTGGCAGCCCTGCCTCCTCCTCTGCCGTGCCCCCTGCTCCTTCATCCTTCCCCAGGGTGCCAATCACCAGCCGACCTTGTATATTTTATCTAATAAATGTCTGTTTCACCTTTTGAATATATTCTCCATGAGGGCTGAGAGTTCGGTCTGTTTTATTCAAGATTGCGTTCCAGAGAATAAAACTGCCTAACATAAAGTAGGGACTCAACAAATATGTGTTGAATAAATGAACAAATGAATGCAGGAGTAAGTTCTCCTTCTTTCCCCTCTGCATCTTCCGTTGTCACCAGCAGAGACAGTGAGCAGAGGTCACTGAGTTATGTGCTGCCCTGACCAGCCTCAGGGATCTTGGGCTTGATCCAGGGGAGATGCTCAGAGCAAATTTGGGGCAAATTCCTGTTTGTAGAAGCTGCATCTGGGCACAGCTGCCAGGGACTCAATTATGCTGTTAAGTGAAGACAAAGAAAATGAACCAAGTTAGTTTATTAGGTTTGAATGACTGCACAGCTGCCGAGGAGCCACTAGTGAAAAGTCAAGCTTTGACAGAAGTTTTGACTTCTGTAGAATTAAATGTTTACATTCAATATTAAATTCCTGAGCAGTGGACGTGGGCTGGGAGTGGTGGTGCCTGAGGGAGGAGATCACTTCCTAACTAGACGGAGGGAAGCTGATTCCATCTCGTGGGATCCTATTCTAATAACATAATCTCCACCCCATGACCTGGCGACTCTGTGAACCTCCAGAGAAAGAAGCACTTTATTTTCATTGCTTTAAAGATGATAAAATGTATAAAACATCCCACTTCTGCTCCAGTGAAGGGTCAGTGAGCTCAGGGGTCTGTCACCTCCTCCCAGGTTTATCCTGAGGCTTTTGCACACACAGGATAGGGGTGTTAATCCAGCAGTTGTTGGTGCTCAGACAGTCGTTGAGGGACAATCACACCCAAACTGACTTTAATCCCAGGAGTTCTACTCACATGACTGAAGCTGCAGGGGCAGGTGGGGGCCAGATTCCAGTCGGCAGGTCCTGGGGTTCAAGGGACGTTGTTACCGGGTCTCCCTGAATCAGACACTGTCTCTGTCTCCAGTGAGTCCTCATCCAGGGAGCCTCTCCCCTCCTGGAGTACACCGTCCACTCCCAGCTTAGGACTCATATGCTCTCTGCTGACCCTCCTTTCCATTGTTCCAGACCCTGGGGTCCCACATCACATGCCCAATGCAATGGTTCCTCATCCTGAGCCCCTCCCTGTGACCTGGGCCCTGGGGCCACTCTGGAGCCTGGCAGCAGACACGGGGGTAACAGTGCCACCCTAGGTCCACACACCAGACAGGAGGGGGACTGCCTCCAGGGATGGTGGGAGTGGACCGTGCTCACAAACCAGGAGACGCCAGCACCCAGGACCCAGGTGAGCAAACAGGGCTCCCAACAGGTGACTGAGCTGCTGGGCCACACGGCTGGCAGGAAGCAAAACTGGGGTCCCAGGGGCTTCCATCTGTCTGTTTGTGTGCCTGCGGGGCCCTGTCCTCACCAATCCCCCCCAGGCTGTGTGTGCAGTGGCCACTCCCACTCGAGCATCTCTCCTGCTCCCTGAGTTGGAGGTAAGATGTCATGTGGATGTTCTGTGTATGTGAAGGGAAATGATGACAGGGACTCAGGAGGAGCTGGGCAGTCTGCTCCTCAGAGATGATGGAACGACATGTGGCCACAGAGTGAAACAGATACACGGCTCCTGGGTCAATGCAGGAACTTGCTGACCCGAAGCCCTCTGTCCCAGATGGACTCGCCCCCCCCCCATCTCCTGGGGTGCAAGGCTCCGATGGGTACATCTTTCTGGTAGAGAAATGGCAGCTCCTGATTGACTGCTGTGCAGGCAGAGAGGGAAGTGGAAGGCACAGCAGGGACTTGGAAACAGAAATTCAGTAAGCACCCTGATTATAAAGGCGAGAGCTGAGAGTCAGGGGAGGGCACCCTGAGTTTGGCCACAGAGGAAACTACTGCCACAAGAGGGCTGGAGAATGATTACTGGGAGGGGTGAGCAGACCAGGGGCTGGGTCTCCATCAAGTCCAGAGGGTCAGGCACAGGTGTCCAGAGTCCTCTCCCCGAGAAGCCACCCAAGAGATCATGCCAGCAGGTCATGCCAGCACCTGTGACATGGTGTCACCATGGAAGCTCATCAGACACTCAGTGCCCAGAGTTGCACTGGGGGCTGGCCAAGTAGCCACCCTCTGCCTGACATGTCCTCAAATCCCAGACCCAGGAGGGAAGCAGGTGCCCAGCATCAACCATGTTGTCTTCACAATGGTTTAGATGGGAGGATGGGCATGGGGGAAGTCCTCTTTAGCAATGAGAAAAAATTCCCATCCATATCGGGAACTCTCCATGGTCCTGCTCACAGGCCCTTACCCAAAACAACTTTGCCAGCAGCCTTTCTAAGAATCGTGGTTCATGTGCCAGGTTAACTCTTTTCTGTACATTTTCTCAACAGGGCTGTTCAAGGAACAAGATGGAGGTCCAGAGAGTTCACAGGCCATTCCCACAAGGGGACCCTGCAGAGAGTTAGTGCATCCAGAGATGAGGACAGGAGGGAGAAAGAGGAAGACTGCACCTGACTCCCCACAGAAAAGTCAGCTTGAAAACAACACACGGTCCACAACCTTCATGAGATGGTTACAACTGGGTGAATAGACACGAAACATATGGAGATGTCATTGTGACATGGATGAGATAAAGCAGCAGGGGGGTTTATAAAGAAGTAGGGGTTTTATGAGTCTCCAGTCCAGGTTCGATGCACGATACTGGATGCTTGGGGCTGGTACACTGGGATGACCCAGAGGGATAGTATGGGGAGGGAGGAGGGAGGAGGGTTCAGGATGGGGAACACATGTGTACCTGTGACAGATTCATTTTGATATATGGCAAAACCAATACAATATTGTAAAGTTAAATGAAATAAAATTTTAAAAAAGAAATAGGGGTTTTGTAGGTAACTGGAGGTAAGGTGTTATCAGTTTAAAATACACGGTTATGTCTATAAGATGTCTTCTGTAATCCCATTGGTAACCACTCAGAAAATACCTATGGAGGATGTACCCAAAAAATGAGAAAGAAATCAAACATATGAAAAACAAAACACAATGGAAGGCAGTAAGAGACGAAAGTCACTAAAGACATACAGAAAACAATGTATAATGGCAATAGAAAGCCCTTCCCCATCAGTAATTTACATGTAATTTAATTACATGTAAACGGGTTAAACTCCCCAGTCAAAACATATTGAGTGGCTGATGAATAAACAAACAAGATCCAAGTATATGCTGCCTACAAGAGTCTCACCTTAATACACGAGGATGGGGACTTCCCTGGTGGTCCAGTGGATAAGACTCTGAGGTTCCAGTGCAGAGGACATGGGTTTGATCCCTGGTCAGAGAACTGAGTTCGCATGTGTCATGCGATGTAGCCAAAAAAAAAAAAAAAAAAACAAATTAGACTCAGGGACAGACACAGGCTTAAAGTAAAAAGATGGAAACAGATCCTCCACCAAACAGTGACCAGAAGTGAGCAGGGGGAGCTATACTTATACCTGATCTCACATTATAGACTTTAAGTAAATACAGTCACAAGAAACAAAGAACATTGTATGATGATGAACGGTCAATTCAGGAAGACAGAACAATTGTAAAAATATATCCACGCAACACATAGTTCCAAATCACAGGAAGCAGCATTGGTAGAACTGAGGCAAGGCATAGATAGTGATGCAGTGACAGCAGGAGATGCAGCTCACTTCCAGTGAGTGATGGATCAGCTGGACAGAAGTTCAATAGAGAAACACAGGCTAAAGCAACACCGCAGGCACACGCAGAACATTGCACCCAATAGTGGCAGATACACACCCTCCCCCAGTTCACATAGCGCATCCCCCAGCAGAGACCACACACTAGGGCACAAAATGAGCCTTATCCACTTTAAGAAAATTGAGATCATACAAGTATCTTTCCTGACCAAAGCGGAATGAAACTAGAAATTGGCAACAAAGAAAAGCCAAGAACTCACAAACACTTGGAAATTAAGACACAGTCTCTTTAACAATCCATGGGGAAAGAGGGAATCACAAGGGAAATTAGAAAATATCTCGAGATGAATGAAAATGGAACTCCTCATACCAAAACTTATTTGATCCAGCAAAAGCAGTGCTAAGAGGGAAGGTTATAGTAAATGCCTACATTTAAGGAGAAGAAAGCTCTCAAATGAGCAACCTAACATTACACCTCAAGGAACTAGAAAAAGGAGAGCAAATTAAACTAAAAGTTAGCAGATGAAATATTTAAGATTACTCCAGGAATAAATAAAATAAGAATAGAAAAAATCAATGAAAGTAAATTTGTTCTTTAAGGATCAATAAAATTGGCAAATGCTTAGCTAGAAGAAAAACAGAGAAAAGACTTAAAAATCAGAAATGAAACAGAGACATTATAACTGATGCCATGGAAATACACACAATCATGAGACTTTCTTAAACAATCACATCCACAACTTGGACAACTGAGAAGAAATGGATAAATTCCTAGAAACATACAACCTACCAAGACTGAATCAGGAATAAATAGAAAATCAGACTTCCAATGAATAAGGAGGTTGAATCATTAGTCCAACATCCCAACAGAGAAAAGCCCAGGACCAGGTGGCTTCAGTGGTGAATTCTACCAAGCATCTGAGAGTTAACACCAATCCTTCTTAAACTCTTCCAGAGAGTTCAAGAGGAGAGGACACTTCCAAACCCATTCCATGAGGTCCATGTTATGTTGTTAAATCCAAATCAGACAGAGATAGTATAGAGAACTAAACCAATATCCCTGGTAAATATTGATGCAGAAATCCCAGCAGGCCCTAAGATCCTCCAGAAGCCCTGGAGAGAGGCTAGAAATGAGATGGCTGGGACCCACCTCCTTCCCATCCACCCCCCTTCCCTGGCCTCATGGGACCCCGGGGGCCCTCTTGTTTGGACAAGAAGCCAGCAGCATCTGATGCTGGTCAGGCAATCATGCTGCAACGAAGACTCCAATGGAGCTGATGAGGGGCCAGGTTGGAGGGGCACCTGCCTTCTCATTAGCTGGCCTAACGAGCCTGCACCCCATGGACCCCATCTCAATGAATTATCAGCTGATAATCAAAGGGACAATTGCCAAAACCACCCCACTACATCGTGGGAGGGAGCGAGTGGGAGACTCCACCCCACCCCAGCCTCCAGGGACACCTCAGATGTGATTAAGTACATATCCTGAGACAGACAGAGGTGAGTGTCCTCCTCCCATCCCGACTCCCAGAGCCGAGAGGCCAGCAGAAGTGCCCAAGTCCACTGGTGCTGGATTTGGTATGAAAAGGTCTGGGCTGGGGGAGAGGTGGTTTTAAAGACAAACAGATTGTATAGCTTCCCTGCTCCACACCCTCCAGTGGTTTCTTGACATCCTGGAGCAACACAGTTTCAAGCTTGATCTTCAAGGCCCCTCTGATGCCCTCAGTTTACTTCCCCACTCCCCTCCCTTCTCTCTGTGCGGCTCCCACTTCAGGACTTTGCACCTGCCATGCCCACTCCCAGGACAGCCCTTCTACCATCCTTACCGACTCTCTCCCTATCTTCTCCCAGTCATCTGCAAAGCACCGCCCCTCAGGAGCTCTGTCCTGACCCAGGCCCTGCCCTGCACACCCACTGCCCAGTCACCTTGCTCCCTTTCCCCATGCATTTCTGTTCACTCCCCTACACATGTATTGCTCTGTCTGCTCACGGATCTGGGCAGCTCCATCTCTGAGGTTCCTGGGACTTCTCAGGGTCATCCTTGGAAGTTCCCTTCCTGAGCTCTGACCCAGGAGGCTTCCCTCCGTTTCCCTTGCCTCCTCCCACAGACCTTTCCCATCTGCCTTTCAGGAGCCTGGCCCAGCTGCAAGAGCTCCTTAGCCTCCCTTGTTCCTCTGGTCCAGGCCACGATCAGGTCTGAACTTCTAGCTCTCCCTTCACTTGCTGGGCCCTCAGCCCAGGGCAGCAGAGCTAGTGGACATATCCTCTGTCCACTGTCACTTGGAGACAGGCAAGCCCTCACACCTGGCAAGGACTTTGTTCCTCCATTGCCAGGAGGTCACGCAGTGATGCTAAAAAGTCAACAGTATGGAACTGGCCTGACCATTTAGACTAAGATACTGAGGCCAGTGGTGGTGTTGATGGTGTTTGATGTCCCTAAATAGCTTTTTTAGCACAAGGGTCTGGGCAGGGCCATGTCCCCTCACAGCCAGGTCCTGGGTGGTCCAGTTGCACTAAGAGCCCAGATGGAGTCTGCCATCCCAGGAGGGCTGTCACCAGGGCCTTAAAGAGCTGGAACCCTGCCCATCCTTCCCCAGGGGCAGCACAGCCACTGCGCCCTCACACCTGTAGGGGGCGCCATTCATACATGCACCCCTCTCCCCTTCAGATTCTCCCTCTTTGATGGAGAAACTACCAGGTTGCAAGATCCCATCAGCACCTGCCTCTGCTGCTCATTCTCACACTCACTTTGAAATTAGAACACGTATTTCTCTTACGACCGTGTCCATTCTTGGTTTGCAAATCACTCTGCAGAAACTCCCCATCCAGTAATTTCCCTGCCCTGCTTTTCCCTGGTAATGATCACCCACAATTAACGAGCTATGTTGGATTAAAGTCATAAAGAACAGAGCTCATGTGAGCAGGTCCTGGAGGAGTCGTTCCGTGAGTGAATGGAGCAGCCTCAGGGAAGGGCCCGCTGTGCCTGGGCTCCCTCCATGGGGAGGCTCACCCCCTGGTGGATGCGCCATTTCTGGAACTTAAAATCCCCACGTGGGTACCCAAGGGGCTGCTTCAAAGGTGGTTCTGGATGCCGGGACCTCCCTAGCCCCTCTGCCCAGCTGCCCCAGCTCCTCTCTGCCCCACCCTTCAGGTAGACCATGACTCAGGGACCCAGGACTGCTCCACAGGTGACACAGCTCCTGACACCCAGCCAGCTCATGGGAGCAGAGAGCCCATAGGAAGGCTGGGCTCCGAGGCTGCTCCTGGCTGCACTCGCTCTCCCGGCTGACCTCCAGGAGACTCCTCGGACACCTCGTGACCCTCACCTGCTCTCAGGGGCCCAGGCCTGGCTACGTGCACATCTCATACCCTGGCCGCCGCCTTCGGTTCAGGGCTGGACACAGGCCCCGAGTCAGAGAGGTGAGACGCTGTCGCAGACGTCTGCCAGGACTCTGATCACGTGGAGGGCCTGCTTTCTCCGGGGCTGGAAGCTGCAGGACGCCTGCCCGCGCTCAGTGACCGCCCCCGCTCAGGTCCAGGGAGACAGTCTGTGCGCAGAGATGGGAGGGGCGGCCTCAGGCTGCTGTCCGAGCTTGGTCACCCCAAGGATGCTGTGCCCGGGACTGTCAGTTACAGAAGACGGCGCTCGCTCTCTGCACTCACCTAGTGTGTGATGAGATCCTGTGACTTGTGACCAAAACCTCTGGACACTTGACCGTTGTTAACATTGAACAATAACACAGTTTTATCTGAGCTGAGAAGGAGGAACTGAGGCCAAAGCAAGGAGGAAAAGCCCTCCCTGTCCCCACACCCCCTCGCGCCCCTCCCCTCTGATGTCACTCTTCCTGCAGGGACAGCGGGGGCAAGAGACGCCTCTTCCTCCAGATCCTGTTTCCGTCACCCCTCAGCTGGCCCTGGAGTCATGCCTCCCCACCCTCTGGACACAGCAAGTCAGCCTTCTCACAGGTTTGCAAGCTCAGAGGAGGGACAGGCTCCCAGGGGGACCAGCTGTGGCCCCACCTGAGAGAGAGGCTCCAAACAAAGTGCCATTGGGATGGGGTGGGGTGTGTTCCCTGCAGGGGTTTTTACAGACTGGTTATTAGTGTTATTGCTCAGACCCTGGTCCTGCATCCTTGGGGAGAAAACCACGTGTGTCCTTAAAAAAGACAACAGAAAGGTCAGGAAATCAGAGAGACCCCAGGAAAGGGGCATCTGCCTCAGGAGGACTTGGTTGAAGCCAGTTCTGGTCCTTCCCGGTCAGAGCTGGTAGCTTTGGGAGATTCAGGAAAATGAGATGGAATCTGGGGCACAGAATGGGAGGTGGGATGGGGCGGAGGAGCAGAAGGCTTTTCCTGTTTGCGTCACCTAAGCCAGAGCCACTTATGCGAGAACAAGACTCACTAGTCTTTTATGCGGTTAATCTGATACTGCTTGGAGGTGTTTGAGTAACAACTTCACTAAGTATTAAAAGAGAGGAATCAAGGACTTTCCTGACAATGCAGTGATTAAGACTCCACCATTCCACTGAAGGAGGCAAGAGTTTGATCCTGGTCTGGGAGCTAAGATCCCACATGCCATGCAAGGTAGCCAAAAAAAATTTTTTTATAAAGGGGGAAGGGCAAAGAAATTTGTTGGCTTATGTATAAGGGCAATTCATGGGATGAAGGCTCTGGGCACAGCTGGACCTTGAATTTGCCCCTGCTGTATGTCTTTGTGTTCTCTGTCTGTCTTTGTGTCTCTCCTGACATTACCAGGCAGTTGTCTCCCTGTGGTCACACCGGGGGGCACCTAGCACCTTCAGGCTTATACTTCCCAGATCTCTCTCTCTCCTGAGCAGAGAAGGGGACACCATGGTCCAATTTCCCTGTGGACCACAGAGTGTTCCCTGTGCCCAAGAAATGGACTGTCCCCAGTCACCAGACTTGAATGACATGCCTCCTGCTGAGTGTATAGCTGGGTTCTGCCCCCTCGAGTGAGGGACTGAGAACATGGTTGTGGTTCCCGAGGAGATGCTGGGCGGGTGCATGTGTACACACACTCATCTGCACTCACAAATGCCATGCACACATATGTACACACACACCTATTCCAGACGGAACAGAGAAAGCCCTGGACTGGGAACTGAGAGCTCCCTTTCTGATGGGGAACCCCAGGCCAGCACTTTCTGCGGGATGCTCACCGCCCACCTGTTTATCAGGGTGTGGTGAGTGTGGACTCTAACCAGGTGGGACCAAGATCAGGACAGGACAGGTCAGGCAGAGGGTGAAGGGCAAGTGGATGGTCCATTCTAGTTAAGCAAATAGGGAGCAGGGTGCAGGAATGTGACCACATGGCTTCTAGGTCAGCATCCACCCACCCTTCCCATCCTCCCCACTAGTGAAGAGCCACACCAGCTTCCTGTCCAGGGAGGACTTGGAGGGAGGGATGGGGCCTCAGGGGGACAGAGGCAGGGGCTGTGGATACTGAGTGGACCAGACTAGCCTCCAGCGAGTGAGGCTCAGGAGGACTGGCAGGAAGCCATAAGAGGTTTCCTCTGCTCTCTGATCCCCCAGGGAAGCTCTCTGGGGTACTAGGGGCACACACAGCTTTCCTGTGTGGACAGACAGAGATGGGAGCCCCCCAGGTAGGGTCCATGGAGAGGAGATGAGTGAGACCCTGCAGTGCACACCTGGCCCCATGGCCCTGGGCACATGTAGAGAGGAGGTCAGGGGCCCTGGGTGTCCCCAGGAAGGGGGATCAGGGGACAGAGGTGAGGCAGAGGGTCATATTCCTCAGGCATCCTGCACAGCTGACTGATGCTGGGTACTCCCCTCCACAGACACACAGTTGATGTAGGTCACTGGGCACCTGGGTACCATGGTGACGGTGCCATAGCAACCCCCACCCCTGCAGTCTCCACACCAGTGCAGGTGGAATTAATGAGTTTAGATTCATTTAGTAAAGTAATTGACCTGGGGAGTCAGAGTCTAAAGCCACTTTGGATGCTAGGCTCTGGCCATCCAGGACCCACCATGAGAGGACAGAGAGAAGACGAGATCACAGGTGGGATCAAGAAGGAGCCAGAGCTCCACGACTCCTGTCTGCCATCACCGCTGCCTCTGTGGCTGTGGGCAGGGGAAGAAGAAGGAGGGGCCAGGGCTGAAGGTGTGGGGTATGTTTACATGGTCCCTGTGGCTGGCAGCTTGCACGTTGGGTGGTTCACACTTGGGACATCATCAGGACCATAGCAACCCCGAGTCCCTCCCAGGCTCCCTCCCACTTCCTCCCAGGTACCATCTCCTCAATCCTGCCTCCCACTTCACCGTGCACTTGTTTTTGTTTTAACCCCCTTCATGCATCCTTCACACACAGAAGTGACTGTGATCACTCTGCACATTTACGGGATGTAATCATACAGCCCTGATCCCCTGTGACTTGCTTATTGTGTTCAACTTGAGTTTTTGAGCATCTCTGTGTTAAAGGGCCTATTGAACATGCATTCTCAAAGCTGTATACAATTATTTGTACCACAATTTATTATCCATTCGATGGCTATTCATTCCGCACATTTATTGCTTTGTTCTGTGAACAATGCTTCCATGTAGCTTGTCGAGAAGATTAAATTCATCTATCTTATGTATCCATCCATCTTTCTGTCTACCTACACTGAGTGCCGTGCCTGCCAGACAGAAGGAGCCGCAGGTGTGTCATTACCATCCCTCACTGTAGGATCAGAGACAGTGCCTGAATTGGGCATTGTTAGCCATGGCATGTGAATACACAGGTACACTAATTCACACACTCACATTCACCCTCACACAAGCATACACTCCATGGCTGGATGTTATCAAAAGACACCGTGGACTGATGTGGAGAATGTGGCCCCACCCCCCATCAGTCTCATCTCTGACCTGTGACAGCTACACAGGGAAATAGACCCCAAGCAAGTCCAGCCAGGCTCTCTGGACAGACAGAGGTGCAGGGCTCTGGCCTAGGGGAAGGGGTGAGAAGGAGAGGCTAGGAGAGGTTTTCTAGGGCTAGAGGGAGGTGAGATTTCCCCAGACCAGAGAGCTGGGATCCACGGGCATGAGGTGTCAGAGGTTTACCAGCTGTCCACCACTAGGGGAATCTGAGGGCTCCATGGAGACACACCAGCACACCTCATCCCACGGGGAATCAGTAGTGAGATGGCTTGCTGACCTCAGCATGGGGCCCCAGACTCATTCCCACAAGTCTGGGGGCCGCAGCCGGGTGGTCCAACGACCTCTGAGAACGTAAAGATCCAAACACACTGCTCCAGAGTGAAGCTGACCCGAGGTAGCATCTCCTGACCTCCATCCTGCTTCGGTCTCCACCCCAGAAGCCAGAGCCCCTGCCCAAGTTCCCTAGAAGGTCTGGGGGAGGGGAGGAGTCTGGGGATGAGTGATTTGTTTATGAGCGAGCTCATTGCAGGATATTCTCCACAAAGTGGTCTTTTCCTGTTTTCCTCACAGATGTAAACCCACTGCTCAGGGCACCGTGGACACATGGTATGTAGTCAACATACCAGCAGGATGTGGCAGGACTCACAGGTCTCCCCTGGGAGGTGGGGCCCTGCTGGGATAGGGTCCAAGGGGCCAATGAGCAGGCAGGAGAAGCCGGCGCTGAGATCAACCCAGAAAGAGGAGTTCCCACTGTAACCAAAATTGGGGTCCAGCTGTTCACTGCGTGAAAGCCAATCAAGAGGCCAGGTTGGTGGAAAGGAAAGTTTGCTTTATTTTGGATGCTAGGGGTGAGAGCAGACTCCTGTCCAAAGGACTTCCACTGACCACCAGCGGGCAAGAGCTTTTCTAGGCTGAGGGAGGGGGCTACATGCAGAAACAGCATGGTCAGCTCTGCCGGTCATCTTGAAACTGATCATCAGTGGTCTGACCAGCATTGATTGTTTTAAGTAGTTAATCTTCAGTTTCAGGGTCAGTTTGTTCCCATTTCTTGGAGGCCAGTTCTCAGAACTGTGGAAGCTTATGTCATGGCTACAGTCTGGTCATCATGTAGTTAATTTCTTCCACCTGGTAGGGGTTTCAGAATCTATAAGCCAGCTCACACGAGATGGCTCAGAATATTGTCTACAGCCCTTGATGCTGCTGCTGCTGCTGCTAAGTCGCTTCAGTCGTGTCTGACTCTGTGCGACCCCATAGATGGCAGCCCCCCAGGCTCCTCTGTCCGTGGGATTCTCCAGGCAAGAACACTGGAGTGGGTTGCCATTTCCTCCTCCAATGCATGAAAGTGAAAAGTCAAAGTGAAGTCGCTCAGTCGTGTCCGACTCCTAGCGACCCCATGGATTGCAGCCTACCAGGCTCCTCCGTCCATGGGATTTTCCAGGCAAGAGTACTGGAGTGGGGTGCCATTGCCTTCTCCACTACAGCCCTTGAGAAGGAACTAAAAGTCCTCTGTGTTGCTTAATGACTGGAGTGTTATTACTTGGTCTTCTTTGACTGTTTTCCTTTGTTTCTGTATTTTCTCACTTCTCTGGTTAAATTTATTCTTTAGCCAAAGTTTTCCAGAGACAAAAGGCAGGCAGAGGGCATGGTGGATATTGGGGGGAGAACCATAGAGTCCTGCTCTGCTTCACTGGGAGCAGCAGGACTCAAGATGAGAGAGGGAAAGAGCACTCCTGCTGAAGGAGGCTGGGGTTGTGCCTGTGTTGCTTTAACGAGGTTATCTGTCTACTCCCCACAACTCAGTGATGCCAACATGATGGCGGTCCCCATTTCACAGATGGGCAAACTGAGAGTCTGGGCAGTGCCATCATTGTCTCATGTCTCAAGGCTGTGAGGTAGATTCTGGCTCAGGTTTGGGCAACCTCTCCACCTGTGCTTTTCACGTCCTTCTGCCCCAGAGGTGGGTGTTCTGCTGGCACCTCCTGGAGTCCTTGGCATATGGAGACCATGGGGCCTCCTATCCTGAATCCCAGGTTCTTCCCCACCCACTACAGCTGAGGTTCTGGCTTTTCTTTCCTCCCCTTCTCCCACCAGCACAGATGCAGACCTGGGGGCAGCAATTCATAATGTCAGGGGAAAGCCACCTTGGATGGCACCTGGTCAGGACCTTTCTGACTCAGTCTCCACAGACTCTACATCACCAGCAGATAAACTTTGGTGGGAATCCTGGGGCAGTAAACTGCAGTAAGCTCACTACCAGGAAGTAAGGGCACAGCTATGGCTCCAGGGATGTGAACCTGAGTGACAGAGCAGATGAAGCTTTATCAGGAGCCCAGCATCCCAAGTCATCAGTCTGCAATCCAGTTCTCATGGGCTGAAGACTTAATTTGTCACTCAGGTGTGAAATAGGCAGGGCTTTCAGCCCTTTTTCCATGGTGTGGGCATGATGGATGATGTTTGAATGCACATCACTTTCCCCAGGGCTTAACTAAAGTCTGACAAGCCCAGAGAGCTTGTACAGAGGGTGAGTGGACACAGCAGTTCTTGAACCCCACACGACGACCTTCAATGAAAGTCATTCTCATAGAAACTAACAACATTGTAAAGCAATTATACTCCAAAAAAAAAAAAAAAAAACCTACAAACCACATTTAATGTTTGCTTAATTGAATCAAAATTCTAAAAGTCAAACATTATCACAGAGTTAAACTTTTTGCCCTCAAATTATCCATGTATTGCTTTCAAAAGTCAAATAAGTTACTTTTAAAAGGCCGAAAAATTTGAAAATATTATTTTCCTTAGTTTGGGGAACTCATAGTACCACTGCTGGTTTTGAAGTTGGTCTGTGTTTGTGCATGTACGAGCCAAACACAAGATCCCATGTGTGCTGTGCTCAGTCACTTCAGTCGTGTCTGACTCTTTGCAACCCCATAGACTGTAGCCCACCAGGCTCCTCTGTCCATGGGATTCTCCAGGCAAGAATACTGGAGTGGGTTGCCATGTCCTCCTCCAGGGGATCTTCCCAACTGAGGGATCGAACCTGTGTCTCTTGCATCTCCTGCATTGTAGGCAAATTCTTTACCACTGAGCGACTGGGAAAGCCCATACAAGAGCCTATAAGCAACTCTTAAGTTAAAATCTAAAAGAAAAAAAAAAAGGTTACTCTCCACCACTGGCTCTGAGCTTTTCCTCCCACCACCCCTCCACCTCTTTTGTGAATGGCTTTCCTTTAGGGGTTGACCCCCATATACCCCCCATCAGTTCAGTTCAGTTCAGTCGCTCAGTCGTGTCCGACTCTTTGCGACCCCATGAATTGCAGCACGCCAGGCCTCCCTGTCCATCACCAACTCCTGGAGTTCACTCAAACTCATGTCCATCAAGTCAGTGATGCCATCCAGCCATCTCATCCTCTGGCGTCCCCTTCTTATCCTGCCCCCAATCCTGCCCAGCATCAGGGTCTTTTCCAATGAGTCAACTCTTCGCATGAGGTGGCCAAAGTACTGGAGTTTCAGCTTCAGCATCAGTCCTTCCAAAGAAATCCCAGGGCTGATCTCCTTCAGAATGGACTGGTTGGATCTCCTTGCAGTCCAAGGGACTCTCAAGAGTCTTCTCCAACACCACAGTTCAAAAGCATCAATTCTTCGGCGCTCAGCCTCCTTCACAGTCCAACTCTCACATCCACACATGACCACTGGAAAAACCATAGCCTTGACTAGACGGACCTTTGTTGGCAAAGTAATGTCTCTGCTTTTCAATATGCTGTCTAGGTTGGTCATAACTTTCCTTCCAAGGAGTAAGCATCTTTTAATTTCATGGCTGCAGTCACCATCTGCAGTGATTTTGGAGCCCAAAAATAAAGTCTGACACTGTTTCCACTGTTTCCCCATCTGTTTCCCATGAAGTGATGGGACCGGATGCCATGATCTTCGTTTTCTGAATGTTGGGTTTTAAGCCAACTTTTTCACTCTCCACTTTCACTTTCATCAAGAGGCTTTTTAGTTCCTCTTCACTTTCTGCCATACCGACCCGTATGTCAGTGCTTGTGGTCTAGGGAGGCCCTTTATGTTTTCCTACCTGTGAATCGTATGACTTGAGTCCAGGTAATAAATTAACAGCATCCCTTCTCACAGCATTATTTGGGGTTTGGGCATGTGACCCAACCTGGACCAATCAGAGTCTTATCAGGGCTGTTGCAGGAGCTATTTGGGGAAGTCAGTTGCTTTCTCTGGAGAGCAGATGAGGTTGGAGGACCTGCAGCATTGATGAGGCTACAGCCAGAGGGGGTCTAAGGGCCATCAGGGGACACTGGGGGACCTGAGGTTGAAACCCACACAGAAGGCAGAGCTCAGAGGATAGACAGATGACTTCCATATGGTATCTTCAGAGACACCAATGCAGTCACACCTAAGTCCAAGTAAAATACATAGATTCCTCTATTACATGAGCCCTCTAGCTACTGACTAGAGTCAGGGTTTCTGGTGCCTTCCACAGAAAGTGCCCTCTCCACAGCCATGGACAACTAACCTCAGGGTGGTGAGCAGATGTCACACTGGCTGGAACCTTAACCTTCCCCCACCCCACAAGACTGCAGATGAGTGTGCAGCTAGTGAGAGCCAAGTGACCAAAAGTCAGTTACTCTAGTAAATCCTTTTATTCGTTAAAAACTAAAAAAAATTCCCAATCTTGATGCCTTGCTATATATAAAAAGTTGCTTTTAAGACTGCACAAAAAAGATAGTGACACAGTGGTGTGTTTTAGAGGTGGGATAAGAACAACTGAACATGGGACTTGCCTAGTGGTCCGGTGGTTAAAATCCACCTGCCAATGCAGGAGACATGGGTTCAATCACTAGTCCGGGAAAATTGCACATGCCGAGAGGCAACTAAGCCCATGCACCACAGCTACTGAATCAGCGTTCCAGGGCCCCAAGAGCCACACCTAATGAGCCCTTGAGCTGCAACTACTAAGGTCTGTGTGCCCTAGAACCTGTGCTCTGCAACGAGAAGCCACCACAATGAGAGGCCCATGCACCACAACAAGGAGTAGTCTCCTCTCACTGAAACTAGAGAAAGCCTGAGCAAAGCAATAAAGACCTAGCACAGCCATATAAAAAACAATTTTAAAAAATGAACAGAACCAGTTCTACTAGTAGAGTCTGACGCTGCTGTGAGCTGTGTCCTCCTGCTTCAACCATCCTTGTCCCCTGCTTCCCTGCAGGAGAACCCTGGCTTGATTACTGTGTCTCAGTGTGTTCCTACTTGGGTTTATCCTGCCTGGGACTCTCTGTGCTTTCTGGACTTTGTTGACTATTTCCTTTCCCATGTTAGGAAAGTTTTCAACTATTATCTCTTCAAATATTTTCTCAGGTCCTTTCTCTCTCTCTTCTCCTTCTGGGACCCCTATAATGCCTGTAATACCAATGGTGTGTTTCATATTGTCCCAGAGGTCTCTTAGGCTGTCTTTTTTTTTTTTTTTTTCATTCTTTTCTGAAGCAGTGATTTCTACTATTCTGTCCTCCAGGTCATTGATCCATTCTAATGCCTCAGTTATTCTGCTATTGATTCCTTCTAGTTGTTTTTT
>NW_011494884.1:1471290-1500365 GCF_000754665.1 Bison bison bison
TTTCTCAGGTCCTTTCTCTCTCTCTTCTCCTTCTGGGACCCCTATAATGCCTGTAATACCAATGGTGTGTTTCATATTGTCCCAGAGGTCTCTTAGGCTGTCTTTTTTTTTTTTTTTTTTTCATTCTTTTCTGAAGCAGTGATTTCTACTATTCTGTCCTCCAGGTCATTGATCCATTCTAATGCCTCAGTTATTCTGCTATTGATTCCTTCTAGTGTTTTTTCATCTTTGTTTGTTCTTTACAACTGTTCTTTACAAAAAACAGTTTGACCTGTTCTTTGCAGGTCTTTGGTGAACATTTCTTGCATCTTCTCCATTGTTTTCCTGAGATCCTGGATCATCTTCACTATCATTATTCTGATTTATTTTTCTGGAAGGTTGCCTGTCTCCACTTCATTTGTTTTTCTGGGGTTTTCTCTTGTTCCTTTATCTGGGACATAACTTTCTACTTTTTCATCCTGATTAACTTTCATCATGATTAATTTAGCCTCCTTCTTAGATGCTAAGAGCCTTGTGTAAGCTTCCTGATGGGAGTGCCTGGCAATGGGAAACACTGGCTTTCTCTCTGGTGGGCAGGGCCTTGCTCAGTAAAACTTAAATCCAATTATCTGCTGATTGATGGGGTTGTTCAGCTCAGTTCAGTCACTCAGTCGTGTTTGACTTTCTGTGACCCCATGGATGGCAGCAGGCTTCCCAAGCCATTGCCAACTTCCAGAGCTTGCTCAAACTCATGTCCATAGAGTCAGTAATGCCATCCAACCATCTCATCCTCTGTCGTCCCCATCTCCCCCCCACTTCAATCTTTCCCAGCATCAGGGTCTTTTCCAATGAGTCAGTTCTTTGCATCAAGTGGCCAAAGTATTGGAGCTTCGGCTTCAGCATCAGTCCTTCCAATGAATATTCAGGACTGATTTCCTTTAGGATGGACTGGTTTGATCTCCTTGCAGTTAAGGGACTCTCAAGAACACCACAGTTCAAAAGCATCAATTCTTCGGCTCTCAGCTTTCTTTATGGTCCAACTCTCATATCTGTATGTGACTACTGGAAAAACCATAGATTTGACTATATGGACCCTTGTCAGCAAAGTAATGTCTCTGCTTTTTAATATGCTGTCTAGGTTAATCATAGCTTTTCTTCCAAGGAGCAAAGCATCTTTTAATTTCATGGCTGCAGTAGCCCACACCCATTTGTGGTGCTTCCCACCAAAGTGTCTAAACCAGCACACCTGGGTTTAATCACATGGGAGATGAGCCCCATGGTGCCTGCAGAGGCTTCTTGAGTGGGAAGCAGGAGGGTCGTTGGGTGAGCGCATGAAACTGCAGGAACAGCAACTGTTACGTCCTCTTGAAGCCTTTGGGTGGTATTTGGGGGGCTCTGAAGAGCTCCAGTACCACAGTCCTTTATGTCTCAGCACAGAAAAGATTTCATCCAGAGGCAAAGTGATAGATAAGAAGTGATTTACTAGAAGAGGACACTTGTGAGGCTTACAAGTGGGCAGGTGAGGAGGTGCCTTGACCCAAGAACTTACTGGGCTACAGTTTTATGATCATGGGAAAAGTGGGGAGAAAAAGAACTTCATTGTCTTTCTTGTGTAGACATCATGCTTCCAACATCAGCTCCTCCTCCAGGTTAAGCTGAGTTTTCTTTTCCCTGCATGGTCATGCTAGGTCTGTGTACAAACAACATGTCCTAGGGATCATTAACTTACTGAGCAGGATGTGGGTCTCCTGCCACCATTGTTTTACTGTTTGGAGTGCACATCTCATGCTTCTGTTGCACAGTTTTGTTGCTAAGCAAGCCTGCTTGCTTGGTTTTGTGTTTAAATAAACATGCTTTTGGAGTAATCATTACCTTACAAGGGTCTCCCATATTTTTTCTACTTACAATCCCCTAATGAGAGTAACTATTTAATCATCTACTTTATCCCTTTATTTTGTCCCTATCATTCTGGCTTAAACAACACCATAAGTCACATCATCTAAGGGTCATTCAGATGGGGGTCTCCTCCCCTCCCCAGACAGGGGAGCATGGAGTTCACGCCCAGTGGGTGCATCCTTGTGCTCATTTCTGCCCTGTGAACATGGAAGTTATATTCACCTATATTATGCTTTAAATAGAGCTTGAAATGTGCCCAATTGAGGAAATATTTACACATGATCAAGGAAATGTGACAGAAAAAAAGGTTCAACTGCAGGAAATGGCCCTGTTCTTGGAAGGAATCCAGATAGGAGTGCAGGCCTTGCGTGATGAGGCCACTGCAGAGACTTCATCCTGCACCTTTCCCTTCCCTGCCTCTGGAGCCATGTCCTCAGGATGTGCTTCCTTCCTCTGTGTGGAATACCTGCTGAGCCATCAAAGAGAGAAAGGGTAGTGGGAGATGTGGTCACAGGTCCTTCCTGAAATGCCCCCCCATTCCCCTGAATGCCCAGAAGGTGTGCAGTGACCCTTAGGACCGAACACAGGCTGGGCAGGTGTCCTCTCAGGTGCCCCACAGGTGAGGGCAAGGGGCGATGATGGGGATGGGCACAGAGGCTACTCCACGTCCTGCTACTTCTCAAGGAGGAAGCTTTCCCTTCTGCCTGTGCCCAGTAATGGAGTCTGCACACAAAAAAACTCTACATCCTCTCCAAGACAAGTCAGGCATCATGGAACCATAGCTTCCCACTGCGCTTGCTCGTGACACCAAACACCTAGTCTATGCCCATGGAATTGTCCACTTCTGGTAGCAAGCTGGCCAGCACATCCTCTCTGTGTCTAAAGGACATGGGGCAGCTCTTGTCGGTCCTGAAACTGATTGGTGTCATTTCTGGGGCCTCCAAAGAGCTCCGGTACCACAGTCCTTTATGTCTCAGCACAGGAAAGAATTCAGCAAGAGGCAAAATGATAGATAAGAAGTAATTTATTGGAATAGGATGATTGTGAGGCTTACAAGTGGGTGGGCAAGAGAAGGCATGCCCAATAACTTACTGGGTTACAGTTTTAGAATCAAAGGAAAAGTGAGAAGAGGGAAAATTTTTCTTTGTCTCTTTTGAGATGTCATGCTTCCATCATCAGCTCCTCTTCCAGGAGGAAGCTGGCATGGGAGTTTGGGCATGGGAGTTTTCTTGTCCCTACATGGTCATGTTAGGTCCACAAACAACTGTTTTTCATGTGTGCAGAGAGCATGTCTTAGGGACGGGATCATCACTTACTGAGCTTACTGGGCAGGATGTGGGTTTCATACCACCACTGTTTTATTGTTTTGGGGTATATCTCATGCTTCTACTGGAGAAGGCGATGGCACCCCCACACCAGTAGTCTTGCCTGGAAAATCCCATGGATGGAGGAGCCTGGTAGACTGCAGTCCATGGGGTCGCTAAGAGTCGGACACGACTGAGCGACTTCACTTTCACTTTTCACTTTCATGCATTGGAGAAGGAAATGGCAACCCACTTCGTATTCTTGCCTGGAGAATCCCAGGGACGGGGGAGCTGGTGGGCTGCCATCTATGGGGTCACATAGAGTCAGACACGACTGAAGCAACTTAGCAGCAGCAGCAGCATGCTTCTACTGTATGATTTTGTTGCTAATCAAGCCTGCTTTCTTGAGTAATTATTACCTTAACAGGGGTCTCCCACATTTTTTCTACTTACAATCCCCTAGGGGGGTTAACTATTTAATCACCTACTTTGTCACTTTACTCTGTCCCTATCAGTACCACAGTCAGAAGAGATGTAAAGGTGAATGAGACCTGAGATGCCTCCAGTAGGGATGGAGGCAGGACCAAGATTATATGAAGATCTCCCAAGACCCCAGGGGCAGCTGCTGTGGATTGACCTGGCTAGAGAGGGTTACCAAGTCTAAGCTCGTACTCCTTGCCACACAACAGGCCAATAATTGAGAGAGGAGTTATTGGGACAAGGAATAGTGACTTTATTGGGAAAGCCAGCTAATGGAGGGAGAAGATGGTAGGCTCATGCCCCAAAGAACCATCTTGCCTGAGTTAGAATTCAGGCTCCTTTTATACTAAAAGTGGAGGAAATAAGGTCAAACACTTCATGGTTCCCATCAGCCTCCGGATGGGCTGTGTTAATTACGTCCTCCCTGCAGTCACTCACAGGTGGACCTGATCAGGCTATTTCTTGTGAGCCAAACATAAGTACTTTAGCTTAATGCTCATTGCGTGGGAGCTGGGGTGCCCAGAGATGAGCCATTATGTAAAATTTAAGCTTATTGGCAACATCCCCTCAGTGATTATCCTGTAATAGAATACAAAGCGTTCTTCCCTATTACAAGAGGACAGGAGAGGGAGGAGGTGGTGAGCCTGGACCCCAGGAGGTGACTGGTAGCAGAGACAAGGGAGTGGAGTCATAGAGGGAACTCCTGGGAGGGTGAGCTCCCCACCCCAAGCTCAGGGGGTGAGGGTGAGATCTAATGCACATTTTCTATCAACTGATTAAATTTATCTCTTAGCTCCAAGCAGCAAGGGACACTCACTGGTCCAGCGTCCTCTGTATCCTGCTTCTCCTCCTGCATCATGTGACCTCACATGCCACAAACCGAAGCCCACAGCTCACAGGGGATGGAGCAGGCATGGTTTCAGTCTCTCTGACCCTAAAGTCACTGATGAACCACTTTCCCGCCCTGGTGGGGAAGCAGGGACTGGACATAGTGGGTCCATTGATCTATGAGGACAAGGGTCCAGGGCTCCTGGGGAAATAGCTAACTCTGGGGCTGGAGCAGGAAACACACAGGTGAGCGGGTAGCCTCTGGTGGTGTCAGAGATGAAGGAAGTGTGAGCACATGTGCACACACACATAGGCCCATGTACATAATCACAGGACAGCACAAACGGTCCACTGGAAAGAGCTCCCATGGCCAAACTGGCAGAATTTGAACAAGGAACGTAAACTTATATTGCCTTGTAACTCAAAGTTTGAAATAAACACCATGAATTTATACTGATATTGAGTAAATAAATGGTGAAGGATATTCAAATCTCCAGTACAGAAAAATCCCCAATAAAGTAAGTAGATCTCCCTCCTCAAGCAGGTGGACTTTTAAGTGTGGGCTGAGTCAGTGACTTCCTTCCAAGGAGGACAGTGTGGAAAGGAGGGAATGGTAACTGTACAGGAGAAACCCTCAGACACTGCCTGGCCAGGCAATCAAGGTCAACATCAAGTGATGAGTCATGCTGATGGGAGGTGTTCTGGCTGATGGGATGGGAGGGCACTTCATCTCTGTACACCCATCACCCCAGGGTAATCATGAGAAAAACACCAGACAAATCCCAGCATGAGATGTCCCACAAAGCACCTGACCAGCGCTCCTCGAAACTATCCAGGTCATCAAAACTGTCCAGGTAATCAAAACAAGGAAAGGGAGAAACTCTGAGCCAAAATAAACCTAGGAGACACATTTAAATGTAGTGTGGTCCCTGGAAGGGATCTGGGAACAGAAAAGGGACATTCAGGGCAAGTGAGGAAATCTGATGAAGTGTGGAATTCAGTTAAAAATGTATCCATGTGAAGTCAACTATACTCCAATAAAAAACTATTTTAGAAATTAATAACAATATCAGTTGCACCAAAAAATGCATCAATGTTCATTCATTGATAGTGACAAATGTACAATGTCAGTCACTGCAGAAGCTGGCTTGCAGTAGATGGAAACCATCTGTACCATCTTTGCAATAATTCTGTAAATCCAAAAGTGTTCTAAAATGTAAAGTGTATTAAAATTATATGAATACATACAGTGGGCACTGGGGTTGTGGAAAAAAGGGTGAAGATCCATGACCCTTGAAGTTCATTTCCAGCATGAAGTTGGATGTTGCCATGAGAACCCCAGTCCTGAAAGATCTGCTCATCTCCCCAAGGCAACCAAAGCACTCTCAGCACATTATACTTGTATGTGTGGTTATGCTTCGTTTACTTCCACCCCAAATGAGGTATGTGATGCTTGAAAGCATGGAGTATATAAAGGGATTCAGTAGGGGGACTTTCTTCTTTGTTACTTTGGCCACAAAGCCTCCTGATAGCCTCATTGGAGATAGTCAGGATGTAAACAAGTTTATACATATATATGGATGTATATCTATAGGGCTTTCCTGCTGGCTCAGATGGTAAAGAATCCACCTTCAATGCAGGAGACCCAGGTTCAATCCCTGAGCCATGAAGATCCCCTGGAGAAGAGAATGGCCACTCACTACAGTATCCTTGCCAGGAGGATCCCAAGGACAGAAAAGCCTGGTGGGCTACAGTCCATGGGGTTGCAAAGATTCAGACACGATTTGAGCAACTAACACACATGCATGTGTATCTATACATACGGTTTGTCTACAAATGGTAACACATATATATTTGTATACTATACAACCTTCCTTTTCTCAATGAACAAAAATCTCAAAGATTCTTCTGCATTAGAACTACCTGGCCATCACTATGGTCCAAGCCTGCAGGGCATCCATGGTTCAGACGCCCACGATTCACTGAAGTGATTTCCTCTCTGCAGACATTTATCTCTGTCTTTTGTTACAACAGACAAGCCTGCAGTGAACATCCTGGCACTGACGTCCTTGTGCGCATCACAGCACTATTTTTAATGCCTGCTCAGAGAGCTGCGGGAATATTGCATGATCATTTATATAATGGATCCCTGTTTTTAAACATTTAGATTGCCTCCAATTTTTCCACCATTATAAATAGCATTGCTATGATCATAAATCTTCATACACACCCCGGAATATTTCCCTGGGATGAATTTCTAGAAGGAGGTGCTGAGTAAACAGGTTTTAACCTTAAAGCTGCTTCAAGTTCATTTCACAAGAGCTGAGTCAGGCCTGCTTTGTCTGGTGGTGCAGGCTGCACACTGCTGGGAGGTCTCAGAAGGAGCAGGAAGGAGCCCCTGGTCCACTCCTCAGGTATCCAGGTGTCCCCTGGAGCAGAGAGCTTTTTCTCATCTGCACAAAGCCACTGCAGATGCTAGCAGGGCTCTAGCTGAATTGTCAGAGTTTGAGGTCAGAGGAGCCTTCTGAGTGGAACCACCTGCCTGGGCGCCAGAGCCCCAGGGAGTGGGGTCAGTGCCAGCAACTGGTCTCATTTAGGTGGCCCTGCGCATCACCTGGGGTGAGGGGCAGTGAGATCTCCCTTCTATCAACAGCCCTGGGCCTGTTACCAGCAGCAGGCACGGAGTCCCCCACTGGTCCCCAGCTGAGCGATGCTTCCCTGGGTGCTGAGGGCTTGCCCATCCCCATAAATCACCCCACGTGGACTGTCCATGTCCTGTGGTCCTGAGAGCCTGTGGACCCCAGAATGGAGGGCAGGGCCTGGGCAGCAGAGGGATGGTGCTGGGGGCAGTGGGGAAGTCCCTGCCCCTGACACGGGGGTTGGATGGATGGGGCTGGGGGTGCTGCTGAGCTGTGGGGCCCCTGGTCATGCCCAGCACAGCGTGAGGTGTCAGAGTCCCGATAGCAAGCTATAGAAGGGAAATCAGGGTAGTAGGGAGATGCAGACAGACACTGTTTTGTGAAAACCCAGTCCCCGGGCTGGGGAGCCACCTCTGCCTCCAGGGGCCTGCCAGGGGTCACCCAGCACCTCTGCCATGAGGGTGGGTGTCTCAGCTGAACTCTCCCAAGGTTGTCATGATTATACTTTCTGGTAAAATCCTGGCAGAGAGGCAGCCTCCATCCACAGCAAATAACAGCAGTCACCTAGGAGCAATAGAGTGGATCTAAGTGGATGAAAATACACTTAGAGTAACCTCTTCTATGACGATGTTCCAGACAGGTTTGCAGGGTCTGAATGGAAGCAGCCCTTCCAGGCGACCCTGTGATGGGAGAGTCAGGACCATATTCACCGCAGAGGCAGCAGCGAGAGTTCAGGAGCTTCCAGCAGCCTTTGATTGCAGTTAATGCACTGACCTTGTTCGATTTCAAACCCCTGCTTGGTGCAAAAGCGGCTCTTCGGAGACGATGGGCTTTTAATGATCACCCTTGACCTTGTCAGCTCTGTGACTAAATTTACGAGAGAGAGAGAGAGAGAGAGAAACAGAGACAGGGACAGAGAGAGGGAGAGAGAAGAAATGGCATCAGGACTGTCTTCTGGGAGGTGCAGGGCGGCCCTGCCAGGACCCTAGTCTCTAGTCCTGTGAGGTGGAGTCTGGGCAGGGGAGAAATTTGGCATTCTCCTTTTTCCTTCCTTTGCAAAGAGAGGAGGAACGAGAGCCAGAGGATGGGGGCGGAGAGAGGAAGAGAAACATCTCATGTCTGCTCCGGGGTCGGGAAGCACTGATCCCAGTGGGCACGTCCACGGGTACCCCTGATGGTGTCAGACAGGATCAGGGAGAGAGCAGGGCAGCTGGGCAGCTGGAAGGGTGGTGCTCATGACACAGTCAGCTGCCACCACCTCCCAACCCTCCCTGCCCTGTGGCTTTGAGCTCACCTGGCCCCTGACAATTGTTAGTGTTGAAATAACATGAATGAGTCTCTAAATGTGGTGAACAGGTACTGCTCCAAGTTCCCTAAGTGCCCAGCCTTCTGCCAGGCTCCCACATAGATCCCTCAGGACCCAGTGACTAAGGGGTTAATGCCTGGCGAGACTGAGTCAGGGAGGGTTTGGGGAGGGACACACTGAGTCCCCAGGGAAAGCTACTCCCCAGCCCCACAACAGTGTTTCCACACCAGAATCACCAGAATGTGGCCAAACATTCCAGTTCTTTGAGAGTAGTTTCCAAATATGTAAATATTGCTTCAGACTTTTATGTACTTTTTTTTTTTTTTCCAAACTATAAGGCATGCAGAATCTTAGCTCCCCGACCAGGGTGAAACCCATGCCCACCCCACCCGCCGGCCCCCAGCAGTGGAAGGCAGAGTTGTAAGCACTGGACCATCAGGAAGTTCCCAGATTTTAAAAAAAACCCTCTGTGGATCAAACTTGACCCATTCCAGACTGAATGCAGACCGTAGGCAGCAGGGAGAGCTTTTTGGTCCAAAACCCACCTATGTCTTCAGTTCATTTCAGTTCAGTCGCTCAGTCGTGTCTGACTCTTTACGACCCCATGAACCACAGCACACCAGGCCTCCCTGGCCATCACCAACTCCCGAAGTCCACCCAAACCCATGTCCATTGAGTTGGTGATGCCATCCAACCATCTCATCCTCTGTCATCCCCTTCTCCTGTCCTCAATCTTTCCCAGCATCGGGGTCTTTTCCAATGAGTTAGCTCTTCGCATCAGGTGGCCAAAGTATTGGAGTTTCCACTTCAACATTAGTCCTTCCAATGATCACCCAGGACTGATCTCCTTTAGGATGGACTGGTTGGATCTCCTTGCAGTCCAAGGGACTCTCAAGAGCCTTCTCCAACACCACAGTTTAAAAGCATCTGCACTCAGCTTTCTTTATAGTCCAACTCTCACATCCATACATGACCACTGGAAAAACCATAGCCTTGACTAGACGGACCTTTGTTGGCAAAGTAATGTCTCTGCTTTTTAATATGTTGTCTAGGTTGGTCATAACTTTCCTTCCAAGGAGTAAGCATCTTTTAATTTCATGGCTGCAATCACCATCTGCAGTGATTTTGGAAAATCACTGCAGAAAAATAAAGTCAGCCACTGTTTCCACTGTTTCCCCATCTATGGGTCATGAAGTGATGGTACCAGATGCCATGATCTTAGTTTTCTGAATGTTGAGCCGTCTGCTGCTGCTGCTGCTGCTGCTAAGTCACTTCAGTTGTGTCCAACTCTGTGTGACCCCCATAGACGGCAGCCCACCAGGCTCCGCTGTCCCTGGGATTCTCCAGGCAAGAACACTGGAGTGGGTTGCCATTTCCTTCTCCAATGCATGAAAGGGAAAAGTGAAAGTGAACTCGCTCAGTCAAGTCTGACTCTTAGTGACCCCATGGGCTGCAGCCTATCAGGCTCCTCCGTCCATGGGATTTTCCAGACAAGGGGTTGAGCTGTCTACACCCCCTAAATTCTGCAGAGCTTCAGGACCCCTAAACCCACCAATTTTCATTTACATGGGGATTCAGACTTGGAAGCCCAGTGGAGCCAGGGCATTTGGGGACATTGCCCAGGGGGTGCTCAGGTGGGTTTTCTCCCTTTGACAATCCCCTCCCCCACTCATTCAGAAGACCCTGATTGGGCTCCCAGGGCCATGGGCAGGGCTGTGAAAAGCCCAGACAGGTTTACTCAGCACCTTGACAGAGTGAATGTGATCCCTGAGATTTAACTCTGGGAACACAACAGTGCCCCAGATACAGGAAACACTGTTTGTCACCATCATTTCTATGCTATTCACTCACCAACCATCATTTATATGCTAATCAGCCTCTCAAGCCTGTTGGACACCAGGTATTACTTGCCTCCATTTCTGTGTCTGGTCCCAGCACTGAAGTCACACCTCTGGGCTTCTTAAATCAGAACTTCCGGGTTTAGCCCACACCCCACTGCTTGTTACCACCTCAGAGTCTGCCAGGTTGGGTGCCCCGGCTGCCAGCCTCTTAGGCAGGAGGTAGATGGTTCCCACTGACCCCCCCTGACCCCAGGCCCTGGGAATCAGAAGGCAGAGGCCAGCTCTCTGTGGATTGGGCTCAGATTACGAAGACTGTCCGTGCACGTGCTGGCCTCACTGGCCTTTACTGGGTGAATACCTCCCTAACAGATCCTCCTAATGGCAAAACTACACAGCGCTGGTAGTGCGGGGGCAACAAATTCACCTGCCAATGCAGGAGACGCAGGTTTGAATCCTAGGCAGGGAACTAAGATCTCACTTCAAACCACGCCCACTGCTGTCTCTCTGAGATCAGATGCATCATCCAGCAAGGAGGCCCACTGGGAGGACATTTCTCTTCCTGGAGCCCCCAGAGGAGGCAGCCATGGTGGGGGTGAAACAGTCCCACTCCCTGAGGAAGCACATCCCTACAGGGCAATCCAAGGGGACAATTATGGGGCAGACGCTCGGGCTGTTCCAGGGGTCTGAGAAGCACTGACCCCCTCAGGGTCCCCCTGCCAGAGCCCCTTCATTAAAGCATGATTTGGCTGGCTCAAATCACATTTAAAAGCATGTAAAACAGAGATTGCAAAGTGGTGACCTGAAGGAGAGATGTTTGTTTGGCCAGCTTCTTCCGACTTTAAAAAGTAGCAAAAGAGGTTCACATAACACCCCAGACTTTTCACCTGCTCATCAGCAGCCCTGGGCTAAGGTCCTCTTCAGCACTGTGGCATCCTCATTGGCGTCATATGCCTGACATGTTTCATATTCCAGATGCAGAGGCCAAGACTATTTGGAGATTGCTTTTTTAAATAAAATTTGTATTGGAGTATAATCGCTTTCCAACGTTTCTGCTGTATAACAGTGTGAATCAGCTCTATGTATACATATATCCCCTCCCTCTTGGACCTCCCTCCCACCCTGCCATCCCACCCCTCTATGTCATCACAGAGCACTGAGCTGAGCTGCCTGTGCTCTTCAGCAGCTTCCCCCTGGCTGTCTCTCACACATGGTAGTGTATATGTCAATCCTAACCTCCAACTTGTCCCATCCTCCCATTCTTCCCATGTCCATGTGTCCATTCTCCATGTCTGCGTCTCTATTTCTGTTTTGCAAATAGGCTCATCTGTACCTTTTTCCTAGATTTCACATATATGTATTAATATATGATTATTTGTCTGTTTCTGACTTACTTCGCTCTGAATCATAGACTGTAGGTCTATCCACATCATTACAAATGACCTAATTTTGCTCCTTGTTATGGCTGAGTAATATTCTGTTGTATATATGTACCTGATTTTCTTTATCACTTCATCTGTCAGTGGACACTTGGCGGACTCTTAAAGAACCAGGTTGTTTTGGGGGTTTTAAGGTTTTGAGGCTTAGAAAAGATTTAATATGGGATAGATCAGTGAGTGAATAGCTGATTTGCCAAGACCACCTGCTCCTTGTGGAAGGAAATCCACTAAGAATTGGTCTCAGTGTCTCAGGGGAAAAAAACATTTTCCCACTTTGCTTCTGCCACTGATTTGGAGCAGAGTCTTGAGTGAAAGACAGGGTCTTTCAAGAATGACCCTGCATGAGGGCAGTTTAGTGCTACCATTTTCATTCTTTCAGGGCTCATTTGACAGGTGGCAAAGAATGTTACTTGACAACAGCATACTAAATGTTCTCATGCCTGTTTCACAAATCACCAGTGAGCCTGCAAACACTTTATACATTATGTCATGCCATGCTCTGCTGTGCTAAGTCGCTTCATGTCTGACTCTTTGCGACCCTATGGACTGTAGCCTACCAGGCTTCTCTGTCCATGAGATTCTCCAGGCAAGAATACTGGAGTGAATTGCCATGCCCTCCTCCAGGGGATCTTCCCGACCCAGGGATCAAACCCCATCTCCTGCAGCTCCCACATTATAGGTGGATACTTTAGTAGTGAGCCACAGGGGAAGCCGGCTTGTACATTATGCATGCCCCAAAATTAACCCCACCACCACCACCACCGTGAGGGGCTGAATGCTGCCTGCAGTGTCCTGGGCTCAGAGTGCCATGGAGCAACTAAGCCCAAGGGCTACAACTACCCATGCTCCACAACAAAACAAGCTTCCACAATGAGAAGCCTGAGCACCACAACTAGAGAGTAGCCCCCAATCTCTGCAACCAGAGAGAAGCCTGTGCAGTCAGGGAGATCCAGCACAGTCAAAAATAAATACATAAATAAAAATTTTTTTTAAAAAAAGGAACTATGTCAGTATATCACAATATATGGAAAAGGCCATGATTTTTATATGAGCAAAAGATTTTAATAGGCACTTCACCAAAGAATATATCTGAATGGCTAAGTACATGAAAAGACACTCAATATTATTCATCATTAGGGAAAAGCAAACTAAAGCCATAATGAGGTACACACCCCCTAGAATGGCTGTGAAATCAAAACAATGGACTATGGAAAATGATGCAGCTATTTGGAAAACAGTTTGGCAGTTCCCCAAAAGTTAAATACAGAGTTACACATGTCTTCATTTCCCACTGCTGCTGTAACAAATGACCACAAATTCAGTGGCTTGAAACAACACAAATGTATTGTCTTACACCTCTGGAGGTCAGGAGTCTTAGAGGCTGAAGCCCAGGTGCCAGCAGGGCTGGTTCCACCTGAAGTCTCCAGGGGAGACTCTGTTTCTTGCCTTCTTCTCTTCTAGAGGCGTTGGCATCCGATCTGCTTCCATGTTCAAGGCTGGCCCCCCTGACTCCCAACTCCCTCTTATGTGGACCCTTGTGACCACACTGAGCCCAAGCGGATGATCCGGGATAATCTACCTCAAGATCCTTAACTTAATCCCATCTGCAAAGCCTCTCTGGCCACGCTAGGCCACATTCACAGTGAATGTGTGGGTACTGACGCTGAGACACATCTAACAGGAAAGGTGAAATGGGTATTCCAGATAATGGCTGGGAGGCACGAGACAGCTCAGGGTCAACTGCCGACGGATTTCACACAGGAAACCACTTCCCTTCTTCCCGACTCTCACAGAGCACCTCAAGCTCTGACCCCAAATTTATCACAATGGCTCGATTCAGATGAAAGAGTCCATGAATGATACCAAACAGTGAAACTGGAATACAACTTCAATGGATAAAATGATGACAGGTAACAATTTGGTCGAGTGTAAAACGGATATCCTCATTTTCTTTAAGATTTTTAAAGTAACATTTTTTTCTTAAAAGCTAATATGTGCGTAACAGGAAACCAAAAAACAAAGGCATTCATATCACAGGCAGTTGACCGTCTGATGTATCCTTCTAGGTGTCATTTGCGTATTTTTGAAACTAAGAATCCATTTTTATGCAACTAAGATCACACAGTTATGTATCAGGCTGTCCCACACATCATGAATATTTACCATTTCAAAGTCCCAAAGCTATGAATATTCTGATAACCAAGAATATACTATATCAACTCAATCTGGAAGGAAAAAAAAAAGCAATCCTGCCTTTCTTGGTGACAAAAATTTCAGAAAACACAAAAATGGCAACAGGCCTCTAAAGATACTAGCAGAGTTATGACTAAAATATTACATCCCCTTAACGTTCAATTAAAAATGAGACATAAAGCAACAGAGTACAAAAAGAATAATGCCTCCAAGAGGATTCATTATCTGATCTAAACTGTTAAAATGTTAGCAAAAAGGTACGTTTCCATTGAATTACTGAACAATGAACTCGTAGCACAGCCAAGAGATGTGCACACATCCATAAAGTGAAGTCCCTCAGTCATGTCTGACTCTTTGCGACCCCATGGACTGTAACCTACCAGGTTCCTCCATCCATGGGATTTTCCAGGCAAGAGTACTGGAGTGGGTTGCCATTTGGTCATCATCAAAATATAAACATGAACACATCCACACACATCCCTCCCTTATACTTCCTTCTGCCCTCTGCCGCTAACCTAATAAACAAGTCCTGACATACATTTCTCAGAGACAGTTTAAGAATTCCATGTCCAAGATGTTGTTTGTTTGTTTTTTTTTTAATCAATTACAACAAAGACAGTTGGGCTTCCAGGTGGCTCTAATGGTAAAGAACCTGCCTGCCATAAGAGACACGAGATGCAAGTTCAATCCCTGGGCTGGGAAAATCCCCTGGAAGAGGGCATGGCAACCCACTCTAGTATTCTTGCCTGGAGAATCCCATAGTCAGAGGAGCCTGGTGGGTTATAGTCCATAGGGTCACAAATGGTCGGACACACTTGAGGCAATGTAGCACACATTCACAACAAATACATTTACAAATTGGTTAATTTACTAGCTCAACTTATCATACATTGTCACCTCAGGACTTCTAACAAGCCAAGATGTTGCAAAATAAAGAATGAACCTTGTCCACAATAAACTAGGTACTTTACAAAAATGCAGTTAAGACCTAAAACTGTCTTCTAGATATGGACATATTAGCCAAGAGCCCTTTCCCTCAGTGTTCCTCTTACCCCTCCTCCAGCATTTCAGCAATGTACCAGACAACATCCAGCTCCAAGACACTCCCAGGAGACACAGCCCTTCCTAACAACAAAAGGACATCTCTAAAGGGGTTATTTTACTATCTCTGCTTTTAATGCACTTTGGGCATTGAAAAGAAAAGTGGGAAAGGGCTTCTCTGGTGGCTCAGACAGTAAAGAATCTGCCTGCAATACAGGAGACCAACGTTGGAACCCTAGGTTGGGAAGATCCCCTGGAGAAGGGAATGGAACCCACTCTAGTGTTCTTGCCTGGAGAATTCCATTGACAGAGGAAACAGCAGGCTACAGCCCATGGGGTTGCAACGAATCGGCAACAGGCCTCTAGATAAAGATATTGACAAGAGTTATGATTAAAATACATTTCCTTAATGTTCAACTTTGGGCATTAGGACTTGCTTATTCTTTAATACACAGCAATATGAACTAAAATGCACAAACAGAACAATGGCTAGACAATCTGAACTTGTCTAAAGGCTAATGGGCCCTGAGAGCTTCTCTCTGCACTTCCTTCCCTGTCCCCCACTCCCACCCTCACCCCCAGTGAACAGCCAGCTTACTCTCCAAGACTCGCTTAACAAGTCCACTCCCCAAACATAACCATTCCTGTGAATTAACAAAATACATACTTAAAAGATGCTACTTTAACTCTCTACTTCCAAAATAGGCTGTGTACTTTTACACATCTAGAAAGGCTAGATGTTTCAAATAAGGACTTAAGTTTGTCCAGTATACATACACGTAGCAGCAATGAGTACATTGCACACAAAGGCTATCTAGTCCAAAGTGTCATCTAAATAGAACCACTCTAGCCAAGAACCACACCCCTTCTCATCTCTAGCAACCCAGTGGACAAATCTAATAAGCATCTGTAATGCTTAGAAGGGATTTTAACAACTTCACTTCCACCAGTTGTTTTCGGAATCTTTCCTATGAATTTTAATATAAAATGTACCCAATGTATTTATTTGCTGTTTTTTGTCACACACTGGCAACCTCTTTATAGATGTTGTAAACTTGGACATTTATGCCTTATGTACAGCAATGAGATCAAACTAGTCAATCCTAAAGGAAATCAACCCTTGGAAGGACTGATGATGAAGCTGAAGCTCCAATACTTTGGCTACCTGATGCGAAAAGCTGACTCATTGGAAAAGACCCTGATGTTGGGAAAGACTGAAGGCAGGAGGAGACGACAGAGGATGAGACAGTTGGATGGCACCGACTCAGTGGACATGAGTTTGAGCAAGCTCCAGGAGATGGTGAAGGACAGGGAAGCCTGGTGTGCTGCAGTCCATGGGGTTGCAAAGAGTTGGACACAACTGAGCAACAATACTTCAGTTCAGTTCAGTCGCTCAGTTATGTCCGACTCTTTGCAACCCCATGAATCGCAGCACGCCAGGCCTCCCTATCCATCACCAACTCCCAGAGTTCACTGAGACTCACGTCCATGGAGTCAGTGATGCCATCCAGCCATCTCATCCTCTGTCGTCCCCTTCTCATCCTGCCCCCAATCCTGCCCAGCATCAGGGTCTTTTCCAATGAGTCAACTCTTCACATGAGGTGGCCAAAGTACTGGAGTTTCAGCTTTAGCATCATTCCTTCCAAAGAAATCCCAGGGCTGATCTCCTTCAGAATGGACTGGTTGGATCTCCTTGCAGTCCAAGGGACTCTCAAGAGTCTTCTCCAACACCACAGTTCAAAAGCATCAATTCTTCGGCGCTCATGTATACTATATACACAGGTATGTAAAACAAAATGCAGAGACACATAAGGGACAATGGTTAATCTTGCTTCACTATAAACATACTGGTATAAACGCCCTGGTACTTTCTTTTTCCCTGAACCAGCACAAATAAAATAATGTGTACTGCTCAGAGAGGTGGTTAAATCATTCCATTTCTTAAAAGACAGTAATTCATACGAATTTTTTAAAAAGGATATATCTACAAAATATATTATTTCATGACCTCTATTTTTAACATACTTTGTGCACTTTTAAACATCTAGAAAGACTAGATGTTTCAAATAAGATGTTTCAAGTAAGACTAGATGTTTCAAACTTAAGTTTATCCACTATACACACAGTAGTGTTGAATAAACTAGACACAGGTAACAATGGCTATATTCAAAAGTGTCCTCTACAAAGGAATATTCTAGTCTAGAATCTTTCATTTCTCCCAATTCCTCCTTTTCACCATCCAGCCAACAGTGGGCGGTAAACACAGGCACATATGTTACTTAGATGTGGTTTACAATTTCACTTCCAAAGGTCCTTTTCAGAAGACAGGTCCTTTCAATGAATTTTAACACAAAGTGTACAAAATGTGTTAGTTTACTAACCCTATTTTTGTCATTCACTGGCAATCTCTTTAATATCTAGAAACTAGATATTATAAAATTGGGACCCATTTCTCCAGTATATATACATCAAAGTTAAACGAAATACATTTAACATAAACGTTAAACTGAAATGTTCTAGTACACATCTTTTGCAATCTTCCCTCCCACCTCCCTCAACCCAATGAAAAAGCACAGAGTATACTGTTCAGACAAGAGGTTTAACAATTCCATTTCCAGTAAGTGGTGGATCTGTGCCATTCATAAATGAAGGTGACCACAGCCTCAGGTGTGATATGACCAAGTCACACAGCAAGGAACAAAGATTTATCCGTCCAGCATGTTGACAGCAGGAATAGAGATCTCCCCTTACACATCTGAGCCAAGCAGCGGCCCAAGTAGGAAAGAAATATGAAGCTGTTTACAAAAGTGCTTCACTGTAACTGCGTAGAGGCTTTCACTCTGAAAATTAGATTTCAAAGAAATTTAGGAGAAAGGCTAAATCAAGAAATATACTAGGGAGTTACAGTTCAAGATGATGGAATAGAAGCACATGAGCTCATCTCCTGCGAGAGCACCAAATCACAACTAGCTGTTGAACAACCATCAACAGGAGGACACTGGGACCACCAAAAAAAAAAAAAGATACCACACGTCTAAAGACAAAAAAGAAGCTGCAGCGAGACAGTAGGAGGGGAACAATCATGATAAAATCAAATCCCATACCTGCCGGGTGGGTGGCCCACAAACTGGAGAATAATAATACCAAAGAAGTTCTTCCACTGTTGTGAAGGTTGTGAACCCTATGTCAGGCCTCCCAGGCTGAGGATCTGACAAAAGGACTGGGAATCCCCAGGGAATCTGACCTTGAAGACCAGTGGGATTTGATTACAGGACTTCCATAGGACTGGGGGAAACAGAGATTCCAGCCTTGGAGGGCACAAACAAAATCTTGTGCACACCAAGACTGAGGAAAGGAGCAGCCACTCGACAGGAGACCGAACCAAAACTACCTGCTGGTATGGAGGGCTCCTGTGGAGGCGTGGGTCAGCCGGACTCACCACAGGGATGGGGGCACTGGCAGCAGCTGTCCTGGAAAGTCCCCATTGGCCTAAGCCCTCTTGGAGGTCACCATTAACCCTATCATAGAGCCCTTAAACCCAGGGCTGGGTCACCTCAGGCCAAACAACTACCAGGGAGGGAGCACACCACCACCAATCAGCAGATAATTGGATTAAAGCTTTAGTGAGCAAAATCCAGTTTTTCCCATCACCAGCCTCTTAGCCTCCTCCATCAGAGAGCAGACAGAAGCAAGAAGGATCATAATCCCACAGTGGCTACACATTACACAAAGTTAATCACAAGAAAAAGGTAGAAAGTTATGTCCCAGATAAAGGGACAAGATAAATCCCCAGGGGGGGAAAAAAAAAAAAACCTAAATGGAGAGAAGCAATCCTTCAGAAAAAGAATTCAGAATAATGACAGTGATGATCCAGGATCTTGGGAAAACAATGGAGAAGATGTAAGAAATGTTTACCAAAGACCTACAAGAACTAAAGAACAAACTAACTGAAATAAATACACTAGAAGGAATCAATAGCATGTACGAACTTCCACTTACCGCATCACTCTGCTTAAGCCCCCAAATTGTATGTAATTATTTTATATTGTTATAGGTTAATCATGTTCCCATTATGGCTTTCAACTGTAATCATTTTATTTTTTGTCTGGCTACTGATTGTGAAATTTGATAACCATCTTTTGCTACTGTGATAATGTTAACTATTACCTAATCATGTTATATCATGATTGGTCAACAGAAAAATAATAGAATTCTATACCACCAAACTATCATAGTTTAATCTGTAATCACTTTTTAAAATCCAGATGCATAATCAGAATTATCAGATAATCAGAATTATCTTGGAGTTTTTTGAAAAATACAAATGCCCAAGTATTGGTTTTTTCCTCCAAAGCTTCAGATATGTTTCTGATGAGCAGCCATGTTTAAAAACAACTGGACTATATGAGGATCTTGTAATTTTACCTAGTTTGTTTCACTTTTTCTACTTCATATTCAGTGCTCTCACTTCATTTAGTTTGTTTTCCAATTTCTCTATCTCTTCTATGTTCTTTCTCAAGTTTTTATCAATTGTAGTAGAAAAGCTTTTGAATACATATATATAAATAGTATGTATAACATATATGTCTAGAAAACTTCTGAATTTTTGCCTAACTAAAAAATAAAGAGAACTCTTTACATTAAAAAAAATTTTTAATAGTACTGGTGAAGAGAGATTTAAAAAATGAGATGTTTGTTTGTAGTCCAAGTTTTTGTTGTTATTTTTTGCTAAGAAATGCTTCTCTTCCTGAGGTTCCAAAGCTTCTGAAAATAACAAAATGGAAGGGATGGGGAAGAAATTCACTTGTGAACGGTTAAATATATGGTATCTTTAGTCTTTAAATAAAAACAAGATTCCGTCACCAACCCACACACTACTGTACTGCCACAACACTATATTTTTTTCCATCTTCAAACTAGGTTATAAAATATCCAGTTGAAGGAGACAAGCCCGGCTCACACTGTAGACAAGACGCCTTCATGTTGAGAACATAATAGCAGAGGTGGACTGGAAGGGCATTCTAACATTCAGTGTATAGCATGAGAAAGCATCCCCATAAGAAATATCCACTTACAAAATATTCCAACAGAACAGATTTATCTTTACATGTCTGTCTCCCCACCTTGATCATGAGCCTTTCAAAGACAGGGAACATCAACTCTCTTATTTCCAGTGCTGAGCACATTCGGCCTGGCAAGACAGTTGCCTTGATGGGTAGGAGCACAGGCCCTGGGGGCATGCAGCCAGAGATGTGTGACCTTGGACAAGTTAACGAACATCTCCAGGTAAGACTGAGATCACAGGACTTCTATCAAAGAATAGAATTCAACTGAGCAAACCTTAAAGATCTCACTGGTTTATTCAATGATTCATATATCAGGTAGCATCCAAATTAACATACAGAAAGAAGCACCAAGAAGCTGTACAAAACAACTTTTATAGGGGACTTCCTTGGTGGTCCAGTGGTTAAGACTCCATGCTCCCAATGCAGGGGATCCGGGTTCAATCCCTTGTCAGGGAACTAGATCCCTGCATGCCACACCTTAAGACCCAGCACAGCCAAATATATATAACCTTTCATAGGTAGAAGGGAGCAAGAACAAGAAGTCATACTAGCCCCCAGACAGGTTGGTTATTGCAAGATTACTCTCCTGGAGGAGGTGGCAAGGGTCTAAAAAGCAAGTCACCTAACTAGTGCTAACTAGTGTTTATCAGGTGAATCCTGATTTGCTGATTTAAGATTCCATTTCTAAGAGAGCCAAAACCATAATTAAATCAAGTCTTAGTCTGATGACTTAGCATCATCAACCCCATTTGGGGACTGTTGTCTTGTTTCTCACCGGGTCTCATGAGGACCAAATGGGTCCTACATGTGCTCGGGAAGGCACCTATCTGCCCTCATGACCACTGATGCCCTTCCATCCAGTGTCACAAGAGGCTTTGGCCTGCAGGCTGAGCATACAGGCTTCCCAGCCCACTGGCTTCACCTCCGGACAACAAATGCTGTTTGGGTGCTGGAGGGCAGAGGCCGGTGTATTTGTCTGCTTCTCTGTTTTATCTGTATTTTCTTCCTGATTCTAGGTCTCCACTCAGTCCTTCTTTCACAAGCAAAGCAGGTACCCCACCCCAGCTCTGAGGAAGCAACCAACTCCAGCCTCCACGGTAGTGGGGGTGCTGGCTTGTTGGGCTCAGGGTTACCCCCACCTACCTGTTTTCAGCTCTTTCTAGACCTTTATTGGAGAAGGAAATGGCAATCCACTCCAGTATTCTTGCCTAGAGAATCCTGTGGACAGAGGAGCCTGGTGGGCTGCCGTCTATGGGGTCGCACAAAGTCGCACACGACTGAAGCGACTTAGCAGCAACAGCAGCGGACCTTTATACTAGCTCAGGGTATTAATTTCCCTCTGCAGAACCACCTTTGTTTTCTTAACTGAACCCGGATTCTTAACCACTGAACCACCAGCGTGCTCCATTTTAGCCTAATTTTGACTGAATTTTAGGATTGGAATCACAAAGGTACTATTCGCACGTTTCGGTCTTGCTTCCTTTGCTCAAAATTGTTTTCCATTCATCCAGTCTCTTGCTTGTAACTGCAGCTCATTCAGTTTCATTGTATATTCCACCGTGTATATAACTACACTACAATTTATTTGAGCATTCTGTTGTCGATGGACACTTGGGCTGCTTCCAGTCTGGGGCCATTCAAGAAGGATGCTATAAACACTTGCGTCCACGTCTCCTACAGCTTTCCACGCATCACACGGAGGGTACCCATCAGGGTATCCACGGACAAATGGAACTGCAGGGTACAGATAAACACGTTGAACTTCATCGGAGTGACAGTCTCCAAAAGTAGTTGTACCAGTAAACTAAACAAATAAGAGTAAGAGACGAAACAAACCAAAGCAAAATCACCCCGCAAAAACAGGTCTCTACAAACGGAGTTCCCACCACTTTCCTCCCACACGGGTCCCCAGGACCAAAAAATCCGTCAAGGCAAGAGCCTTCGCATCTTACTAAGATCTCTGACAATTGCTGAGGAAACCTTCCGAGGTAGGCGAGACCAGGGTCATGACCCCCAGGACCAAGAGCTTCAGAAAAGCCATGCGACCTGCTCCCAAGGCACACCCTTGTCAACCTCCCGGGCCCCAGAATCCCCGGCCCAAAGCACTCGACGCAACGACCCATGGCCCCCCTGCCTCACGACCCCAAGACCCCCAAGCACTCGACTCCACGGTCCCCGAGCCCAGAGCACCCGACCCCAAACAGCCGACTCCACAACCCACGCCCCCGAGTAACCGACTCCACGGTGCTTCGGTCCCAGAGCTCCCGACCCCAGAACACTCAACCCCACGACCTCATGGCCCCACGGCCCCCAAGCACCCGACCCGACGGTCCCTGGCCCCAGAGTGCATGGTCCCTGGGGCCAGGGCCCAGCTGACAGAAAAGCCTCTCCCAGGAACCAAGGGCACCCGCCCCACCAAGCCGCGTACGCAGCCCACGAAGCACCCGCCCTCCTTCCGCAGGGCCGGGACGCGCCCGGGTGTAGGTAACGCACGATCCGAAGCCGCGCTTTCGCCACAGCTCTGGACTGCCGCTGCAGAAAATCCACACCAAAAACGCGCTTTCCTCTGATAACGGAAGTTCCTAAGGTGGCGGCACCTCCGAATGCGAAAAGCTAGAGTCAAATATTTTCTAGAGGCTCAAACGACGCGAGTGGATTAACTAATCAGTGGAATCTGCTCGCCGGAAGTAGGGCTGCACCTCGCCGGAAGTTGCGCTCCTCCATTTTATTGCCCGCAATGGCGGCAGTGTCTAGTTTGGGGCCGGGATGCGGCGCTCTTGACTGAGCGGGTAGGCCAAGCGGAGGCTTCAGGGACATCGGCCGCGGCGCAGAAGAAAACCAGCCTGGACGCCGAGGACGCTGTCATGTACGGCGCGAGCGGAGGCCGCACCAAAACCGAGAGGAAAAGCGGCGCGAAGGAGGAGACCGGGCCCGGCGGTGCCGGCGGTGGGGGGAACCGAGTGGAGCTGCTGGTCTTCGGCTATGCCTGCAAGCTGTTCCGAGACGATGAGAGGGCCCTGGCCCAGGAACAGGGACAACATCTCATCCCCTGGATGGGGGACCACAAGATCCTCATCGACAGGTCGGTTCCTCCCCCCACCCGCCGGTCCTCCCCTTCCCTCGCCCGCTTGATTTCGTCTGATGTTGACTTGATGGCCAGGACTGAAAGGGGGTTTTCTGGAGTCATCGGGGATCTGGGGGACACCCCTTCCCTGTCCCCACATCCTCCTGGTTTTGGGGGGGGAGGGGATGGTGAAACCTGCCCTAAGGCACTGGCTGGAGCTGCGTGCCGCGTCTGTCGCCGGAGGGATCGTCTCTGCTCCCGCAGCCCCTCACGACCCTTCACTCTTGTCGCTGGGTTGCAGTTGCCACTCCGGGCAGTGGAAGCTGCCCGGGCCCTGGGCCTCTCCTGACCGGCGCTCTGGGGCCCTCCGTGCGCCCACAGCTCCGTGTGGTGGGAGGGCAACCAGAAACGCCGCAAGCTGATGTCGCGATTAGAGACCTCTTGGACCCCAAGAGTTGGCTTTGAACCTCTCTATCCCCAAGGCTCTCTGTGGAGCGCCGGTATTTTGCCGTCATGATATTTGATCTCCCCCCCGCCCCAACCCATTCCTCCCCCTTCCTGTGTTGATCTGATGAGTTTCACAGATTGAGGCTGAAGTTGCCAATCATTGAAGGCCAGTTGACTTTTTGCAGACACTGGCCTTGCTCTTAGAGGTACTGTTCTTAGGGCTGGTTTCACTGTCTCTTAAAACTGAAGGATGGAGCTGAGACAGAGGTATGTTCTTTTCAAATCAAACATGCTTTTAGGTAGTCAGTCTGGAGGGTGTTTGGCCACTTTGGACGGAGGGGTCCTGGGACTGGAATTTCTAAAGATGTTTGATTTGAAAAGGGTGACCTTACATGATGTAGGTTGTTTGCTCCCCTCCCCTCCCGTGTTTTCAGTCCCTCTTTCTCCTTGGGATTTTTGTTTGTGGGTTTGGTTTTTGCCAATTTGGCAACTCTGCTTCTGGGGCCCAGACTGAAAAGTAACCGTGACCAACCATTAAACTGTGGAATAGTCTCTCCGAGTGAAGGAAGCCCATCGTTTGAGACAATTAAAACTGGATTCTACAAAGCCCTGGAACCTGACTATAGGGATGACCTCTGAGCTGGCCAGAATGGACACATTAATGACCAAACGCCTTTTCCATCCCCGACGTTTCCACTTGGAGTTAGATCTAGACAAGAAGAACTCGTGGAGGGAGGGTCGCCAGCTCAGGTCTGGACCTGAGGGCCCCAGCACTCTGTTCAAGCATGCTGTACCTTCAAACCATGGTTTCTATTGAATGATGCTGCCTGAGTTGTCAGGCGGCTTCCTTTTGAAAAGTGTTACTTGTGGTATTGTTAAAGTTTGATAAGCGAGTAAGTCTGAGCTTTTTTACAGTTTTCCATATCATTCTGTACATGATGTGAGTTAGGTCTTCCAAAACCAGTGGGGAGCAAACGCTACACATGTAGATGTGTAATATTTTAAGATAATGATCTACATTTGTAAGTTAAGGAGGTTTACAGCGTAGTAAAAATAATTTTTAAATTTAATAATATGCAATAACTTGGCTACCCTGAAATATTTGGCCGTTTTTCCTGTAAATGTCTTTTTCCCCCCTGTATTTTCTAGTCCTCATTACAAAAGTCAGCACTAAAAAATTAAGCAGACTTTTGTCTCTCTACATCTGTTTCTGCAACCCTAAATCTTGAGTGTTTTAAGTAAAATTCCCTAATTCACTCATTATCTGAGAGTTGCACTTTGACAGCATCTTCATTGAACTTTTTGTATTTTAAGCATAGCAGAAAGTGCTTGCTTAGTCTCCATCTGGCTAACATACCTATGGGTCCGCGCAAGTGCACATGGATGTGTGTTCATGTATGTTATATCCTGGGGGCGTAAAGTTTAGAAGCACATATTTTATGCTGCGTCTTCTAATAGTTTTGCTCTGTTTCTAGTGAACCTCCTTAAACTGCACGTATATGTCACTGTTCCTATGTATGTGTGTCTCTCTATCACATAACCCAGCACTTATTTCCTCAGCCAAGTGGCTAGGGGGCGAGCCTAGCCAAGATTTTACCTCCAATGGACGCAAGTTTCTTTGGTGAAGATCTCTCCTGAGAGTTCGGGACTAGCAGAAAGAAGCGAGGAAATTTCGACCGTTTGGTTCTTACGGATAGGTATTTATGTATTCGGTTTGTGTGAATGTAAGCTATGATATTTGACTTTTCAGAAAAAAAAGTTTTTTTTCTTTTTTTTTTTCTTACAAATGGCATTGAATGGTTAACCAAACCATAAAGGGTAAGAACTGCCACTGACGTGGATACCATTTAAGCTATTAAAGGATTGTTTACCTTTAATTATAAGTTTTATCATATGTTAGAAAGGAATTTAGACTTTGTTAAGATAACTTGAGTTTAAAAGTAGGTGAGATATGACTAGCCAAATTAAATATAATGAGAAGCATTTTTATGTTTGCTTTAATATTTTTATTTATTTTAATTGGTAAGTATACATAGAAAACGTCACACACGAACCAACCCAAACGTTAATTTCTTCCCATTGACCAGCATGTTCATATTACAGATATGATGGGCGCGGTCACCTGCATGACCTTTCTGAGTATGATGCTGAGTATTCCACATGGAACAGAGATTACCAGCTCTCCGAAGAGGAGGCACGAATAGAGACCCTGTGTGATGAAGAGAGGTATTTAGCCTTGCATACGGACTTGCTTGAGGAGGAGGCAAGGCAAGGTACTGCTCAAGAAAAACTTACTTAAGCAACAAACTTTTTAAAAAAATTTTAAGTATTTAAAAGTTTACTCCCATTCATTTTTTTATACTCACTCTTTCTGATATTATCTTGACAGTACCCAGTGGATTGGAAAAACAGCAGTCTTTGCGTTCTGAGAGGACCTCAGGATAGTTTATATATAGAGCCACAGAGAATTTTCCCAGCTTTTGAGGGCAGACTGGGATTTGAAAAAACAAAAACCAAACTCTTTAACTGTTCTTCTTTAACAGTATCGTATAAATTAAAATTGATGTTCTTGTCTTTGCCATAACAATCTTTAATACAGTTCTTACTCCCCAAGTTTCTCACCAGGAAGAAATTTTCCACAAAAGACGTGTAATCCGCTGTCTGTGGTAAACATGTACTGGCAAAAGTACATATTGATAGATGTGAAGTGTGAAATTTTAAAACATTATTGCCTCGAAAAGAGGTTGGAAAAAGTGTGTTGTATGCTTTACTGATAGCCACAACTTTAGAAATATATAAAATGTTTCTCAGTAAATTTCTGCTTCTGTTAACATAATTCTCATTTTTGTTCAAGAGGAAGAATACAAGCGGTTGAGTGAAGCACTGGCAGAGGACGGGAGCTATAATGCAGTGGGATTCACGTACGGCAGTGATTACTATGACCCATCCGAGCCCACGGAGGAAGAGGAACCTTCCAAACAGAGAGGTGAGGTGAGGGGGCTGCCCGGGTGATGATGTTGGGCAGGCACTGCGTGTAACCATAGAGTCTTCAGAGCACGATTATGGGCACTAAACAGCTGCAGTGTCACCGTGGGACAGAGAGGAAACATGATTGATGTTAGGGTAAAACAAAGCTAAGAAGTAGGAAAGGAATTGTTGTTGGAAGTGGGGAATGAATTCAGAGTTCAGTTATCTTCCAAGGATCTGGTTGCCTTTTCCTTTCTTTCTTTTGGATTTATGGAGCAGGAAGTTACTCTGGATTCTGTGTTTCCAGATGGACAGTGTATGTGTTGAAATGCACAGTAACTCATTCACAGGGCATTGAAGGGACAGGCGTTAACCACCCTCCTGCTAACCTGCTTCTTCATAGCCACTCCATGAATGAAATAATGACAGGTGTCCAGTGGAAGGACACCTGTGGAGTCAGTTATTATCAAGCAGAAGATAGCACAGGGTGTCCTGGTTAGGCTTGATAGGCCCTAGGACATAGACTTACCACAGTATTTTAAAGTAAGTAATATTTACCTAGAAATAAAGATTCTAAATTTGTGCCTTTTTGGATTAACTCTGAATATTTTTTTAAATAAGCGATAGTGCTACTAAAAAAAACTGGAGCTGTGCAGTTCAAAAATAAAGTCCATATTCACTTTGGTAAGCCCTGAGAGCACCTTTATTACAGCCCTGCATTCATGATCAGTCATGAATCATCAATAATGATAACACACTTGAAACATTAAGAGTGGATCACTTTATTCAGGATATTCTGTTTAAAGAGAAGAAGAACTTCAGAAACCTATTCAAATGTTTGGAGTAATGAACTGGAATCACATCATAGAGAGATGGAATTCTGGAGCTAGCTGAACCTGTGATATGGACTTACTTAATTGTTTTCTCCTCAAGTAACAAATCTTCTGGCAAGTATGAAGTGACTGTGGCAGTTAATATTAAAATGCCGTCTGCCCTGCAGCCTCTCTAGGGTTCTCCCAGCTTCTTCACCACGGGGCATGACAGCAAGATGTGGGGGCCAGCTCATACAGACACTTGCCTCATGGCCCTTGCTTTCATTCTGCTCATTACTTTATGGGCATAAGAATCACTGTTACACAGCTCTGTTCTGCAAGCTTCTCAAGAGTTTTCCCAGATGTAATTTTAATCATACTGAGTTAAAGCCTAGTTAAGGTATTAAACACCTTCTAGCATTGACTTTTGAATCTGAGCAGACCTCAGAAGTTAGGGTGCGGTGGACGTGTTCTTGCAGGTTTGAGAAGTATACACTCATTCCTTAATCTAGAATAAGTCATCCATCTTAGGATTCCGGACAGTTCCAATTTTGTTGTCTCTGAGCCTTGTACATTCCGTGTGCTTTAAATATGCAGTGTTTGATCAGAAGGAAGGAATGCACACTATCTCCATTTCACAATGGAAGAACTGAGATTCATAGAACCCAGATGTCTTTTGCAAGGTCAATCGACTATTTTGGGAAAATCTACAGTAATATTTTCTTAACATTTTAGATTGGGGATCAGCAAACTATGACTGAAGACCCAGTTGGCGCATTTCTGTGAAGTTATATTGGAAGAGCCATGCTCATTTGTCCCTGTTTTGTCTGTGTGGCTTTGCACTTCATTGACAAAGTGGAGTAGTTGAGACAGATGCCACCTGGCCAAAGAGCCAGGAATATTTACTGTCAGGCTTTTTGCAGAAAGATGTCGCAAACGCCTGTTCTAGGTGTTGGGCACCTGTCTCAGTGTAATTGTTGGGCTACCTGATGTCAAATATGGTTAGATTATTGAAAACACTTCAGTATTCTTGCCTGGGAAATCCCATGGGCAGAGGAGCCTGGTGGGCTACAGTCCATGGGGTTGCAAAAGATTTGGACACAGCTTAACAACTAAATAACAACTCTGGATTTTAAGAACTTCAATGTGGCTTAGTTTCTCTTCCCAGTTTTACTGTGTTTTCTCTTTAATGTAAATTCTCCATATTTAAAATCTTGTTTCTGTAACCACATTCTCAGAACTTTGCTTTGTGTGCTGATTAATTTTTTTAATGGAAGTTGGGGCCCTGTAAAACTTACAGCTCAGCTTTTAATTTACACTAGTATAAATAAAATGCCACATATACAAATAACATGTACGCATGCACATGCACACATACATACATACTTGTATGTGTACCTATGTATACACACACTTTTTAAATAGAATAGTTTGGTACCCTGTACCACTGCCAACCAGATTGTACTTTACTGCTGCATTATCTTACAGTCTAAAATTTTAATTTTGGTTTCTTTTTCTGAATCACCAACATGTCTCAATATTCCTTGATTTCCAAAAATGCCATACAGTTGACCATTGAGCAACACAGGTGTGAACTGGAGAGGTCTGCTTATTTTCAGATTTTTTTCTTCTTTCAATAAAAAGCAGTACTGTGCTGTTGGTCAAATCCACAGAAGTGGAGCCACAGATACAGAGGACCAGCTCTGGGACTTGAGCATCCCCGGATTTTGGTGCCCCTGCAGACACTGAGGGGCGACTGCACTGTCCTGGTGTTCG
>NW_011494884.1:1500465-1515587 GCF_000754665.1 Bison bison bison
GGTGTTCGACTGCTGTAAACCCTTGTGATATTAACCAGAAGCCTTTGACGGTGCCTTTAGTTCTGTGTAACTTTTCTCTTCCCTTTCTGCAGCTTACTGTTGCCAGCCCAGTTCCATCCTTTATTTTCACAGGTTTTCATCATCATCTATCCCTTTTTTTAACAAAATATTTAAATTTATTTGAATCTGAATGAGCATTACAAAAGTTGGTTTTTATTTTGTGCTATTAAAACCATTTTTCTGTGAAGAAAAGTATGTGTAAGAACAGAGCAAATCTGTAACCTACCTGTTCCAAATAGCTCTTTTGCTCCAAGCTCCTTTATTTTTGAGAACAGCTTAGCACTAAGGAAAGGCTATTTGAACAAAGTTTATACCACTTTGTCATTTTAGGGAGATATGGTAAAGTTATACTTTTATATATTCACACCTTTGGCCTCATTCCCAAAGAAATTTGGGGGTTTTAAGCTGTTACTTGGCATGTTGCAAACCAGTGTTTCTAATACTAACCAGTTCTGCTGTGTCATTTGGTTATTGGAGCTGAGTAGAGGGGTTGCTGATTACAGGGAGCTTTCAGGCCATAGCAAGTCTTTAGTTCTTGGCAGAGAGGAAGGGTATGTGAGCTTGTGGGACAGCGGTGACTACTCCTGCAGATCACTCTGTGTCTCGTCAGACTGCAGTCAGCAGGTCTTTGTGTACTGTGAAGCCTATATAAAATTCCTTCTTGGCTTCGCAGAATTAAGTTTGAAATTGTTGTGTCTTCAATAGAATCCATTATGTACAATGGAGATATTTGTTTTGATGAAGACTTACTGTTTATTTCACATCATCTTTTTTGAAGAAATAAGTAGATGTGAAATTCTTAAAAATGTTAGCTTGGTTTTCTAGTATGTTTTCATACATTTCACTATATCCTCTTAAATTGTTCATTAAATTGAGATGTATATAGGTACCTTAGAATTCAGAAAGTTGCAGTGTGTAGTGTCTTGTCTGACTTCCAGTAGACAGATGTTTGTTAAGTGAACCGTTAAACAAGAAATGAAAGTAGACATACATCTGATTATTTGTGAAGAGAGAGGTGGTTTGCTTGGGTGGAGAGGTCTTGGCAGTTACACGCAGGGATTTTATGGTTCAGTGATGAAAACGGTCGTCTTGCAATAGAGCACCCTGTGCTGTGCCTGGCCTTCTGGGGAACCCACCCAGATAGTTTGGGGGGTGGGCTTAGCAGATCAGAGGGGCTGGGAAGGAGGAGAGCTGAAAGTGTGTCACACGCCTGCTACGTGCAGAGCCTTGGGGTGGAAACAGTCTCATGCGTTGTCTCCCTGCACCCGCGCCATGGCCCTGGAGTCCACGCTGCCACCATGTCTGTACTAGGAGGAAACAAACAAGAACAAGGGAAGCATGAGCCACCCCAGCCCCTCTGGGATCTGGTGAGGTGCTTTTGCCCACAGGTGGTACAGTGAACACAGAATAGAGTGGAAGTGTTTCTGGGAGCTGATGTACAAGACCACGAGGGGCCAGGTGATGCTCCTGCCGCTGTCCCCTCCACTGTTGCTTACTGATGGTGGCGCCCTCTTTTCAGGTTGTGATTCTGACGTTTTACATTTTCTTTTTATACAGAAAAAAATGAGGCTGAAAATTTGGAGGAAAACGAGGAGCCTTTCATTGCCCCATTAGGACTGAATGTGCCGCCTGATGTGGAGCTGGTAGGTCTCTTTGTCCTTCACAATGCTATTCACCGCTGTTAGCACTTACCAGGAAGTACTCGTGTGAGAGCCTCACCACAGTCACAGCCGCCTTACAGTTTGTGTGATGCTTTACACTTATTTTTGAGTTAATGGAGGAAAAATCATCAAACACCACCTACTTTTCTCTAAAGAAAAAAAGAAACATTACAGTAGAGTCACTAGACCAGAGCATCGGGGGCTGGGGGAGCTGGCTCACTCTCAGAGACCATGTGGTTGAATCCCCAGGTTTTACCAGTGTGGAAAAACCTAGTCAGAATTCCTGGTGAGGGGACTGTTAGCCACGTTTAGGTGTAAAAACCCTCTTACTCTAAGCAGCTTGGCTTCAGTAAAGTTGCTTTGCCCTATCTTTCTCTACTGTAGTTTTTGTGGGCACTTAAGATAAGTGTCCAGAGAAGGCGATGGCAACCCACTCCAGTGCTCTTGCCTGGAGAATCCCAGGGACGGCGGAGCCTGGTGGGCTGCCATCTTTGGGGTCGCACAGAGTCAAACACAACTGATCGGCAGCAGCGGCAACATAAGTGTCTTCACCTTGACATTCCCTTGGCACACTTCCACCTGGTTTTCCTCTCTAGTATGTCAAGACCCTGTGGTATCTCCAGGCAGCCCCTGCACTCAGGAGGAACATCTGGGTGGCATCCTGTCCACCTTAGTGCCCTGCAGCTGGTTACTGGCAGAGTTGGATTAATCTCAGCTCACCTGGCTATTTCAGCTACATTTGGTTAAGGTTACATTGTAACAGGCCTCATCAAGGCTTTTCCACCTATTACCTCATTTAATGCTGGTGGTCCTATGAAGTAGCTTCCTGTTTTGTCTCTCTTTCACAGATAAAGAGAAGTGAAGAAGTTGGGTCACACACAGCAGGCAGGAACTCTGACTCACAGTCTTTTAACTGTCGGGCCGTCATAAATTGCTATGCTTTGTAGCATCCCTACATGTTTATTAGGGATGTTTAAAACATTTTTGTTGCATGTACATACCCAGAAAAGGGCTATTTGTGCTCACTGTAAAGATTTTTCTTTGGCATCTTCCTACCATGGATGTGGGTATTCCAGGAACTTCTGTGTGTCCCTCTGTACCATCACTGAATAAACAGTGGACACTGAAAATTCTCGTCTTTCGCATTCTGCTCACGTGTGCATGTCACCTCCCATATTTAGTGCAGCATAGGTTTGATGATTCTTCCTCTTCAGTTTTGGTAATACAGAGTTTTACTATTTTTCTGTTGACCAGTCATGATACAATGGTATTGAGTAATTGTTACATAATCACAATAGAAAAAGATGTTTATCAATCAATGATCAGACAAAAACTAAAAGATGATTACAGTCGCAAGCCATAATGGGAACATGATTAACTTCACAGTATAAAAAAATTACATACAGTTTGGGGGTGTCAAGCAGAGTGATGTGGTCAGTGGGAGTGCATACGTGCACATGTTTTCAGCTGCCCAGTCAGTCTCTGTCTTTTGGTTGGTGCGTTTAATCCATTTACGTTTAGGGTAGTTACAGATACATATGATCCGATTACCATAGTCTTAATTATTTTTGGTTTATCTTCTGTAGGTCTTTTGCTTCTCTTGTGTTTCCTGCCGAAAGAAGTTCCTTTAGTATTTGTTGTAAAGCTGGTTTGGTGTTGCTGAATTCTTTTAACTTTTGCTTGCCTGGAAAGCTTTTGATTTTTGCATCAAATCTGTATGAGAGTCTTGCTGGGTAGGGAAATCTTGGTTGTAGGTTCTTCCCTTTCATTGCTTTAAATATATCTTGCCACTCCCTTCTGGCTTGTGGAGTTTCCGTTGAGAAATCAGCTGATAAACCTGATGGGAGTTTCCTTGTATGTTATTTGTTGTTTTTCCCTTTCTGCTTTTTATATTTTTATCTTTCTCTTTAATTTTTGTCAGTTTGATTACTGTGTGTCTCAGTGTGTTCCTCCTTAGGTATATCCTGTCTGGGACTCTCTGCTTCCTGAACTTGGTTGATTGTTTCTTTTCCCTTGTTAGGGAAGTTTTCAGCTATTTTCTCTTCAAATATTTTCTCAGGTTTTTTCTCTCTCTTCTCCTTCTGGGACCCCTATAATGTGAATGTTGGTACGTTTAATAGTGTCCCAGAGATCTCTTAGGCTGTCTTCTTTTTTTTTTTTTTTTCCATTCTTTTTTGTGTATTCTGTTCTGAGGCAGTGATTTCCACCATTCTGTCCTCCAGGTCATTTATCTGTTCTTCTGCCTCAGTTACCTCAGTTATTCTGCTATTGATTCCTTCTAGTGTATTATTCATCTGTTAGTTTGTTCTCATAGGTGTTTGGTAAACATTTCTTGCATCTTCTCCATTGTTTTCCCAAGATCCTGGATCATCTTCACTATCATTATTCTGAATTCTTTTTCTGGCAGGTTCCTTCTCCACTTCATTTAGTCGGTTTTCTAAGGTTTTATGATGTCCCTTCATCTGGGATATAACTCTGCTTTTTCATTTTGATTAACTTTCTGTAATATGGTTTTTGTTTTAGCCGCTTTGGGGCTGTGCCTCTTGCTTATTCTGTCTGTCCTCTGATGGAGGAGGCTAAGAGGCTTGTGTAAGCTTCCTGATGGGAGGGACTGGCATGGGAAAAACTGGATCTTGGTCTGGTGGCCTTGGCCTGGCTTGCTGCTGCTGCTGCTGCTGCTGCTAAGTCATGTCAGTCGGGTCCGACTCTGTGCGACCCCATAGATGGCAGCCCACCAGGCTCCCCCGTCCCTGGGATTCTCCAGGCAAGAAAACCCAAGTGGGTTGCCAGTTCCTTCTCCAGTGCATGAAAGTGAAAAGTGAAAGGGCCTTGCTTAGTAAAGCTTTAATCCAGTTATCTGCTGATGGGTGGGGTTGCACTCCCTCCCTGCTAGTTGTTTGGCCTGAGGCAACTCAGCTCTGGGATCTGCTAGCTCTATGGTAGGGTTATTGGTGACTTCCAAGAGGGCTTACGCCAACTGGTACCCTCCCAACCTGATGCTGCCAGTGCCCTGGGCCCCACAGTGAGCCCCTGCCAACCCACGCCTCCACAGGAGGCCCCCCAGCACCAGCAGGTAGTTTTGGTTCAGTCTCCTCTGGGGTCACTGCTCCTTTCCTCTGGGTCTTGGTGTTCACAAGATTTTGTGCCCTCTAAGACCAAAGTCTCTGTTTCCCCTAGTCCTGTGGAAATCCTATAATCAAATCCCACTGGCCTTCAAGGTCAGATTCCCTGGGGATGCCCAGTCCTTTTGTCAGATCCCCAGCCTGGAAAGCCTGACGTGGGGTTAAGAACCTTCACAACAGTGGGAGAACTTCTTTGGTATTATTATTCTCCAGTTTGCGGGTCACCCACTCAGTGGGTATAGGATTTGATTTTATCGTGATTGTGCCTCTCCTGCAGTCTTGCTGCAGCTTCTTCTTTGTCTTTAGATATGAGGTATCTTTTGGGGGGGTTCCAGTGTCCTGTCAATGGTTGTTTAACAGCTAGTTGTGATTTTGGTGCTCTCGCAGGAGATGAACACATGTCCTTCTGCTCCACCGTCTTGAACTGGAAGTCTGCTCTCTTCTGATGTTATTATATAATGGTCTCTTGAGCAGGAAATTGCTTTGTGTAGAAACCAGTTGTGAGTGCTCACTGGGTCTCCAGTGGACAGCTTGCTTTTCCTTTATGGTGATGTCAGTAGTGGATTTTTCATAATCACTGTGAATTGGAACAGTGATCCGCTGTGTGCATTATACACTGTCGTGTCCACGTTAGTGGAGGAGCTCTAGTAGACAGATGTCTGTGTCATATATTCCATCTCGGTTACTAAATGTTGAAACTGCTGGCATGTGTTTATATGGACGCATGCTGCCTGGGTGGGCAGGGGCTTCTGTAGCTCCTGGCCATGCGGGGCTGGGGATGGTAAAGAGAGCAGGTGCTTGGTTTCTAAATTAAGCTTTTGGTTTAGAACCCAATGGCTGCAGGGGCTCTGGGGTTTCGTGTGAAGGGTTGGGAGCAGTTAAGAGGTCACGGCACCCTGGGGACGCATGCTGCTGCAGGCTCAAGGCTGGCCACTTGTTTCCGGTCCAGCCCCTAGACTAGACTCAAGCCCTCAGGTGGCCTCACAGCTCTATTTTAGCTTTTTATACTGCCTCTGTGGGGCTACTTGTATGTTTCTTGGGAATTAAGGACCTAGTTTTTGCCAGAATGTGTAGCCCAATGCTTAATGGTGTTTTCAGTTACCTGTTCCTTTCCCAGGCTTTGTCACCTCCCGAGTTCTGCACACGCCCAAGCCCGTTTGTGGTTGTGTTGTCTTGCACTGCAGGGAAGGTAGAGGGCGTGTCTCAACCTGCTCTCTCACCCACCTGAGATGCCATGGACCTTCTGGGCCTGTCTGTTCTGTACTTTCTTGCGTTTCCTTCAAGCCATGGGACCAGAAGTGCTGCTGCTCAGCACACCCATTTGAGTGTGTTTACATGGGAAATGCGCTTTGTTGTTCAGTCGCCCAGTCATGTCTGACTCTTTGCGACCCCGTGGACTGCAGCATGCCAGGCTTCCTTGTCCTTCACAATCTCCCAGAGTTTGCTCAGACTCATGTCCATTGAATCGTGATGCCATCCAACCATCTCATCTTCTGTCATCCCCTTCTCCTCTTGCCTTCAATCTTTCCCAGCATCAGGGTCTTTTCCAGTGAATCAGCTCTTTGCATCAGGTGGCCAAAGTATTGGAGCTTCAGCTTCAGTATCAGTCCTTCCAATGAAATGTGCTTGTTTAACTTACTTTATGGACAGAAGGGAAAGGGGGAAGGATTCAGTGCACAGTTCCCATCATGGGCTGGGTTTCCGTCCAGTAGGTTAATAGCAACAGCAGCTAAGGAGTGTTCATTAAGCAGGTGCTGTGAGCCAGGCACTGTGCAGCTCGGCTGCTCAGTCCCCCTGACACCAGTATATCTGTGTTGGGGACACAGGCTAGAGCTGTCAAGAGCAGCCGCCCCAGGTCATCTTGTGGGTCAGGCCTGCACTTGGCAGCCCAGAGCCATTGCAGAACTTGGGGCCACATGGTTACGCTTTGCTGAAGGTTGTTCTGATTAGAGCGTTAATTCTCACCATGTTCAGCTGGTGTGTTGCCATGGGATGGAGGTGGGGGAAAATTTCATTTACCCATGTTCGTGTGGAGTTCGTGTGTTTTCTCAGGAGATTGTGAGGACTGTCCGTATATGATAAGCGCTGACTAACCCGTGGTCCAGCACATGTTGTGCATATTTGTTCTTCTGTGCTTTGTCTCTTAACTGTTTGTCCCTCTTTCCATGCAGAACTTAAATGTATTTGCAAAAACACATATGTCACCATGTTCCTTTCTGGCTTCAGGATTTTGAATCTGGTTTCAGTAGACCTTTCCCCCCTGACAGCCCTATATTCCCTGCTGTTACATCCATAGTTTTGTTTTTACAGTGCAGTTCATGACTCAATCTGATATTTATCTGGGGCTGTGATCACAGAGGACTTCCCTAATAGTTCAGTTGGTAAAGAGTCCACCTGCAAATGCAGGAGACCCCAGTTCGATTCCTGGGTCAGGAAGGTCTGCTGGAGAAGGGATAGGCTACCCACTCCAGTATTCTTGGGCTTCCCTTTTGGCTCAGCTGGTAAAGAATTCTCCTACAATGCAGGAGACCTGGGTTCGATCCCTGGATTGGGAAGATCCCCTGGAGAAGGAAATGGCTACCTACTCCAGTATTCCTGCCTGGAGAATTTGATGGACTGTATAGTCCACAGGGTCGCAAACAGTTGGACACAACTGAGTGACTTTCACTTTCATGATCACAGAGGAGGAAAGGGCCAGCCCAGCTACCCCTGGGGTTCCTCACTTATTCACCCCATGTGCCACCCAGTCTTACCCCTCATTCTCCCCTGGCTCCTGGATCTGAGCTCCAGTCTTCAGAGCTTTTCGGAAATCTCATACTGGTGCAGGTTTTCTGAACTCACATACTGTTGTCCCATTTTCAATTCCTACTCTGGAGTTCTTAGAACCACATTAATTTTGGGGGATCTGGGAGGTGTTAGCCCCCCTTCTTGGGCTCAGTCACTTTCTTAAATTAGAAAATCATTTTCCCCCGTATCAGTCTTTGTAACTTGCGTATTAAACATTGAGCATATCCTTAAAATCTCATCTTTTAGTGGGAATGATTATATTCTTAAATGGAAAAGGATTTTTCTAAAACTTACATGATAGAGCAAAGAATGTCTTTCTCCAGACCAAGCATTTGTCTTATATATACTTGCTTCAGTAGCAGATCTTGAAAGGACGTTCATAAAGTACTTTGTTTCTCTATACTCATCATCGCTTTGTGAAAGTACCTGTTTCTCTGTAACCACTGTAGCCATAATACTGCCCAACACGTGGGTGGGTCATGAGAGAATATCTCTACATGTGGGGGCAGATGGGGTTATATTTTCCTATAAGAGTCGTTATTCTGAAGTAATCATAAATGATTATATATGCACTGACTCAAAAATTAATCTTCCTGTTGAGGCAAAGCCACTGAAAACATGCATCAGCATCCAGACTTAAGTGCCCAGTGGGCCTTTAACATGGCCTCTGGTTTATTTTAGGATCAGTAAATAGCTTTAATTGTAGACATTTATGCTGTTCAAGAGTGAAGGACGTCATTAGTTCAGGAGTCACATTTGAGAATTAAGGCATTGGTACTTTGTGAAGGATTCAGGCCTCAAGTGACAATAAGCATCTTGACTGTGTGTCATTAATGAGAGGTCATTTCCCACTTTATTTGCATGTAATTTTCTAGTGTTAATCTTTTCATTGATATTAATAAAAGTATTTCAGATGTGTGGCTTCCAGCTTCTGGTCTGAGGGGCTGTCTGTGTGGGTAGGAATTGCTCAGCTCGGGATGTGGTAGAGGTAACTTAGCAGCAGGTGCAGGAGAGAGGCGGGGTCTGATTCCTAGTAGTAAACTCACTCTGAGGCAACAAGATGATTCACCCAGTAAATGTGGGTGAAACCCTCCCTGTTCTGGCCAGACCATACCTTGCTGTTCAGCTGCTAAGTCATGTCCAGTTCTTTGCAACCCCATGAACTGCAGCACGCCAGGCTTCCATGTCTTCACTATCTCCCTGAGTTTGCTTAAACCCATGTCCATTGAGTCAGTGATACCATCCAACCGTCTCATCCTCTGTCACCCTGTTCTCCTCCTGCCTTCAATCTTTCCCAGCATCAGGGTCTTTTCCAGTGAGTTGACTCTTTCTGTTACATGACCAAAGTATTAGAGCTTCAGCTTCAGCATTAGTCCTTCCAGTGAATATTCAGGGTTGATTTCCTTTAGGATTGATTAGTTAGATCTCCTTGCTGTCCAAGGGACTCTCAGGAATCTTCTCTAGTACCACAGTTCAAAGGCATCAATTCTTCGGTGCTCAGCCTTCTTGATGGTCCAGCTCTCACATCTGTACATGACTGCTGGAAAAAACTGATTTTGACCATATGAACCTTTGTTGGCAAAGTGATGTCTCTGCTTTTTAATACGCTGTCTAGGTTTGTCATAGCTTTTCTTCCAAGGAGCAGGTGTCTTATAATTTGATGGCTGCAGTCACCATCTGCAGTGATTCTAGAGCCCAAAGAGAAGTGATTCTTAGATCCTTGAAAAGCTTGTTGAAACATTCACCCTCTCCTAGAAATATGCATGTGTATGTGCCGAGTTTACGTACAACTTCCCAGAAGATTCATAACCCTCTGAAGCCTGTCTTGGAACCGTGTTTAAGGGTGCCCAATATACGGAAACCTGTTGATTTTTTTTACAGAAATCTTCCCCCTGTCAATTCAGTACAAAGCTAGAATGTCCTGCCTCAGCATGGGAGTTTTCTCCTCACAAAATTCAGAAACTGGGTGTCTTGTGACAGGGGCCAGTGTCACTCTGTTCAAACTGGGCTCTTACCATTGAAATGTCTATAATTTCTTATAGCTGGCAATAAAAACCAGGGTCATTTCTATGTTTTGAGTCATGTAGTCAGTGAACAAGAGAACAAAATGACATGAATGTGTGTGTTTTCTCATAGCCACCAACAGCCAAAATGCACGCCATTATTGAGCGCACGGCCAACTTCGTGTGCAAACAAGGTGCACAGTTCGAGATAATGCTGAAAGCCAAGCAGGCCCGAAACTCTCAATTTGACTTTCTACGCTTCGATCACTACCTCAACCCTTACTACAAATTCATCCAGAAAGCGATGAAAGAAGGACGGTATACGGTACTGGCAGAAAACAAAAGTGAAGAGAAGAAGAGTATGTGAGACCGTTTCTGTCCTGCGTTGGTTGGGGTGGAGTGGGGCAGGGGTAAGGGGGGACCCTGGAGAAGTGTAGGGAGAGTCATCCTCACAGATACAAGCTTGAAGTCTGCACTGCAGAACCTCCAGAACGTTTATGAAGTCCTGCTGCCAAGGCCCGAGGATTAAACCTGCTGGTGCTCCGTAGTCTAGTGTGACACTCTTCCTGATAAGTCTGAAAATATGTTAGATTCTTAATTAATATTTTTATAGATTGGTGATGTAGAATTAAATATTGATGCCATCAGAGCATATCCATGTAGGTTGGAAATAATTCCTTCCTTTGGGCTGTTGAACGTGTCACAGAGAAAGCAGCAGGCTCATGCTTTGTGGATGGTTCTAGGGTGCACGCCCGGTTAGGGTTAGGGTTGAGTGTCTAAAGGTGGAGTTCTTACTGCAAAGGCTAATTAAGTATTTCGAATAGCATCCTGAGACAGCAGTATATCTGTCTGCCATTGAATTTTTCTTTCAGCTGAAACATGATTTTCAAAATCAGCTGTGTCAGTCTTACTATAGACCTTACCTTCTCCATATTGGTCTCCTGCAGGTTTCTAAAATACCTGTTGCTGTTATTTTATCTTCATAAATCAGTAAGATTTTTGCCTCTTTTGTAAAAAATGTGAATATTCAGTGGCCCCCGACTGGTAAATGCCAGAGGGGAGTTGCCACTGGGCCACACCTTTCTCACCACTTGCCTTGCTGTTGAGTGACTTGGGGGGCAGTGAGATGGGGAGTATTTCCCAGAGGGATTATTTGGACAGATAACCAAGGAATGGCAGCACATAGTTCTGCCTCTGTCTGTTCCTACATTCCCACACAATATACTTGTGCCTTAAAGTCTTGAAATGTGCTTTGCTTTCAGAGTCGGGCGTCAGCTCTGACAATGAAGATGATGACGATGAGGAGGACGGCAGTTACCTGCACCCGTCCCTCTTCGCCTCGAAGAAGTGCAACCGCCTGGAGGAGCTCATGAAGGTGCTGGTCTCCTTACAGAACAAAACTGCTAATTTAACCTTGGGAAGTTGTTAAGCATGTTTTTGTGTAATAGCTCTATTTCATTTTATGATCATTGAGGTATATTTCACCGTTTTGTTTGACTTGGCAGTAAAGGATTTGGTCCCTTTATTTCTTACATGTCCTGTTTTATATAATCACAAGCAGATTATTTTCATTTTATTATATTTTGGATTATTTTTACTATTTGGGATATTTAGAATGAGTAAAATGTTGGTTAAGACTTAGAAAATGGGTTTTTCATACAGATTTTATTATGAGAGGATTTCATAGGTGCACAGAGTATGTGCTGCTTGAAACCATCTGTCACAGGAAACATAATGTGTTACCTAAAAACCTAAATTTATTTTTTCATCCTTATCATTAGGAGTTAATCCACAGCCCTCATGCTGCCATTTGTGATGTGAGAAAACAGGTCCCTCAGACCTAAGCTTATCTTTTCAGCAGTCACGCAGTGCGGCTGATCGATGGGACCTTAAAAGCTGTTGGTGATTAAAAATGAGAAATTGCTTTGAGGAGGGACACAGTTTGAGATTTTGAGTGAATTTGGAGGCTGACACTTTTCTCAGCAGCAGTCTAGTCCTATCTCCCGTCCTTACTTTCCCTCATGTCATTAGGAAGAGTGAAGTGATTCATTTATTCAGTTCCTCTGGATCTCACGACCGGCTAGAGCTCTCAGCCAAAATTAGTCAGGACCTCCTTGTGTGCACGCATGTTTACATGCATGTGCTGAGGTTTTTCTGAAGCGTAGATACTGTTCTAAAGTTGAGATGAACCTTGCCACAGACGGGTTCTGCGTGACTCAGAATGCAGGAAATGGTGTGACCTGGCATCTTCTCTCTCTGCAGCCTTTGAAGGTGGTAGACCCTGATCACCCCCTTGCAGCACTGGTCCGTAAGGCCCAGGCCGACAGCCCTGCCCCCACCCCACCCACGGCGGATGGTGCAGCCGTGCAGCCCTCCCAGGTGGAGTACACCACTGACTGTGAGTATTTTGTTGTGCGCTTCCCAGCAGGGTGTCAAACAAATCTGAAAGCTGGCGGGCAGGTCTGGTAGAGGTGCCATGAGGAACCTTTATGTTGAGCATCCTTAGCGTGTGGCCTTATCCTCTTGCTGGTTGCTTCATTTTGGCAAGATGGCTGCCCTATCCCCAGCATCAGCCCTGCATTCCAGGACAGATGAAGAGGAAGGGCAAGAGCAGAAAGCAGTGTCATATGGTCTTATCCTACAGCGTAGGCTGGGGAATGGACTTTCATTTGGACACATTGCTGACCTAAATAAAATCAGTCCTGTTAAGAAGAGCAGGGAGAACAGACATTGGTGGACGTGTAGTGTTGTCTGCCATGGTCACTTTGCTGAAAAAGGGCTTAAAACGGGGCTTAAAACAGTGTCTAATGTGCACCTTGGAATTGTTTTCGGTTCCTACTTATTCTCTCTGATTGCTACTCTTCTTAATCTTAAGATTACTAATAGAATGCAAATCTTCAAGTTTTATTCAGGAAATTATTTGAAAGTATTTAACCTTGGTCTTACTACCAGGTCTTTTTAAAATTATTTTATTCAGAGGTTAAATATTGAATTAGAGAAGAACCTTTAGCAAAGCCACAGGAATTCTGTTCAGCCTACATCTGGTATCTGATACAATGAATCCATCTATAAAGCTTGTCACTCTCAGCCATTAGAGGGTCAGCCTGAGGTTAATTCCATTTTATAATGTATAAAGTGCTTGTTTTGGGGGAATGAAGCTTTTGTTAAAAATGATAACTGTGTCCTTATGCACTTCCTGTCTGGCACTGGCATGCAATAATGTGTAATTTTGATGTGCTAAATTAACATTTTTAGACTTCAGAAATCAGTTGCTTTAGTGAACTTAATGCATATGTCCTTATTAAAAAAAAACTCTTAGAGAACTCAGGTAACATCTTTAATGCTTAAATCAAGTCAAATGAAATTTCTTTAAATGTTCAAATCAAAGAGCAGATCTGGCCCTGTTTCATCTCACCTGCTGGTTAGGGTTTGGGCTTGGGGTGTGGTGGACCTGTCCTAATAAGCAGAAATGCCTGCAGCACTTTGTAAATCACTCCCCAGGGGCTTTCTGTGTAGACAGCCCGCACAGGCGAATCTACTGCTGCCTCAGCCCAAGGTGCAAGCCCGCTGAGCGGACGTCTCCAGTTTCCTTCTTCCTTGCTGTCTCTTTTCAGACCCGTCCTTGAATTTCCTTAAGTTCAGTGTGCTGTCCCTGCACCTCCACTAGATTCCTAGAACTATCAGACTTCTTTAAATTGGGAAGGAATAGAAATTCGGGATTGAGTGGCAGTTACCTGGTTATTCTCACTGCTTATCACTAGTGTACATGCAGTTAACTGTGATGTCGGTAATGGCTCAGTGTGTCTAGAGACCCTGTAGGACTGGGCAGGGGAGTAGCTGAGCGAGAGAAGCTGCTCAGTGACTCAGGATTTCACTGCAAGGTCCCGTGGTCTGGGCCAAGTAATGGCAGGTGAAAGGTGTGGGCAGGTCCCAGGGAGCCCATGACTTCAGTCCCTTCTGCCACCCACCAGGGGCCCCAGAGGCCAGGGTGACTCATGGCAGCCTCTTCCCCCAGTATAATCTCACCCTTGCTCTCTGCAACTTCTGTGAACCAGTTCATAGGTGAGAAGTCTTGGTTCCCTGCCTGACCCATGACCCCAGATGGAGATACTCCAGTCAGGGGGCACCATTAGTAACTGGCTCTTCCCCTCAACAAAATAGTTGTTTTGATGGTCATCATTCTCTGGTGGCCCAGCTGGCAAAGAATCCACCTGCAATGCAGGAGACCTGGGTTCAACCTCTGGGTTGGGAAGATCGCTTGGAGAAGGGAGAGGCTATGGACTGTATAGTCCATTGGGTCGCAAAGAGTCAGACACGACTAAGCGACTTTCACTTCACTTCATCTCCTACACATGTTGCAAGAGTGACAGACATGAGTAGGAGAGGGCCTTTGGGGGGTCTTGCCTGGGCACACCCTGCATCAAGGGCAGCCTCACATCTGCCCAGGCCCGCAGAGATGAAGGAGTTGGTGCTGACAGAACGTGTGGGTGATTAGACATGGCAAGGGCAGGGACCAACTTCTAGGTATTCCAGAGAAGCAAGGAATCTAGCATGTTTGGGTAAAACATCTCAACTCACAGATGTTGGCAGTGAATTCATACCTTGTAAAAATATAAGGCAGGCCAGCAAAACATGCAGCAAGCCAGATGCTACTCACAGGTGCCTGTATCAAACCTCTGCTGTGGGTGCAGGAGGGATCATAAGCTGTGGGTCAGAGGGAGGTCACAGAGCTCCTCTGTGGAGACTGCTCAGCAGTAGTCAGCTCTGCCTAGAGGCTGGGGAGCAGGCTCTGAACATCCTTCAGATTTCACACAGATTTAAATGTAATGTTCGAGGAGCGAGACCAGTTTTATTGAAATGAGGAGGACAAAAACCAGATTCCTTCCTGGTAGGAAGTGAATGGGTGGTGTGCACGACCCCTTGGCCCCTTCTTGGAACTTGCCATGCGGGGACAGCAGGTAGTGAAGGAAACATTCCCTGAGAGCCCTCCCTCCAGGATCAGACCCTTGGTTTCCCATGACAACAGCCCATCTAGCATCCAAGAGTCTTAGGGTGGGAGAGGTGGCCTGGGTATTCCCAGGAAGAGCCCTGGGCTGGAATTTGGCTCTGGATCAGAAAAATGCTTAGAAGAAGTAAATACAGATAGCTGTACTTGGGTTCTCAAGTTTGTTTTTATTTGTGGTTAGATTCTTAAAAATTAGCGAGCAAGAATATGAAAAATTAGAGGCACAACAAAGGGCCACATCTGATGTGGCCCATAAGATTGCCGGGAGAAATATCAATCACCTCAGATATGCAGATGACACCACCCTTATGGCAGAAAGTGAAGAGGAACTCAGAAGCCTCTTGATGAAAGTAAAAGTGGAGAGTGAAAAAGTTGGCTTAAAGCTCAACATTCAGAAAACGAAGATCATGGCATCCGGTCCCACCACTTCATGGGAAATAGATGGGGAAACAGTGGAAACAGTGTCAGACTTTTATTTTTCTGG
>NW_011494884.1:1515859-1573992 GCF_000754665.1 Bison bison bison
TCTTTGGAAGGAATGATGCTGAAGCTGAAACTCCAGTACTTTGGCCACCTCATGCGAAGAGTTGACTCATTGGAAAAGACTGATGCTGGGAGGGATTGGGGGCGGGAGGAGAAGGGGACGAGAGAGGATGAGATGGCTGGATGGCATCACTGACTCGATGGGCGTGAGTCTGAGTGAACTCCGGGAGTTGGTGATGGACAGGGAGGCCTGGCGTGCTGCGATTCATGGGGTCGCAAAGAGTTGGACACGACTAAGTGACTGATCTGATCTGATAAGATAATCAAGTGACATGTTATAATAGAAGTCTGAATTAATTGGTGATTTAAGGAAAGCGTGTGATTAAAACAGGTCTAAAAATGCTCCGTCCATGCGTACCTGAACGTGTGCCCCTGTTGACTGACTTTTGGTATGGGCCACACCCTTGCCTCTCACGGGCGTACTCACCACGGCCAGCCTGGGTTCTGTGAGTTGAGGTGAGGTGAGGTGCACGTCAAGAGCAGAACCGCAGGCTTGCGGTATCTTCCTTCTGCACTTTCACAGTTCTTTCTCCCTCCTTAGGTTCCACAGCAGTTTTTTGTTGTTGTATTTTAAGCAATTGGTGTTTTAACCCATCTTTTAAAGGATTCAGTTTCATTTTCACAGAAACAGCCATTCTCTTTTCCCACCCAGATTTCATCTGTTTGCATACATTTTAATTAAATACGTACATTCCAGTACATTTAACTGGAAAATGTTTAAAAGTTAAAAACTCTGCTGGTAAAAGCAGAAAGGCTCAGCCTTCTAAGGAGGAATGTCCTGGCCTGGTGTGTTAGTGCCTCCAGCACAAATCCTAGGACACTCTTCAGAGGGAGAGGATGAATGAGCCCCCCAGAGACAGGTTCAAATGAGGAAGGGCTGGCTTATGAAAAGCATGGTGTCAGGAAAAAGCTATTCAGAAAAGATCCCATTAAAACCTCGCCTTTTATCTAATAGAATCGCTTCCAGGTTTAAGTGCCAGATGTGAGAGTCTCAGGAAAGTAAGTATACTTTAACAGATAAAGAATCATCTATTTAAACCAACAGACATGATATTTAACTAATGGAAAAAAATAAAGCCATCAAGAAAGCAGAGAAAACTAATAATACACAAACAGCTTTTACAGTCAAGTAGGAAAAAAAACAGTCCAGTAGAAAAAATGAACTGTAGTATGAATAATTCACAAAGGTTAAAATGACCATACAATTTGATTTTTTAAAGGTTTACCCTTGCTGCTCACTCAAATGGCATTGTATCTGCTGACTTTAGAACCTAACTAACCTCCACAGTAAATAAAATCCAACATTTCTTTTAAATCAGGCTGCAGCAAATATATGAAGACTCTGAGACTTCATTATGATAAAAAAATATCCATTTTCAAGCACATGAGAATACTTTGAAATTATATATCTTAAGATAAAATAGAAGTTTCTGGGCTATGGAAAATGTTCTTTTGAGTATACCTTTTTTAATTGCTTAGTAATCACAGATTAATTAAAAGAGATGCAAATGACCCTGCAGTGACATGCCGGTTTTCAGCTGTCACATAAGCAAAGGACAAGGCTGACAGCACTCACTTGTTGCTGGTGAGAGTGTAGGCTTATATCCAGCAGAGTGGGGGGCAAGTGGACAGTGTAGACCAGAACTAAAACGCACCTGCCTTTGACCCAGAATTTCTCCTTTATTTCTCCTATATTTCTACAAATATATGTGTAAAGATTGAGCTACAAGAATGTTCACTGTGGGACTTCCCTTATAGCTCAGTTGGTAAAGAGTCTGCCTGCAATTCAGGAGATCTGGGTTTGATTCCTGGGTCAGGAAGATCCCCTGGAGAAGGAAATGGCAACCCACTCCAGTGCTCTTGCCTGGAGCATCCCATGGACAGAGGCACCTGGCAAGCTGCAGTCCATGGGGTCACAAGAGTCGGACACGACTGAGTGACTAAACCGTCACCAGCACCTGGTGGCCCAGTGGCTAGGACTCTGTGCTCCCAAAGCAGGGGGCCTGGGTTTGATCCCTGGTCAGGGAGCTAGATCCCACATGCTGCAGCTAAGACCCAGAGCAACCAAATAAATAGTTTAAAAGAAAAAAAAAGAATGTTCATTGTAAAAAAGGATTTTTATTAGTAGCACGAGGCTGAGCTGCCCTCTGTGTCCTTCAGGGAAGACTAATGGAATAAGCATCAGGGCATGCATGTGTGTGGCGGGCTGCTGAAGTTAGAGAGGAGCCGGAGGCCCTGCCTGGGGCACTTGGCGTGGGTGAGGGCAGAAGGCCCAGGACTAGGTTTTGGTGTGAGACCATCAGCATTCAGTTCAGAAGTGGAAAGACAGGTTAGAAACTGGTACTCACGGTGCCCTCAGAAGAGGACCTGGAAGAATAAAGTGCAGGGCAAGGAGAGTGACTCCTTCCTTGGCCGTTTGTACTGCTTTAAACCTTCTCAGAAAAAATACAGATTTGGGTGAGGCTTATTTTGAAACACTGGTATCCTGAGTTAATTCTTTGCAGTTCTGTGATTTAATGACAGGACTGTTTTGTCAGCTCTCCCTGTATTCTGTTGAGGCTGAAGCAGTCCCGGTGGCAGCTTTTATCCCAGAAAACAAATGCTGTGGTGCCCACCTGCTGGGGCCTGTCTAGGTAGCTGGAGTCTCTAAGTTTTTCTGTCTTTTTACATGACTTGGTGTTTAATAACCTTAGAATGTACTCAGTTGTCCTTTGTTATTTACTTTCTGCTGATCAGAGATTTCCCTAGATTTGGCAGTCTAGGAAGAAAAGCATCTGTTTTTATTTTAAAAGAATTTTTTCTCGAAGTTCCTTAAATATAGATACATGAAACTCAATCTCTTTCACTTATTAGTCTGACAGTGAGCTGTCATTCATGCTGTTAGCTGTTCTTATTTGGCTGTCCTATGCTGTTTAGCTATAAATCCTTACCAAAGAGCATAATAAATAAAATTAATTATGCAGGAAGCAGTAATGCTGAAATACTACCCACTATTATAGCATGTGGTTTTTTTAAACTAAAATGCCAACTCAGTTTTTTTAATGTTCTATAAATAGCTTAAGTGAAATTAAACCACATCACGTGGCTGCAGTAGATATTTTCTTGCTTCTTCCCAGTTTTTAAAATGTGATTTTGCTGTTGCTTTTAGCATTTTTTTCCCTGCAAAGTCATGACCTTGAAATGCTTTACTTACCTTCCAAACTCTCATTTAGAAATAGCTTTATTATAATTCAAGAGAAGTAGAAGGGGAAAAGGGGAAAAGTAAAAGATGCCACCATCCAGAAATAGCCATTTTTAACACTAGGTGAACATCATTGACAGTGGAAAAGACTGAGGTAATCATGGGGACAAAGGGGGAAAAAAGAAAGCTCACATCTTTAGGATACAAAGATAATTTTTATGAAAAGTTGTTTTTAAAAACTTATGTGTAGATAGAAATATTTGTGTTAAAGTGGACATAAGCTTTATAATTTTACTTGAATTTGGCTGAAGAACCTATAATCAAAATCAAAGTGAAGTAATTCCTGAATGTCAGATAAAAGTTTCTTCCAAGAATTCAGTTCTAAAGCTTAAGAGAACATTAGAGTGGTTGGAATTGTAGGGTGTGGGTTTTTTTTCTTAAGCTTTTTATTTTTTATCTTAGACATTATTAATCAACTAAGTAGAGAAAATTAAGTCCTCATTAAAATACCTTCCCTTCACCCCTTCACTAACTCATTTTTTGTTTTTGTCTTTTTAAAGAAATATGCTTAGATTGTGAGAGTTAAAAGTAGGGTTTATGTTCAGTTTTGTAACCATAATTCCCTGGTTGATTATTCTGAGTTCTTTGGGTTAGATTTTTTGTCAGAGCATCTCTGTTTGAGTTCTTTATCTGATTCATTTCTTGGTCATTAGAATTTCATAAATAAGTAGTTTTTTTGCAAGGTTTCTATTTCATACATACTTTAAAAATACCTGCCTTTGACCCTGGTGTAGAAAGGAAAAATTGTCTGGGTATAAAATTCTTGGGTTGCGTATTCTTTCTTTGAGATCTTTGTAAACTGGAATTTCACATGGTTCTTCCTCTCAGTGAAACCTAGGTTGGCTGACTTTTGCCACTGACTAGTTGTGTAGGTAAGTTGTTTGGTTTTCATTAGTTGCTCCTGGTTGCTGTTCTCTGAGATCGCATGTTCGTGTTGTCTGTGTTGCCCTTTGACATAAATAGCAACTTGGCTGAGAATAGTTCACTTACTCACACTTGCTTGGAACTTGGGAGAATTGCTGAGTGTTGCTGTGAAAAGGGAGAGAGTGGCCAGCTCCATCTCCCCCCTTAAGAGACTGCTTTTTCTGACTGAATACCTTAAGAATTCTTTCTTTGTTCTTAAATTTTAATAACTTTCAATGAAGTCCTCAGTTTTCCTGGAATTTATTGCATACCCTTTTCAGTTGAAGATTCTGTTCTCATTTCAGGGAAATTATTTTGTACCTCTGAATGTCTTTTAAAAGATGCCACCTTCCTTATTTTGGATCATCTTTTTCTTCCATGTCTGTATTTTCTCTTTTTTGTTTTAATCTCAGTTTCTCTTTGGCTTTCAGCATGATCACGTCCACCTCCTGTCCCATCTTCTCCTTACTTTGATTTTTTTCAGCTGTGACTGTTCTGTTCCTTACAGTTTAAAATGTACCAGCTTGATAGCAGTGGTGTTTGGGTCCTCGGTTTATTTTCTAAGCTCTTCAGCAAGGTTTGCAAACCTTTCCTGTAAAGGTCCAGGCATAAGTGTTTCTAGTGTGGTGACTGAGTGCACTCTGTGACCGCTGCTGGTGGAGTGTGAAAGCTGCACTGACTGTTGGGAATAGAGGCGTGTAACGGTGCCTGATAGAGCTTGATTTATGGACACTGAAATTTGAATTTCGTAGAATATTTGCATCGTGAAATGTTGTTTTATTGGGTTGTTTTTGAACCATTTGAAACTGTGAAGCCATCCCGAGCTCTCCCAGGCTGTGCTGAAACAGACACACAGGGCTGGTTCCTGACCCTGCTCAGCATGATCCCTTCCATCTCATTGCTTGCTTTACTTCCTTTCTTTGTGCTCGATTGAATTCCTGTCTCTCCAGATTCTTCTGTGGCCCAAAAACTCAAAAGGTTGCTTGGGTTCTGTTTCCTTCCAGACTCAGTTCCTTGCTGTCTACCTGTCATGTTCCTTGCTGGATTCCTTTTGCGGGGCCTCTTCCTTTTCACCTTCCCCTTCACCCCTCACCCTGCTTACTTTGGCAGCTCTGTCCAGACCTCTAGTCCCAGAACCGGGCGCCCCTCCTCTACACCATTCACACCTGCTCTGAGATGCTTTGTCTGCCCTCACAAGTGCAGCTCCTCTGGAGACTCCATTATCCTCTCTCCTGGGATCCTAACAATGCCCTGGAGCAGATGTCCTTCCCCAGGTCGCCCCCCATACCCCCGCAGCCTCGCCTCACCTGGGCTCCTGGTCACACACTTGAGCCTCCTGCCTTCTCCACCCAGACTCTCCAGAATCCATTCTTATGTAACTTGTCTCCAGAACCGAAACACAGTATAAAATATTCAGATCATTTTGCTTGAGGGTCACTGATGAAGACTTTAAGTAATGGTTGGAGACAGGGCATCCTGAGAAATAACTTGTATTTGCAAAAAATAGAGCGATTACTTTTTAACACTGGCCTTAAAGTTCCAGAGTCACATGTTCACATGTCTAAAACTGATCCCCTTGAGTGGTTTCTCGGCTTTACAAGTGAGATATTCTCAGCGTCACTACAGAAGTCTTCAGATTTTCCTCTTCCAGTTTGATGACAGCAGAACAGGTCTCCTTTTGTTCGGGATTTTTTTTTTTCCCTTGAACACTGGGCTGGGAAGTTTCCTGGCAGTCCAGTGGTTAAGACTCCATGCTTCCACTGCAGGGGCTGAGGGTTCCATCCCTGGTCAGGGAAGTAAGATCTGCAGTTGACTTTTTTAAAACAAAAATTCCACTTGTGGAGGGGAAAGCGTTTTAGCTTCAGAGTAAATAGAAAATGCTAGGTGTGTGACACTCTCCCAGGTGACATACCACAACCCGCAGACAGAATCCAGCCCACCACCTGTGTGTGTGACCATGAACTAAGACAGCTTTACAGTCATCTTGGTGATGGGGACACTATGAACCCCAATTCAGTGAAAGTTTTACTGTGTAAAAGGAATTGTATTCTTCCCACTAATGGACCTTTGCCCCTCCCCCCCAAAAAAACTTGCACTCAATTATTTTTACTGTATTTTGAATTTCAGCAATTTAAAAATATGTGGGAATTTTGTTTTTACTCACTATTAAGTGCTTGTATGATATCCTCGGTGTTGCTGCTTGATCCATGACCCTAACATAATTACTACCTGAGTTTCTATAGGGAAAATTTACCAACCTTTGGTCTATCCCAAAATTACTTAAGAGACTTTACCTGAATATGAGTATTCTTATTTTATTTACTCCTTTTTTATTAGTATGGTAGCCCTACAAACTTTAACATTATAGCAAAGACCTGTTTCGTTAAGACTCCAGCATTTACAGTGTATTGTTGTGGTAGGAAGTGTCTGTGTGTTTCCAGCCCCTGCCGCACCTGCCTTCTCACCATCACCCCTACCCCCTAACTTGAGTGCATCCAGAGCAGGACTCTCGTCTTGGCCCCCCCATGCCCCTGTTTGAGGGCACAGCACCAACCTTCACTTTGTCATTCAGGCTAGAGCATCAGGCGTCACCTCAGTTTTCTCTTCCCGATTCCCACATCTTGCTGCGCATCCTTGGGGATCACGTTCAGGGCCTCTCTCGAATCTGATACTCCTCACCACATAACACTACTGTCTCTCTGGCCTTGTCATCTGTTGCAGCCCCTGTCAGTCTTGGGGAGCCTTCCCGTAGCCTGTGCTTCCTGTGGTGGTCAGTGGAAGCTGCCCTGGCACCTCCCTACGCAAACCGTTCTCTTGATTTCCCATGCCATTTAAATCCCGGAAACTTGCCTCCACTCTCGCCTTGCCCTGCACCGTCACACTGTGCTTCCTGTGCGGTGGGTTCTGACCACAGGGCTCCTGCACTGGCTCCTCGTCAGCCTGCAGTGCTGCTGCTCAGACCTGTCGCTGCTCAGGTCAGGTCTCCCTGGCCTTGCACAGTGTCCTTTCCTCTAGTTCATCCTCTTCTCACATACCCTGTTCTATGTTTCCATAACCCTTGTCAGAACTGGAGCTTACTTTGTTTATTCCCTGGTTTACTTTCATACTCTGACTTGCCATACAGAAGTTCCCAGAGGGTGGGGTTTGTCTGTCGTGGGTACTGCTGGATCCCCAGCTTCAGGTGCCTCTCTGACGCAAATATTGGCTGGATGGACCGAAGAAAGGAAAGACTAACCATGAAGTAATACATTGAAGAGGAGAATGAATAATGTTGAACTCTGAACTCTTTGGCCTGAGCTCAGACTATGGTAAATAGGATAAATTACTTATCTCTTTGATTAAAATAATTTTTAAAAGTGTCCCAAAGTAAAACATATTTTCAAGTCAAATAATAAATGCTTTAACTGTTGCAAGTTTTTGAGGATTCCTCCGTATCTCTGAATAATGCATTTATAGCACCGTCTCTGGATTTATCAGCTCTAGATTTTCTCTGACATCTCTCTTGCTATGACAAATGATGATTCGGCTCACTTGTGCCCCTATGAAGTCTGCTCTAATACCCTAAATTTTGCTCATATTACTCGTTTAGTTTTGGTTTTGGCTACTTTGTAACTTTAATATATTTCAACCTCTGTTTCCTAATCAAAATTCAAAAGGGAGCAATTCAGAAATAGTTTATTCATGAATCCTGTGCACCAATTCGATTCCTCTACAAAGTTTTGGACCTGTCTCTCTGTCCTGATCTCTGTCAGAGGAGCCCCAGCTATCAGGTGCCAGGACAGTCAGCCAGGTCACTGCTTTGACTTCCTCGCCTCCAGTTTGCAGAGACAGTGAGTGATGCGGGCACTTGCTAATGGTGCCATCTTTTTAAGCGAGTCTTGATGCTGGATGCTTCGTGTTTGCTTCTGCGGCAACTTCTCTGTGATATTGGTGGTTGCATTCACGGTCCGCATTGTGGTGACTGACAACTGTGTTTCTGAGCTGTATGCCTTGGGTACCAGTCTAGACAGGCCCTGTTCCCAGCCTGCAGCCCAGGATGTTCCGGTGACTTCCAGGCATTGCTTTCCTGTGTTAGGGCTGTTTTCTCCTGGTTGGTTTGTTTACTCCTGTATTTTACTAGAGTACATCCTCCGGTAGTTTGCCAAGAAAGAAAGGGTACACAAGAAGACCGATTTTTTTATTTTTTTAATCCTTGAATGTCTGAAAATGTCTGGATACTGCTCTCAAACATGATAGGTCATTTGGATGGACCCAGAATTATGGGTTGAATATTGCCCCTCAGAGTTCAGAAGGTTCCAGAGTTCTGTCTCCTAGAAGTCTTTGCTCCGTGTCATTCCAGTTTCTGCTCTTCCTCTTGTGATTTATACGGTCATTGAACAAGCTGGCATCGTAGGCAGCCGATGCTGGGTATAGCCGTAACAGCGTTTCCTCCATTGCGGAGCATCACAGAATCAACAAGAACCCTGGGGGAGTGAGTGCACAATGCTGGCGGATGGAGCCAGGGAAGCCCTTGAGCCAAGGCTTTCAGGGCCCCGAGGCCTGAAGGCAGGTGCCTCACAGAAGGGGAGCGTGGCTGGGGACCTGTTGGGGAGGGTTTCCAGCAGAGGAGTAATCTGGCTGGGTGGGCAGGGAGGGCTCTGTCTAGTTGAGGGAGGGGACCCTGGAGCTTCCGGGGCAGCAGTCAAAAGAGATCTGATCCTGGGGAGTCGGATATGGGTCTGAGAGACCACGGAAGCCAGGATGACCCAGTAGGAGGAGGCTTGACGTAGCTGCAGGAAGCAGGAGATGTCCATGTGTGGGGACAACCCTGTTCTGGACACAGTCCACCTGTGAGGTTTATGAGACGTCCCAGTGCAAGTGTTGAGTAGGCACTTAATGTACTAGTTCAGCTCAGGGCTGGAGATGGCAGTTCTGGAATCAGCAAGTATAAACAGGATTTAAAGTCATTGAACTTATTAGAAAAGTCCTGGGATGCAGGCTAGGGGCCAGGCGCTGACCTTGAGGGGGCGCAGCTGCTGCTGCCCGGGCCCACTCAGCTGGTAACACAGTGCTGCTGCTTCACATTCTCATGTGAATAGAGTAGATCGATTTTTTAAGAATATACTCATTTCTCCACAGAACTCGGGAAAGCTATTTTTATTTTTAATACAAACACATGTTTATCTTCCAGAATTGACAGCAAGTATTGCTCACCAGGTCTCTAGTCTCCAAGAACCCTTCCAGTGCTGACGTTCTCTTCTGAGAGTTAGATTTATTTATATGAGATTTAAGGTTGCATACAGGTATCAGTAAATTAGCTCTGATTTTTGCAAGAAGCTAACTGAATAGAAGGGCTTTGAAGTAATTAGGCAGGTCTCTGTGACCCTGGGTTCCACAGCTGTCTAAGCACGCACAGTATCGAGGAGGAAGTGCTTAAGGATGTGCCTGGTGCTTTTAAGCCACTTGATTTTTTCCATACAACTATACCTGCCTTTGGAAAGTGTAGACCCTCACTGAAATATCTCTCTTGGGTTTATTTGGAGTAGGTGTTTGTGGTACTCAGTGATTTTTATTAAAATCACATCAATATTTAACTTGGGGTGAAATCCAATCCCCTCTTGGAAAATTCACAGAAAATCCTGAGATCAACAGCAGACCTAGTAAGGAGGAGTCTGTCATGGAAGCTCAGGGGGAAACGGAACTGCAGGGGCCCTTTGGAACCCTGCACCTTCCCTCTGCCCCTGCCGCCCGCCCCAGTTTAGTCTGGGACACGGTGGTAAGTTCCCAGGAACCAGACCTCTGTCTGTTCTTTGCTCCATCTGGTCCAGGCATTGTCAAAACTTAGAAGAATTTCTGACTTGGGAGCTATACACAAAAACATTTGTGCTCTAGTTGGTGGTCATTTTAAAGGGTTTCAAGGACTTAAAGAGCTGTGAAGCCCCACAGGGCAAGTGCACGTCTTGAGCGAGTGTTGTGGGGTGGTGTCGGGTGCCCAGCTTCTCACTCTTGCAGAATGTCTCAGCCCAAGGGTCTTTAGGAGGCGCATGCGCCCTGCAGTCAGCAGGCTTCACTCTAAACATGTCTCTGGTGCTTGCTCTGTCCTGGGAGCTGTGCAGGTGGTCTGGCACGGCCCTCTGTGCCAATAGCCCAGATTGCAGAGAACAACCCCAGCAATGTGTGTTCAGGAAGGCAGAGCAGAGCCTCCTGGGGCAGAGGTGTAAGTTGCAGGTGTTCAACATAGTGATTCACAATTTTTAAAGGTTATATTCCATTAATAGTTATTATAAAATATTAGCTGAGTTCCCTGTGCTGTGCAGTATGTGCTTGTAGCTTATTTTTTTAGTAAATTTTTTAAATAATTTTTTAAATTTTTATTTATTTTTGGCTGCACTGGGTCTTTGTTGCTGCACATGGACGTTCTCAAGTTGCAGTGAACAGAGACTACTCTAGTTGTGGTGCTCAGGCTTCTCATTGTAGTGGCTTCTCTTGTTAGGGAGCACAGGCTCTCTAGCACGTGGGCTTAGTTGCCCCACGGTTTGTGGGATCTTCCCAGACCAGGGATCGAACCCGCATCCCCAGCATTGGCAGGTGGATTCTTAACCACAGGACCACCAGGGAAGTCGCACTTATTTGTTTTACACATTATAGTTTGTACCTCTTATTAATCTCCTATCCTTGTCTTGCCCCTCCCCCCTTCCCTCTCCCCACTGGTAACCACTAGTCTGTTCTCTCTGTGAGTCTACTTCTTTTTTATATTCACTAATCTGTTGTAGTTTTTAAAATTCCACATGTAAGTGATGTCATATGGTATTGGTCTTTCTCTGTCTAACTTATTTCACTTATAACATAATGCCCTCCAGTTCCACCCATGTTGCTGCGGGTGGCAGGATTCCATTCTTTTTTATGACTGAGTTGTAGTCCACTGTGTATATATACTACATTTTCCTTATTATTCATCTGCTGATGGACACTTAGGTTCCTTCCATATCTTGGCTATTGTAAACAATGCTGTGAAAATTAGGGTGCATGTATCTTTTCAGGTTAGTATTTTCTTTTTTTTCCAATATATGTTTATTTGATTTTTAGTTTTTTGAGAAACCTCCATGCTGTTTGCTACAGTGGCTACACTAATTTACATTCCTACCAACAGTGTATAAGGGGTCCCTTTTCTATACATCCTCATCAGGGTTTATTATTTGTTGGATGTAAAAAAAAAACTAGGAAGGACTTCATAGCAGGCAGAAGACACAGTTTAGAGGTGCCAGGGTCAGAAACGAGGGGCAGTGCTGTTCACCATAAACTGGGGGGCAAGACAGGACAGGCATGGGTCTTGGCTGAGATTGGCCCTGTCACATCCACCCAGACCTCAGTGTCTGTGGTGAAAAGAAGAGAAACAACTTTCTCCCTAAAATCTTTTCATTTGTGACATTCCATGCACAGAGAATCTTGGAGAAACGGCCTCATAATTGGCCACAGTGTTGAGTCCTCAGCTGTGGCATTGCCCCAGCAGGCACCTCGCAGCAAGCAAGTCTGCATTCTCAGTTCACCATGCCTCCGATGTTTCATTGCCATCAGGGTTATTTTTGGATGTACAGGGATTTTCAAATTCCTGTTCACCTTTGCAAGGTATAATTAGAATTTATTGGAAGGGACTCACAGAGTTCTTGTGTAAGAAGTGAGAGGGCATCCTGGACATGTTGTCCCTGGGTTTCTGATTCCAGTCTGTCCTCTGCAGGACTCCCCAGAGTGGGTCCTGGGGTGGCCCTAGGGTTTGCAGCCTGAGCCCCGTTTGCAGCCTGGGAATCCCCACATCCTGAGTAAGCCCAAGGCTTAAGAGATGCCTTCGGGTTTGGAAGCTTTGTTTGATTTTCACACCTGGAGATGGATTCTTTTCTTCTTTCTGAGCTCAGCTATGCATTTTAAATTTCTCCTTTATTTTAGCACACGTTTTTAGACGTTTGTAATGGATGAGTTCTTGAGTTCATCTGCCATTTCTCTGGCAGGCCTATTTTTAGTCTTTGTTTTAATTTAATATGATGGGTAGCTCAGGTATAGACTGATGGTTAATCTGCATATTCATATCAAACTTTCAAAGGGATGTTACTCAGTTTTTAAAATAATTTATTCACTTCTATTACATAAAGGATGCATTAAATTATAATTGCATAATATATAATCAGAACTTAATTACAGACTTTTTTTATTTCATATTTGTTTCATTGGTTATGGCTACATTTTTTAAATGTATTTTGACTTGTTTTCAGGCAAGAGGCTAACTGTCTGGAACAGGACGTGGAGTGTCCTTTCCTTGAGGTGTGACATTTTGGACAGCACTTGCTGTCCCCTCTCCCTAGTATACACAGGGGTGTGCTCTGTCGGGGGGTAGGGGGCAGGGCACACTCTGATCTTGCTGATGCTACCTCATTCCTCCTCTGATGGTGGCTCTGCCCAAGGGGTGAGAAGAAAGACCCTGGTAGCTTGATTATCTGAAGGGGATGAGGGGAAACATAATTCCGTTTTTTCAAGGTTATGGTTTATCTCACAGAGGTTTCTCTTCATATTCAGATACCTCCTTTGGTTAGGAAAAGCTTGTATGTGAACGTCCTATCAGCTTGTCCACCCATCAAACTCTGTGTGCTGAGTGCTGGGCTTAGAGAGCTAACCTCCCTTTCCTCCCTCAATGCCCAGCCCTTTGTGGTCTCATCTCTGCCTGCGCCTGCCTTCAGAGGTGTGGTCTGAATGTCTCCATGCTGAAGATCATGTAGAGAGGATGTTGAGGCCACACACACTGCTCTGAAAATGTGGAATATTGTTGTCAACGTGAACGGTGGTTGGTGCACAGCATCAAGCCAGAAAGTCACAACCTAGGAATTGAGACGTGTATAATTAACAGAGAGTAGGTCATTAGCATCTGCGGATACACCCGCAGCGCATGTGAACTATGCAGTCGTTCCCGCCGAGGGCGGCAGGGCTCTGATCCAGCTGTTAGGAGATGTAGGGAGCTGCTGCACCTCCCGCATCTTCCCTGCATGGCCTCCAGTGCTGGACACCACGGGCAGTGAATAGGTCTTGCTATTTGTGTTTTTGTCTTAAAGTAAGTTAATTGAAAATCAAAATATAATTCCTTGCTTAGAAAAATCTTTCACCATCCTCTAATGAACAGGAAATTAAATCTCTGTAGTCAGAACCAGTTGCTTATCTACAACAGGATTAGAAATTTAAATGCTTAATTATATCATTGGGTCTTCTGTGGTTTGCTGGTTTTGAATTTTTTTCCCTCACTAAAAAAAAAAAGAATAAACATACAGGAATTTTTATTGGTTTTTTTTGTTTGTTTGTTTTGTTTTGTTTTTGCTGTTTGTTTTTAAATAGGCTCTGTCTTACAGATACTAGCCTGTGTGGGCTAAATATGTAAGAAGTTATTGTACGTCACTGTTTGTAATAATAAAGCCCCAAAGTGATCTCAGTGTCCATTAGGACTTCTTAAGTAAATTGCAGTGCATCTCTGCGCTGAGGTGGGGACGTGCAGTGGTTACAGAGCAGCACGGCTTTGTAGACGAGATGACTTACTTCCAAGACGAATGTATGTTTGTTTATTTTTGAAGTGTAGTTAATTTACAGTGTTGTGTTAGTTCCTGCTGTACATCAAAGTGATTCAGTTTTTTATATCTACACACACACACACACACACACACATACACACACACAGATGTATATGGGCTTCCCTGGTGGCTCAGATAGTAAAGAATCTGCCTGTAGTGTGGGAGACTTAGGTTTGATCCCTGGGTTGGGAAGATCTGGAGAAGGGCATGGCAACCCACTCCAGTATTCTTACCTGGAGAATCCCCATGGACAGAGGAGCGTGTGGGCTACAGTCTATGGGATTGCAGAGTCGTACACAACTGAACGACTAAACACACACATACGTGTATATACATGTATGTATATGAGATATGTATCAGATTTGTTTATTATATCTATTATATATGATGTTCTTTTTCAGATTCAGTTCTATTATAGTTTATTAAAAGATACTGGATAGTTCTCTGTGCTATACAGTAGGACCTTGTTGTTTTATCTATTTTATATATAGCAGTATGTATCTGATAATCCCAAACACCTAATTTATGTCTCCTCCTTCCCTCTTTGATATTCTTTTCTATGACTATGAGACTGTTTCTCTATTGTAAATAAGTTCATTTGTATCATATTTTGGATTCTGTGTGTGAAAGTCACTCAGTCATGTCCAACACTTTGCGACCCCATGGACTGCATCCATGGAATTCTTCAGGCCAGAATACTAGAGTGGGTAGCCTTTCCCTTCTCCAGGGGATCTCAACCCAGGGATCGAACCCAGGTCTCCCTCATTGCAGGCGGATTCTTTACCAGCTGAGCCACAAGGGTCCTGACCCAGGAATCAAACTGGGGTCTCCTGCATTGCAGGCAGATTCTTTACCAACTGAGCTATGAGGGAAGCGCATTTACATTCTGCATGTAAATGATATCAAATATATTTGTCTCTCTTTCTGACTTAGTTCACTAAGTAATAATTTCAGGTCCATTCATGTTGCTACAGATGGCATTATTTCATTCTTTTTTGTGGATGAGTAATATTCTGTTGGGTTTTAAGAATCCACCCACAATGCAGGAGACACAGGTTTGATCCCTGAGTCAGAAAGATCCCCTGGAGCAGGAAATGGCAACCGCTCCAGTATTCTTGCCTAGGAAATCTCATGGACAGAGGAGTCTTGGCAGGCTACAGTCCATGGGGTCACAAAAAGAGTCAGGCACGACTTAACAACAATAGTATTCCATTGTACATATATATCACATCTTTTTTATCCATTCATCTGTTGATGGACATTTAGGCTGCTTCCATATCTTGGCTATTGTAAATAGTGCTGCTTTGAACATTGGGGTGCGTGTCTTTTAGAATTAGGGTTTTCTCTGGATGTAGGCCCAGGAGCGAAATTGCTGGATCATAGGGTGGCTCTAGTTTTTTAAGGAATAAGGAATCTCCATACTGTTCTCCATAGTGGCAGCATCAGTTTACATTCCCACCAGCAGTGTAGGAGGATTCCCTGTTCTCATACCCTCTTCATCATTTATTATTTAGACTTTTTCATGATGGCCATTCTGACTAGTGAGAGGTGATACCTTGTATTTTTAATGCATTGCCCTAATAATTAGCAGTGTTGACCATCTTTTTTGTATGCTTATTGGCCATTGTGTGTTTTCCATGGAGAAATGTATTTGGGTCTTCTTCCCATTTTTTGATTGGGTTGTTTGTTTTCTTGTTATTGAGGTATATGAAGTTTTTGTATATTTTGGAAATTAAGCCCTTGTTGGTCACATCATCATACTTTCTCCCGTTCTGTGAGTTGTCTTTTCATTTCATTTATAGTTTCCTTTGTTGTGTAAAAGCTTATTAAGTTTTATTGGGTCACATTTGTTTGTTTTTGCTTTTGTGTCTGTTGCCTTGGGAGACCTAAGAAAAGGATTTATGCCAAGACAAATTTTTAAAAGAGGAAAGTAACAAGTGTAAAGAGTGGAGAGTTGTTGTCAAACAGGGAAGCCAGTGGAGGGGTTTAGTCCTCAGATGGTCGTCTCACAAGACACACAAGGAGGAGAGCTGGTGTACTGGACGGGGAAGTTTGTCCTAATCTGCCATTCTGCAGTCTGTGTAGGCAGTGAGCTTCTCTGAATGTCCCCATGCATGTTCAGATTCCATTGTTCCTGGGTGTGTGTCTGGACATTGTCCAGTTCTTCCAAATTGTGTTGCCCCCTGGGCATCCTTTCTTATATCAGAAAAATAAAGAAAATACATGATTGACATTGGACAGAAGGGACACTACATTTGAGCAAGTGTCCCTTTCTCCCTGCATTGTGTATTCTAGCCAACTGGCCCATCATTTGCCACTCTCATGCCCTCAAAATGTGTCTCTTCACAGCAACGGTGGCAGCCATGTACTACAGCTACTACATGCTGCCAGATGGCACCTACTGCCTGGCACCTCCCCCTCCAGGGGTTGACGTTGCCACTTACTACAGCACCCTGCCTGCCGGGGTGGCCGTGTCCAGCTCCACTGGAGTGACTGCCACTGCCCCACCCCCTCCAGGGACCACGCCACCTCCCCCACCAACCACGGCGGAGACGAGCAGTGGGGTGACCTCCACCACCATCACCACAAGGTATGCTCTCCTGCTGACCACCTGGAGCATGTGTATTCTTGGATTGGGCTTCTTTATAACGTGGGTCACACAGAGGGTCTCTGTTATCTGAGTATTTATTATCTAAGTCCCCACGTTACAGGGTTGATCATGAGGCACTTAGAGCAGTGAGATTTAACCAACTGAGAAAATTCCCTCACTGTTAGCATCCCACACCCCTCCCCTGAGCCCCAGCATCTGTTCTTTGTGTCACCATCTCAGGTAGACAGTATAGGGCATAGTCAGTATGGAGTCCAGTTATTTGCCAAAAACCCGGATTCCGTAAAGTTGATGCAAGTGGGAAACGGGAACCTGGCCGTCAGCCCAGCAAACCATTGACTCACAGAGCTAGCACGGCAGGGACTAAACCCCCAGCCCTTGTCAGGGGTGGTGTGGAGGGGACTCTGAGTGTCTCAGTTGACCAGGCACTTTGTAAGAGGCACTGGAACGTGCTGAAAATATGCTCAGGAAACTTGACAGAACACTTGGGTATTTTTGTAGAAATGACCCACTTTCTGAACGTGCTAGAAAGTCAAAGATGAAACTATGGGTGATGAATTATGCTAGCCAGCATTTTTAAGATAAAAAAATCCACACTTGGTTTATTCTTGGTTACTTCTGAGAATTAGCAATTGGAGGGAAACGGGAGGAGATGATCCTATTTTCATGACCTTAAGTGTCACTTTGAGTAAAACCCCTATTTTCACAATCAGCAATGATATTTCAGTCCCTGTTTCAAGTGGGTTGGCTTTGCTTCGTTTTCTGCAGTCCCAGTCATCTCAGATAAGCGCATCCCTGTCTCTGTGTAACTTACCTATTGGTGGGAACTGAGACAGTGCAAGTCGTCCTCCAGCCGCTGTGCTGGCTGCCCCGACCAGTGATCTGGGGGAGGGCCTAGTGCTGTGGGTGTGACTCTGTTCATCTTTGCAGTGCACTTGCTCCTGTGGCCACCATCATCCCCCCACCCCCCGACATCCAGCCTGTGATTGACAAGTTGGCAGAGTACGTGGCCAGGAACGGCCTTAAGTTTGAGACCAGCGTGCGGGCCAAGAATGATCAACGGTGAGTGAAAGAGTTTATATGGGATAGGTAGATGGTATTTGAGGTTTAGTTTAGCTTCTTTTTTTAACCTAGCTACATAATTCTTTATATATATACATATATATTTAATCCTATGTTTAGATAAATACATCTTGTTCAATTACTTTGAGTTGGGGTGGTGGTCTTCTTTATTGTTACAATTTTTTATTCATTCAGTTTGTTTTGCTTCATTTTTTAAAAATATTGGACCTGCCTAAAATAAAAGTCAGTAATTCATGCTTTTCAAGAATCTGCTGTTGAAGTTTAGACCCAACTTCACCTTGTGTTTTTAATCAAATAATGTTCCATGCTCAGATTGTTAATGTAAAAACAGGAGGCTGTGGTTGCAGCATGATCTTTGTACCGTGGATGAGCTCTCTGCCCCTGTCTCCCGGGTCTGTAAACTGAGTGGGGGGTGTTGTGGCTGCCACAAGGGGTTGTTGAGATCCTAGGAGTCAGTCACTGTGAAGTTGGAGCAGGTGTGGTTGGTCAGATCTGAGGTGTTGCAGTGAGCGTGTCTTATTGAATGGCTCAACCCTTCTCTGTTGCTAGGTTTGAGTTCCTGCAGCCTTGGCACCAGTATAATGCCTATTATGAGTTTAAGAAGCAGTTCTTCCTCCAGAAAGAAGGGGGTGAGAACGCACAGGTATGTGTGGGAAGAACGGTCTGATTCTCAAGATGTGTATTAATAGGGCTTATACATTTTACACTTGCTTTTAGGTGTAATGGATGTCTTGCTTTTAGGTGTAATGGATGTCTTGCTTTTACTGACTTACTTTCTCCCCTCTCTATGTTTTATACCTGTTAAAACCTTTGACCACATTCACAGTTCGTTGATGATCATTTGTCCAGTCAAGGGTGCTGCCCACCATTGTCCTTGAGGGCCGCCTGCTAGCAGCTCCCTTCACAACTTCCCTCCCTGCAAACGGCCCCACGTTTGATTCTTAGGTACCTGTTGGAAGCATTTCTTCCTGTCCTTATAATCCTTCTTCTACCTCTCCTCTCCTCTCCTTATTTACATGGACACCCTGATGTTTTTCAAAACCTGTTTTGGTAGAAAACATATCAGTGGATTTCCTCAGGTTTTTATCTCTGACTCCTCAAACTGAAGAAAACCGACTTATCTGCAGGTTCCAGGCATAATTTGGTGTTCTAAATGTGTTCTCAGTGATCCATTTCCACAGAAGTTGTGGGCATTTGTTCCCAAAATGGTGTTAGAGGGGAAATACCTCCTTATACGCCTCTTTTCGGTCTGTTCTATCAGAAAATAGTAAATCTGAGTTAGAAAGTATGCTCCTTAGTGTTACTTAGGCAGTAACATAGCAGTGCTATTGTCCCATGAAATATACACACACTGTGTCTGTTTCCTGACAAATCCTGCGTCATTTCCGGTGAGCAGTTCAGAGTCATGTTGTAACCTCTGCAGGCTGTGTCAGCGCCAGAAGAGACTCCTGCAGAGCCTGCTCCTGAAAAGCCGAGTGACGCTGGGGAAGATAGTGTGTCTGAAGACGCAGCCGACGCAGGGGGAAGAGGTGTCTCCTCAGGGAAGAAGGAGGCGTCGTCCAGCAGAGCTGTCCCAGACGGGAAGCTTGTGAAAGGTACGCTGCCCTCACTACCGAGAGTTCCATTCTTGATCTTGTACCTCGTAGGTGTCACTTTAAATTAACAAGGAAGAGTGCTAGACCACTCACGGTCAGCTGCCTTCAACCACAGGACAGGAGGGAATGGCTGCCCCTTTTAAGTTGCTGTAATGAAACTTGCTTACTTCATAGCATATGGGTTAGCCAGCAAGTTTGTTCAAGTTTTTCTGTACTGTCTTATGGAAAAACCTGAACAAGCTTTTTGGCCAACCCTATACTTTCTTGATTTTGAATTTGGGGTCATTTGGATACAAACTCATCTTAGGTATACATTTGTTTTTAACAGTCTGTACTTGTGTTAGGGCTAATGGAAGCGTTTAGAATTTTTCAAATAATATTTTGTACCCCCTTGGACTTCTGAAACTACATTCAGACTATTGTGCCGATGGAATTAGTTTTCTTTATTTGTTAAGGCAGTTCCCTTGAGGGTCTTTACCAGGCAGTATTCCATTCAGGTATTCCCAATGTGGGAGACCTGGGTTCGATTCCTGGGTCGGGAAGACCCCCTGGAGAAGGAAATGGCAACCCACTCCAGTATTCTTGCCTGGAGAATCCCATGGACAGAGGAGCCTTGTAGGCTACAGTCCACCGGGTTGCAAAGAGTCGGACACGACTGAGCGACTTCACTTTCACCAGGCAGTATTCCATTCACTCCATTCCAGTTTCCCTTTATGTTCTTGGGAGGAGTTTTTCGTCTACCAGGACAGACATATAGAAAGAAAAAAGCTGACACAGGCACATTAGCAGAGAACCCTGTGTGGGTAGAACATGCGAAGAAGCAGTGAATTCCACCAAGTGGGAACAAGAAAGGGCGTGCAGAGGGAAAGGGACTCCCAGAAACAGGCTCACACCCAGGCATGGGCGGTGCCATCTGAAACGCGTGGCTGGTTCAGAGATGGGAAGCGGTCTGAGTGACTCAGGTGTCAAGTGGGGCATCCCCACCAAGGTAGCCTCAGCCAGCTTGTGGGGCTCTGCCCTCCCGGTGGGTCCTGAGGCTCCCGACAGGGGCAAAACACCTTACAGCTTAGATCAGAGGAGTCTCTTTGCCCCATGTGGGGAGTGTGTGAAGCAGAAACCACGTGGGAGGTTTGCAGTGAAGCTGATGGCCTCAGGTGGAGGAGGGGCACTGGAGCTAGTGCTGGGGCGAGAGGAGAGGCAGGAGGTGCAGGATGGGCCAGGACCACAGGAGGGCCTTTCCCAGCAACCAAAGACAAGGTTCTCAAGAGTGACCAGAATGACCCAAACGAATAACTAGGGAACCAGTGATTTAGGAGAGTAGGAAAGCATCTGTAAGCCTCTCAGCATAGGAGGTTCCCTGAGCATGCGTGTTTCATCTCTCACCCCTCCCAGCTGTCTTCAGACTCTCCTTGGAATAACCAAAGGAATGTAGTAAGTAGAGAGTAAAAACCGTTACTAGTAAAGCAATTATTCTTCAATTAAAAATTATAAAAGGAGGGTGGGGTTGGTTACTGCTCCAAAAGCTGGGGGAACATGCTTAAGAAAGACAAGCCGGCCCATCTGGACTTTAGTTAATAGGAACAAGCCGGACATTTGGGGAGTCAGTGGCAGTGACCCCCAGGAGAACCCACTGTCAACCAAAGAAGGGAGCAGGCCAAAGACCAGAACAGCCAGGAGCATCTGAGGACAGCTGGGCCCTGTCAGTGTGATCCAATGCAGTGGGTCAGCCCCTCAGCCAAGGTTACTGCCCTCCATGAGGCACCCTCCACTCTCCTGTGAGTGCCCGGTAATTCAGCAGATGAAACCATGCTCGCCTCCTTGCACTCTCTGAGCCTGAGACGCCTGAGAGCTGCAGGTGTCTAACAGAACCCACCCTGCCCGAGACAGGTCACTGCACCTGCAGAGAAGCAAGAGTTCAGAAGGACATGCATCTGAGCCCTTGGAAGCAGTTACTAAGTTATAGAAAAATTCTGTTACTCTCTGATTTCTATTCTCACAGAATTAAAAGGTACTGTAAAATTAGTGTAACTGATAATCCAACATCTGGAAAAGATTTAGAAAAAGATTGCCAATTTTTAAAATATAATAAAGCACTCAAAATCAGATTGGATGAGAAAACAAGTTCAGAATTTTCCTCAGATTTCCAAGGAAAAGGATAAAGATGGAAGAAAAGCCATCTAGAAAGAAAAATAGGTTGTTCTCCACAGGGGGAAAAAAGCAGGCTGGCACATTAGACATGTATCTGTGGCATTAAATGCCAGGGAATTAAGGTATATCAGATTCTGAATGCAAAGTATTCTAAACGCTGGAGCAGAGTTTACAGATGTGGCATGCCCTAAAATAGTCAAAGAAAGTGAAAACGACTATTATCAAAAAATTATCAAATGTAGTGAAAACTTAAAAGAAAAACCTATAACTTCTTATGCTTGTGTTGGTAAAGAAAAAATGAAAACAAACCAAGCATTCAACTCAAGAACCTAGGAAGAAACTATAAAATGCATGTAAGGAAAGCAGAAAAGAAAATCACTAAAAAAAGCAGAAATCAGTGAGGAAATACTAAAAGACCAGTAAAACTTTTCATCATTGTGCAAGTTTAATACAGTGTAGAAAAGAAAGCAAATGCACACATAATGGGAAAAAAAGGAAGAAAAAAACTTATTTTTAAGTACACAGAAACAATATATATAACTAAATTTGAAAATTTTGAAAATAAATGATAAAATTGTCTAAGAAAGTATGAATTGCTAAAATGATCTCCAGAGAGGCAGTAAAATAGATCTATAGGCCTAAAAGAATTTAGAAAACATTGGTCAATGAAATACCTCTAAAATCAGGCAGGCCAGGACAAAGTCAAGGTCAGGGTAATTGTGATTTAAGCTCCTCCAGAGCCCAAAGATGGAAAGTTTAAAAGTTCATGAGCCCCAGTACCTTAGCCTGACAAAGCCTAGCAATGTGCAGGCCAGGAGCCCTGGGAAGCCCAGGTGTTAGCTTCTTAGATGGAAGCAGGTTCGGAAGGCAGTAAGAGCAAGTGTGGGCAGGTGGGGTTCCTTGCAGAAGTCCCAGTGTGGCACCGTGCCACAGAATCTCCCAGTACAGCCAGTCTTAGCACCAGACAGGTGCCGGAACAGCACCCACAGTTCCCGAGATGCTTATGAGACAGCTTCCCTAGTATGACAATAACTGATGTTGAAAAAACAGGCTCTCCATTTGAAAAAAATTAGACTATTACACCCCACTTGACAATAAATAATGATTCCAGACAAAGTGTTTAAATGCAGAAACTAAAACCATGAAAGGAGAAGAAAATTAGATAGTTCTTTCCTAGTCTTTAGAGTTGGAAAGGACTGCCTAAGAATTTAAGCCATAAATGATAAAGGAAGATTAATAGGTCTGACGGGAGCTGGGCCCATATAGAGTTGAAAGACAAATGTCAGGACAGCAGTGATTGCTAATAATAACAGAAGATAAAAGGTCAAAATCCTTGCTATATGAAGAGCTCTTGTGAATCAATAAGAAAAGTCACTGCAGTAGAAAAACAAAGGGCACGAAAAGATAGTTCACAAAAGAAAAATAGGTGGTACGTGACCAGATTTTTAAAATATATCTTCACTGACAAGATACTGTTCTTTGCCTCCACTTTGGTAAGTTAAAGTAAAAGAGAGGGTGTGGGCGGCTGGGCCCTCACACACCGTCCGTGGAGTGTTGTTGATAAGACCTCTCTAGAGGAGGAAGCCTGATGGTGGAGACCCACCTTAAACACAGACGCCCTCCCGCTCCTGGAAATGGCTGGTTCCCCAGGCTGTCTCGGCCAGGTGTTCATCACAAGGCTCATGAGCTTTCAAAAGTAAAAAATTGGGAACAGCTGTGGGAGATTGAAATAAACTGGCAGGTCCACACTAAGGATATGACTTCCATTTATTAAAATGATGTATGTTGACATGGAAAGATGTCTACACTTGTTAAGTGGAAATAATAAGCGGGCTAAAACCTGTAAAGCATGGTCCCATTGTCCTGTATTAGTGCACATGCGCATGTTTGTGCCTCGGAACCATCCACTGATAATATTCAGATCGTTTTTTTCCCATATCCAAATTGCAGTTGGTCTTTCATTTTGTTCACCTGTGTTTTCACAATTTCCCACCAAGAACATATTTTACCATAGAAGTTAAAAGTTATTAATGACCTTAAGAAAGGAAGCATATCTGATGTGGAAGGCGGAGGGCCAGACACTGTGGGTTCACGCACAAGTGTTTCCTGAGAGTCGGTGCAGACCTGGGCCACATTAGTGCTGCAGTCCTTGCCTGTTCCAGGCTCCAGGTGAGCAGACCACACACTCAGTACAAACTGTGAAGAGTGGCCTGAAGGAGGAGAGGCCAGCAGGCCCTGCCGAGGAGAGGCTTCATTTGAGGAGAGCCGAGGAAGAAAGCCAGGCGAGGAAAAGCGGGCGACAGCTCCAGTCGGAGGACAGGGCTGGCCTGGAACACAGTGGGAGAGGTGGCCAGGAGCCTGGGCTGCCTCCTAACACAACAGGACACTGAAGGCTGTAAGAAGTGCTCTTCACATGTTATGATGTGACTTGCAAATAAGCTTCCATGTAGAAGCAATAGTTGTAAATTGAATAATTCTACAAAGGAAGTAATTCCTAATCGCCTGCTTTCTGGCTGAGCTACATTGGGAAAGTTACTTCAACTTTTTAACCTGCTTCCTTATCTGTAATGGGGAGGCCTGCTCATTTCTGTCTCTTCCTGGGGTCGCAAATGTGAAGTGAGGTGAGGCGTGTAGACTGCGTATTAGTTCTCTTATTTTAAGTCACTTAAAAGTATATGCATGGTGTTGGCGTGCATTAAGCTGTGTTCCAGATGTTTTCCTTTTAATGTATTTGTTGGTTGAATTTATTTTAGTTTGGAGGCCTGAAGATGGGGAGTAATTGTTTTAAAATTGTTTTATGATATAGTACTTTAGCCCCAAGTTAACTTGAGTAATTCTGATTAACAGTTAACTGAAGTTTTCTTTTATAGTGACATGTTTCTTTGACTTTGATTTATTAAAGAGACCTAGAGGCAATACAGGGTTAATGTTATGATACTTTTTTCTTATGAAAAATTTCAAACAAGTGCAAAAACAGAGTCTGGCAGAATAGTCACCACACACACGTGCAGCACTGAGCGTCCAGCTCCCGTGGCCAGCACGGACTGATTTTATCTATACACTCAGTCCAGCCCACCCCTAGGATATTCTGAAGCAGATTCCAACATCTTGGCGTTTTATCCATCAGTGTGAGTGCATGTATCTCCAAAAGATAAGGGCTGTTCTTAACCACAGCGATTAATATTGACTCTCCCAACAAAGTGTATTTTTCCTTCTGTGTTCTTTGTCTGGGGTTTATTAGGAACGTGCACCACCCTGCACAGTCCAAGTGCATAGCATTGCATACTCCACACAGAGACTGATTTTGCCCCTTTGATTCTGACTATAAAAAAGCGCTTTGTGTGTGCCTTAGTCGCTCAGTCGTGTCTCTTAGCCACCCCATGGACTGTAGCCCTCTAGACTCCTCTGTCCATGGAATTCTCCAAGCAAGAATACTGGAATGGGTAGCTGTTCCCTTCTCCACGGGATCTTCCTGACCCAGGGATCAAACCCGGGTGTCCTGCATTGCAGGCACATTCTTTACCATCGGAGCCCATCAGGGAAGCCCACTTTACCAACATTGAACATCTTAGAGTGTGCTTTATAGCTTGAGGTGATTATTGACAAGAGATGATTATATGTTGCTGAATGGGTTATTTGCCAGCTTCAAGTCACACATGGATTTGGAACCATAAAATGCTGAAAGTGGGGATGCCTCGGGGGTCAGCTGAGTCAGCTCACCCTCACAACCCCAGCCACTTCAGAACCTGCCTTCATTAACCCAGATCCACTTCTTCTCAGAGTCAGCCCATTTGTGCTGCACTTAAAATCACCCTTCATTGAGGTTTACTTGAATAGCTTCATCAGTAATAACACATGGTTTTTAAAACAAAGTATCTTATTACAACCAATTAGGTGTCCTTAGGAGCCATTTACCTAGTGTCTGAGGAAGAAGGGACCCAGTGAGTGAGTGATGAGTGGATGGGGGGAAGGGGAAGAAGATTGTTTCCTTTTGGGCCTTTGTATTTCTCTTAAAGTAAAAATTCCAAATATTCTAGGAGAGAAAAAATTTGAACCACCTAAATTTTTGTTATCTTTGGTTTAAAATTGTCTTACAGGTTCAGAGAATAGTTTGACATAATGCCTGGCACAAAGTAGGCACCCAGTCAAATGTTTGCTGAATAAAGGAAGAGATTATCTTGCTTTTGTTTAAAAAAAAAAAAAAAAGTTTATTTTATATAGTTGGGATTTTTTTTTTTTAGAAGTAACTTTTAATAGTGGAGTCGCATCATATGCTTACTTATAGAAACTCAGCTATGTGCTGAGCCCAGAAAAAGAAGGAAAATATCAACAAAAATTGACCATTTGGCCCTGAAGTGACCCCAGCTGGCACTCGGTGTGTGCGTCCTGACGTGGCCCGAGTTGGAGCCAGTGCTTTGCAGTGCCCTGCATCTGGCCTGGGGTGTGTGACATCCTTCTAAAGGCTCTCTGACATCTTGGGCACTACCTACGGCCCCTAGACCCTCCCTCTGCGTAAGATGTGGCTCCACTCCAGATGTTGCTCCCACCAACTGATGCTCATGTGAATGGTGGGGCCGAGATTTTTGCTCTGTGCTTCCAGTTACTTAAAAATGTATTACCATTTTCACCTTTTCTCAATAGCTTCATTTGCTCCAATAAGCTTTGCAATCAAGGCCAAAGAAAATGATCTACTTCCCCTGGAAAAAAATCGTGTTAAGCTAGATGATGACAGTGATGATGATGAAGAAAGCAAAGAAGGCCAAGAAAGTTCTAGTAGTGCTACAAACACTAACCCGGCAGTTGCCCCACCCTGTGTAGTTGTTGAGGAGAAGCGGCCTCAGCTTACCCAGGAGGAGCTAGAAGCAAAGCAAGGTTTGTCAAATGTTTTAAACTTCTTAAAAGAAAAGTATGTACATACAAGATTAACCTACTAAGCCAAAAGTGCGGGACTGCCGACTAGAGTCTCCAGCCTTTGGAAGCCGACCACTGGGGAGCTGTGTGATGTTTTTGTTCAGCTGAGAAGCTCTCAGTCAAGTGAGGAGCACTGCTGTTCATTAAGCTCAGATGCAGTGCCCTCGGCGATTTGTTTTCCGAGGAGGAGCTGAGAGTGGCCAAGAGTGCTTTAATAGCAGCCCTGGGGCAAATGCTCAGCCCATGTTCCCAGCTCGGGTTAATGTTTTGAGCCAGCAGGTGCCCTTCTGTGAGGCCTCTCCCTACAGAACCAGGGCCCCTGCTGGTTTTCAGACTGCGGCTCGTCTTTATGGGTCACAGTGTGGCCGCCGTTCGCCTCTGATGCATGACCAGCAGTGTTCTACCCTTCTTTCAAAATAAGCACTGTTCTTCTGGTTTTGTGAATTGCTTTTTCTATGTATACACAGACAGATCACATAGCATTGATAAAAGATAACTCTTTAACCACAGGAGGTCCTAGAACTTGCGATATGCTGTAGTTCCTCTCCCCAGCACACGTGTGTTCATGCCTGTGTTGCTAAATCTACATTTACTGCGTGTGAACTCAACTGTGTGTCGGTTCATTTGGCATAAAACACTTTTCACAGAGTGTTCATTGCCTGGTATGGCTGTTTGGGCACTTGTATATGAGAACCATTCCAAGAGTCTCATCATTCCAGGTTTCACTGCTATGGAACCCCATCAGCTTTCTGACTTTGAGTTTGAAAGTAAATTTATGAAAAGTACTAATAATAAGCATTATAAACTAATTCTCTCAGAAATCTGTTTGCCTGATTTGTTGACCTTTCCTGAAATCAGTATCATGTTCATGTTTTTAAAGTAACTGCATTGTATCTCATGGCCATGCTACTGCCCGTGAAAATTAAGACAGCAAGGTATTTATACAATACTGCTTGCTCTAAACATCTTTTTTCTTTGTTTATTCCTTAAGCAAAGCAAAAGTTGGAGGATCGACTGGCAGCTGCTGCCAGGGAAAAGCTGGCCCAAGCGTCTAAGGAATCAAAGGAGAAACAGCTCCAAGCAGAACGTAAAAGAAAAGCCGCTTTATTTTTACAGACCTTAAAAAATCCTCTGCCAGAAGCAGAAGTCGGAAAAGTTGAAGAGAGTCCTTTCAGCATAGAGGTGAGTTTTAAAAGGGTCCACATCAGTGCTCTGAACTAAGCACCATTGGTAGAAGTACCTGCGTGTGAATCCTGCAGCCTCTCAGCTCTCGAGCTGCGTGAAGGCTATGAGCAGCCCCTGCGCTTCTCCCCGGTGGGATGGAGCGCCTGTCCAGGCAGACCGTGGAGGGACCATGGAGTTCAGTTCCAGACCTGGCAGCAAAGTGAGGCACGCACATTTCTTGGTTTCCCCATGTGTGTAACAGTTATTACACTATACCGTAGTCTCTGAAGTGTGCAAGCACATATGCCTGAAAGATAAATCTATACTTTAATTTAAAAATCCTTTGATGCCCAAAAATGCCAGCCATCATCTGAGCCTTTAGCAAGTCGTAACCTTTTTGCAGTAGTAACTTCGCTGATCACAGATCAAATAATGAAAAAGGTTTGAAATAATGCAAGAATTAACCAGACTGTGACACAGATGTGAAGTAAGCATATGTCGTTGGGAGGATGGCCTTAATAGATTCACTTGGCACAGAGGTGCCACAAACCTGCAATTTGTAAAAAAAAAAAAAAAAAAAACAGTATCTGTGAATTCCAACAATTTGGGAAAAAACAAACCATAGTATCTGTGAAAATGAGGTCTGCCTGTACTGTATAGCTGGCGTCAGCAAGAGTCTGATGAAAATTCCCATAACTCACATACACACACCACATTCTGGGTGCAGGGTCAGAGTCCAGGCCTCTGGGCCCAGGTTGGGAGCCTGTGCTTTGTGGTGACCTCACAGGAGCAACGGAACTTCACCTCGCACCCACCTCAGGCCTGGACAGACCCACCAGAGCACTCATGTTCCTGCCGTCACAGCAACCCTGAGCTCACACTTAGGCTTACGGTCTTACTCAGGGATCTAGGTTACTATCAGCACTTCAATTAAAAGAAAAGATAAGATACAGTCACTGTCATCTTCTCTTAAGACAAGTTGTGAGGTCAGAGCCTCACAACTCTTTCGTAAGCTGTAGGACCAGAACTTAGCCCCCTGGCCCATTTCCTCCCTTCAGAAGGCTGTGGAGGGGGGCTTGGACCACTCAGAGCAGGGCTCACGCCACTTCACCAAGTGTCCCCGAAATGTCTTTTGCAGCTCTTTCCCCTGTAATGTAGAACGGGCCCTGTGCGTCTTTTACTTTAATTACGTTGACATTTCTAAGAGTTTAGAGCCATTATTCACAACTGATTTTTGCTACATGTAGCCACAGGTTTATTTGTTTCTCCATGGAAAGCAGCATTTTTCAGCATTGTGTTGAAGGTCAAATCGGCTTTCTCACCTCAGGAGTCAGTCAGAAATTCAAATCTGGCAGGAGGCCTCAAAAATAATAGCTGGATCAGACTGGGGAACAGCGAGCGCTGGCTTACATGGCACCTTCAGACGCGTCCGTCCCCCCTTGGGGAGGGCCTCGCTGCCACCAGCCGGGCCAAAAACAGGAAGGCACCCTCGGTCATCGCCCAGCTTTGGGAGGACCTCTGGACCAGTGCAGGGGTGAAACTGGCAGCCACTAAGACTGCGTTAGATGTAAAAGGAAGAAGAGGCAGGATATGGAGTAGCTCCACTTTTATGGTTGCAGCTGTAAAAATTATGCATATAGCACCAGGGCAGGGAACTTAGGAAGACAGGGAACTGCCTCCACGGGAGGGGTGTGAGTGGCTATTTTCATTTTCCTTATTGTTTGGATGTCACTTGGGCAGTGAATAAAGGACTTAATTAAAAGTTTTCCACATACATAGATACTTTAACCAATTATTCTACATGGGTGCATCTATATTTTCTAATAAAATTGTGTCTAAATGCAAACTCAGTCACAGCCAGAGTCATTCATCCTTAATCCAGTTTTTCTGTCTGCTGTACTGCCAGTATTGTCACAGGTACCAGAATCGCTTCTCTATAAACACAAGATAGCCTGAGACTTGGGTTCGTACCCTGTTTGTCTTTTTTGTGGCATCTCCCACTGTGTTCTTTTCAAGCATGTATTTTAAATCTGTAGTACCTTAGAAATGAGTGCTTATGCTTCATGTTTAAATCATTGGGTCGATCTTCCTGGACATCTAGTGGGAAAGATTATAGCTACTAAACTATTTCAACAAAAATGTTAACAGTACTTGCAGGTGGTGATATCTTTAATGACTTTGAAACAAAATACGTGAATTAAATTGGCAGCTATCATAAATGAGATTCACACTTGAAAATATTTTCAGTCTAAAGCAGTTTCTGGAGACAGGTGACCCTGACTCTGTTGACCGTTTCCTGTGCACTTAACTCCCAGGCTGACATGTCCGACCCCACTGCTCAGGTGTATTATTTCAGTGTCCAGGGGACTTGGAGTTCAGTGGCGTCAATTTTGGTTCCAGCTTGTGCTTCTTCCAGCCCAGCGTTTCTCATGATGTACTATGCATATAAGTTAAATAAGCAGGGTGACAATATACGGCCTTGACGGACTCCTTTTCCTATTTGGAACCAGTCTGTTGTTCCATGTCCAGTCCTAACTGTTGCTTCCTGACCTGCATAGAGATTTCTTAAGAGGCAGATCAGGTGGTCTGGTATTCCCATCTCTTTCAGAATTTTCCACAGTTGATTGTGATCCACACAGTCAAAGGCTTTGGCATAGTCAGTAAAGCAGAAATAGATGTTTTTCTGGAACTCTCTTCCTTTTTCCATGATCCAGTGGATGTTGGCAATTTGATCTCTGGTTCCTCTGCCTTTTCTAAAACCAGCTTGCACATCTGGAGTGATGCTTGGTATGTAATAAACACTTGGTAACTGTTCATTGGATGCATGACCATCAGTCCTTTCACACATCAGCCCTTATATCAAGCTAATCTGCATGTGCTGTGCGCTGTTCACTCCTCCCTGCTCTCGGAAGCACGGGCCCTACTCAGGGTTTTACTGTATGACGGCTCCTGTGACTTGTGCGCTCACTGAGGTGAGTGTACCCACAGAGTAAATCCCTGACCGTGGAATTGTTATTACATTTCCGATTTTTAAATTTAATTCACCATTAAATTAGGCCCTACTCAGGGTTTTACTGTATGACAGCTCCTGTGACTTGTGCGCTCACTGAGGTGAGTGTACCCACAGAGTAAATCCCTGACCGTGGAATTGTTATTACATTTCCGATTTTTAAATTTAATTCACCATTAAATTAGGCCCTACTCAGGGTTTTACTGTATGACAGCTCCTGTGACTTGTGCGCTCACTGAGGTGAGTGTACCCACAGAGTAAATCCCTGACCGTGGAATTGTTATTACATTTCCGATTTTTAAATTTAATTCACCATTAAATTAGGCCCTACTCAGGGTTTTACTGTATGACAGCTCCTGTGACTTGTGCGCTCACTGAGGTGAGTGTACCCACAGAGTAAATCCCTGACCGTGGAATTGTTATTACATTTCCGATTTTTAAATTTAATTCACCATTAAATTAGGCCCTACAGTGATTATTGCGGTCCCGGACTGGGGTGGGACGTTTTTGTTTTTTTGTCTCCCTTGTGTATGAACATAGCTTTGTTGCCTCCCTGCCAGCGCTGGTTATCATCCGCCTTAATTCTCAGTCTGACAGGTGGGAAAATATGTTATCTCTTTGGTTTAACTGCATATTCTAATTATAGGGGACATTGAGTAACTTTTCACAGGTTTCACGGCCTTTCTGTTCTCCTGCTGAGAACACTCTCTATGGCCTTTGCTTTTCTCCTGGCTGACTGTCTGTCTCTGCTGTTTTTGTGTTAGCTCTGTGTCATCAGCATTACCAACAGTTTCTTTTTTGTCTTTTAATCTGCCCCACTGGGAATTTACTTCACTTTGAGGAGCATATAGCTAGGCACAATACAAACCACTAAATCACATCTTTTCCCACTAGTGTAAAGGGCTCCCTTTATTGTATACTAAATTCCCGCTTGTGTTTGGTCTATTTTTACATTCTTGTCTGTTAGTTCCATTGGTCTCTTTGTTAGGAGAGGTGATTTTATGTTTAGGTATAACTTCTAAGGATGTCTTGAAGTGTATTTATTGACATGGACAGATACTAGTTACGTTAAATGTTTAAGCGGTGTATAAAATATATACAAACCTGTTCATGAGTAGCACTTGGAAATCTGTGTATATACCGTCCCATTTTGTGTATGTGTGTCTGTGCACACGTGCACTGTTAATTCAAAATGAAGAGAAATCAGAAGTTTTGAATCAAGTCTCTGTTGAATCATGGCATCATTTCCGTGGTAACAACGGACTTCAGTACTTTGTTTAGATGCAGTAACTTTTTTCAGGTTAATGATCCTGCCAGGTTTAAGGTCCAGCAAGAGTTTGAAAAGAAAAGGGGAACAAAAATAACCCATGTTTGCTGAGCCTCTGTGATAATTCCGGGAGCTTTGGGGTATGAATTAGAAACCTGTTTCTCATAACCAGTCACTTTTGAGTGGTTGGCATCTACACGTGAACATTTCTACCACACCGGCCCTGTAAGGTGCAGAGCAGCTCTGAGTGTGTGGGTGAGGGCCCCGGGCCCCCAGGACAGCAGAGGGGGCACCGGGACTGTGAGGAACCTGGATCATTTGGAGAGGTGACAGTAGCGAGGAGGCCCAGAGGCTCACCTGTGGGGGAGGCCGGTGAAGCCTGTGCAGGCAGTGATAATGCCTGCAACCCTGCATCGAAGGGTCTGTGGAGGAGGCGCAGAACAAGTCAGTGACACAGGCAGGTCTGGGAGAGGCTGGACCACTGGCTGCAGTACAAGTGGGACACTGACGAGCTAAAGCAGTGTTTCCACGGGAAGGATATGTATGGAGTAGCATTGGCAAGGCTGGCAGCAGCACGCCCAAGCAAACACAGCTGATGAGAGGGGAGGAGAGGGTGCCAACAGAGTGGAAAATGCAGGGTCATCTGGACAGAGGCCTCAGCAGTCAGACCTGGGCCATTGCCCTGCTGGGAGGGTTGCAGGGCATGCCCAGCACGGGTAGAAATTTGCAAATACAGTTCTAGAGGATGCATTTCAAAGTCTGATTTCAAACGTTACCTTGAGTCTTTTGCATGATTATCCCATTTCCTAGTTAATGTAGTGTTACTTCAGAAATAAGATTTTATTTTAAAATGTGTGTTAGTCTGCTTTTGAGCAATTTGTTTTCCCACAGCAGGAAATAGTAGTTGCTAGTTTGTGTGTTAACTTGTTGACAAATACTTCATTGTGATCAAAGACAGATTAATATTTTTCAGTGTTACCAACAAAAGGGATGTCAGTTTTTAAATACGCCTATGAGTATCTGATCTTTCTAAAGTTCCTTTTGATTTTGCCCGCTCACAACTCAAACCAGCCTATGCTCTCCCCACTGCCCATGATGATTTGTGCCTTAGTCATCCTTGCTGTAATATTAACATTCCGTCCCTGAGAGGCCGCTTTGCTTGTTTGGCACTGGTTGCCATGTGGTTCTGTTGCTGTGTCTCCTGTGGGCATCACGGGCAGCTTCTCACAGGTCACTGTGTGCAGGGCCTTAGCCAGACACCTTCAGAAACCAGACACAGGACATGTGGGGCTGCAAGGAAGGTCTTGACTCAGCAGTGGCTTAGTCTCTCAGGTTATTCATATAATTTATAGTATAAATTAACGGGTCATTTGCCTCCTTCAGGATATACACTATACAGTATGGTAGCTGCTAACCACATGTGGCAATCTCAGTTTTGTTTCTGTTAAAGTTTTTTTTTTTTTTTTTTTTAATGTAGACCATTTTTAAAGTCTTTATTGAATTTATTACAGTATTGCTTCTGTTTAATGATTTGATTTTTTTGGCCAGGAGGCATGTGGGAGAGACCAGGGATCAAGCCTGCACCCCCTGCATTGGAAGGCAGAGTCTTAACCACTGGACCACCAGGGGACTCCCTGGCAATTTCAGTTAAACTTAATTAAAATTTGGGCTTCAGGTCCTTGACCACACTAGCCATATTTCAGGTGCTCCATAGCCACACGTGGCTGGTAGCTAAATGCAGCAGATGGTGCAGAAACAACATTTCCACCACCACAGCACGGTCTACATTACAGAGCTAGCTGGGTTTTCATTCTTTTTTGCCAGTAGTTTAAAAATCCATATTGCTGTGTCAGTCAGGGCTCTATATTATACATGCTAGAAACCTACCCTACTGCCCCCAAACGACTTAAGCAAAACCACTAACTAGTTGGGTTTGCTTTCTGAGTTGTGAGGGTAGCCTAGCTCACAGGACGTCACAAGGCATCTCAAGGATGCATCCACAGGCCCAGCCTCCCCTGGCTGGCCACACTCTCCAGCTCTGTATTGTGACAGCTGTCATAAAATCAGTGTGCATTAAAAATAAATAAATAAAAATTGATAAATTTCTGTGTAGCCATTTTAATACTAAAGATGGAAGAAAAACATTTTTGGCATATTATTCTTTATTATTTCAAGAAAGATAAAAAATACAACTGAAATGCCAAAAAAGAAAATGTGTGCAGTGTATAGAGAAGGTGCTGCAGAAGATCAGATGTGTTAGAAGTGGTTTTTGAAGTTTAGTGCTGGAGATTTCTCACTAGACAAGGCTCCATAGTTGGGTAGACCAGTTGATAGCTTTCAAATTGAGACATTAATTAAGAACAATCAGTGTTATACCACCTGGGAGATAACTGACATACTCAAAATATTCAAATCAGGCACTGAGGATCATTTGTACCAGCTTGGTTGGGTTAATCACTTTGATGTCTGGACTCCATGTAAGTTAAGCAAGAAAACCTTCTTGACCATACTTCCCCATGCAATTCTTTACTGAAATGTAATGAAACAGTCCATTTTTAAAACAAATTGTGACAGGTGATGAAAGTAGATACAATAATGTGGAACAGAAGAGATCATGAGGCAGGCCAAATGCACCAAAGGCCAGTCTTCATTCAAAGAAAGTGACATTGTGTATATAGTAGTATTGGAGGTGAGTCCTCTATTATGAGCTACTTCCGGAAAACCAGACGGATTAATTCCAACAAGTACTGCTTCAAATAGACAAACTTAAAGCAGCACTCAACAAAAAGCATCTGGAAATAGTCGACAGAAAACAAATAATCCTCCATTGGGGTAACACAAGATCACGCATTTCTTAATGATCAGGCAAAAACCACCTGGCTGAGGAGGCAGCTGTTTCCTTGGCTGAGAAGTTCTGATCCATCTGCTGTATTCACCAGATATCGCACCTTCAGATGTCCATGTATTTCGGTCTTTACAAAGTTCTCTTAGTGGAAAAAATTTCAGTTTCCTGAAAGACTATAAAAGGCACCTGGCTCAAAAAGATAAAAAGTGTTGGAAAGATGGAATTACAAAAGTGAGAGAAGTCGCTTAGTCATGTCTGACTCTTGGCAGCACTATGGACTGTAGCCCACCAGGCTCCCCCTCCATCCATGGGATTTTCCAGGCAAGAATACTGGAGTGGGTTGCCATTTTTTTCTCCAGGGGATCGTCCTGACCCAGGGATCGAACTCAGGTCTCCCACATTGCAGGCAGACTCTTTACCCTCTGAGCCACCAGGGAATCCCTGGGATTACAAAACTGCCTGGAAAACAGTAGAAGGTAGTAGAACAGAATGATGAGTATGTTGTTCAATGCAGTTCTTGGGGAAAATGAAAAGTGTATCTTTTGTTTTTACTTAAAAACCAAAGGAGCTTTTTGGTCAACCCAGTAGTTCCATGGCTTGTGTCATAAATATCCATGAACTACTTCCTCTGTGTTGCTGGAGTGTGTACCCCATCGCCACCTGTGCACACAGGAACGCCTTTGGTGTAGTCGGAGAGGCCAGGATGCACCCCTGCCCTGTCGTGTGCCACGTGCTGGGATGCTCCCCGACACTGGAGGCCAAGAAGCCCACCTCCGGAGCAGTCATGGGGGCCCTGGGAGACCAGGTCCTCCTGCTTATGTTTGGGTAGAGCACCTGCATCTCTGCAAGTCTCTTAAACTCTGCATTTTTACTTACATTCTGGGCATAGGTACCCCTGTGGGCTACACTGGGCTTCTCCCCTGACTGCTGGTGACCCTGCATGAGAGGCATGACCTGAGTCTGTTTCTTCAGGTGCGGTCACGAGAGCCACTGCCCTGGGCTGTAGGATGCATCTTGAAGTTTCTGGGTTTCAGAAGCACTGGCATGTTGCGGAGAACGTACATCTCCAGACTGCTGAGACATGCTGGCGCACACAGCCTGCCCCTGGAGCCACCACTGTGGGGGCTACCACTTGGCATGTAGGATTGGTTATCCCGTTCTGTTGTTATTCTCAAGTCTAACTGCTTGGTTTTTAATGTCCTCTTTGTATTTTTAAGCTGAAAAAACAGTGAGGTCATCAGAATGCGTCATCTTAATTCTGCCCAGCCAAGCGCCACCCCCACCCCCACCCCCAAGTTGCTGGTTTTTACTTTAATGGTGAAGGGTAATAGATCATTTTATTAGAATAAATGGATCTATGACTTAATTGCAAGTTATATTTTTAATATATTGATTTACTTATTCCCTCGCCTCAAAATGAAATAAACAACAACCACAGTGGTAAAATAAGTGTTACTAACGATGGGCATTAGGACAAAGGCAGCAGAAGCAGTAATGAAGCTCAGAGATACAAATCATCAGGCTGGCAGTAATGTATAAATAGGGATTCATCTAATGAGCTGCCTCTCCCCTTCCTGGCCTGGTGTGGCTGCCTGCAGCGCCCCGTCCCCCTGGTTCCTGTCCTTTGCAGACGTCCTTAGGGGGACATATTTTCCCCTTCTCCCCCTCCTAGTGCAGCGCTCATTATCACTCATCAGTGCCATTCTTCTGTCCCCTGTGCTGGAGAAGGAGAAAGCCATCCTGTGTTTCTCTTCATTCAGCCATCACTTAGATAAAAGATGGAGTCTCAGTTCTCCTAAAATGGGCTCTCTGGTTCCCAGGGAAATTCCCCACAGCAGCCCCGACTGCCCTGCATTCCTAGAGGCCCTGGACCTTCAGCATTACCTTCAGCATTCCTAGAGGCCTCGCGTGTGCTGGCCTGGAAATTCTTAGTGGTGACTTATTACCCCCAGTTCCATCTCACTTTTTCATGCGGGGGGTGTGTGTGTGTGTGTGCTCAGTCGTGTCTGACTCTCTGCGGTCCCATCGACTAGCCCACCAGGCTCCTCTGCCCATGGGATTCTCCAGGCAAGAATACTGGAGTAGGTTGCCATTTCCTCCTCCATGGTATCTTCCCGACCCAGGGATCCAACCTACATCCCTTGCATCTGCTGCATTGGCAGGTGAATTCTTTATCTCTAGTGCCACCTGAGAAGACCTACATATATTCCTAATTTAGAGTCCATGGTTATTGGGGTTTTTTAATGCATTAAAAGCTGGTTTTCCAGCCTGGCAACAGCAGAGTTCTCTACAAGCCGATGGATGTGGGGGTGAAGGGGGCAGCATTTCCCTTCCTCCAACCTCTAAAGTTAGAAAACTCACTACATTTTATTAGTCTAAATTTATTGTATCACTTTGTATGTGTGTTTAGAAGTGCCAGAGTGGGAATTAGGTATTCTTATATATGAAGTTTTGTATCTACATGTTAGAATTGTTTAACAACAACCAATTATTTTAAAATTTAACCTGAAAAAATATTATTGCAGGACTTCCCTGGCGGTCCAGTGGTTAAGAATCCTCGATTCCACTGCAGGGGGCACAGGTTCGATCCCCAGTTGAGGAACTAAGATCCTTCAAGCCATGCCAAGTGACACCAAAAAAAAAAAAAAAAAAGGAAGAAACAGATTACTGCACTAAAATAATTTGAAGTAAGAAAGACATTTTTGATAAGAAGAACTGTCTCATAATGAAATGGTTTCCCTGGAGACAGTTTAAGCAAAACCTTAAAAATGCCCTGGGCCGCATTGCCACGATGGAGAAGAGTGAAGGCCGGACAGGAACACCAGGCGGCTATGTGCCCTTCCACAGGGGGCCTGGTTACTAAGAGTATTTTCATGGGAATAAACTGCTTTGGGAGCAGGGCATATCGTTCTTGAGCGATTCTCAGCCCCACTGCCTCTCAGCTCACAGTGAATGAAAGATGTGAAGACAGTGTGTTGTGAGTGTAAACGACAGGAGGCTGGCAGGAAGGCAGCCCTGTTCTCTGGGCATGCCCGTATCGGAGGGGCGATATCTTTGGTGGCTGTCCCACAAGACCACCATCACGGTTCCTCTCAAGTCAGGGGAAGAAGCATAGCTTCAGAAGAATCATTTGCACAAAGTGTTGTTTTGCCTCATCCAGTTGGCCTTATCCAAATGGACCCAAGGAGAAGGGAAGCCAGGCCTGCTAGAGCCCACCACCCGCCAGCAGCTGCACCCACTCGGGGCTGCAGCCCCTGCCTGGGATTTTTTTTTTTTTTTTTTTCATGAACCTTAACAGCTTGAAAGTTCTGAGGCACAAAATGATAAATTCCAGATTCTTCGGTGTCTCTCTGTGTATGGTGTTTACTGGCTGTAGTTAAAACTCACGTAAACTGAATCAAGGAAACGACCTTGCTCAGGATGAGGGAAAGGGGCTGAAGGGGGTGGCTGCAATTGCAAATATGAAATGCGGTTTGGGGGTGTTTTTTGTGGTTTTCTTATGTGTGGCTTTTTTGTTTTTGTTTTTTGTAAATTCTTTTTTTTTTTTTATCTTACATTGTGACATGGACAATGTTAATGTCAATAAAATAGGACTGCCACATCATTTTTAAAGTTGAGTAGTAATTGCCTTCCTGGTTGGACCGTAGTGAACAAGTTCTGGAAATGGGACTGCTCTGGATGCACACTGCTGAGAGTGGTGGCTCCTGGATGTATGCGCTAGTGTCTTGACGTGAAAGTTCAGTAGGCAGCAGCCCTAAGATCTGTGCACTCTGTGTGTCTGTCATACTTGGATACAGAGGTCTGAAGACTGATAACCCATTAAGTGAAATTCCTTGCTGTGTTGATACATGTGGAGTAAGGCTGGGTTGCGTTGATGGGATTGTCTTGTCTGTGGTTCCTGTTAGTGGCTTTATTTTTTTACTTTCAGTTTTACTGAGGTATAATTGTGTCACCTGAGAAAAGGTGCACATCAAGTTTTATTTGGGACAAAAATGAGGATGATAGCCTGGGGAGACAGCCTGTCAGACCTCTGAGGAACTGCTCCTGAGAGGTGGGGGGCAGGGTCCGTGTATACGTGAGTTTGGTGAAGCGGAATGTGCAGTGAAACACACGTTTTGGCGGAAGATGGCTGCTTATCAGGAGGAGCAGATGTCTCTGTTAGTAATGTTAGTGCTTTTCCAGGCATGAGGAGGTACAAGAATCGCTCTTAGAATCTTCTCCTGTAAAGGTCTAACTATCTGAAGGCACGTTCTGCCAGTTTTTCCCAGAGCACAGAGGGCCTCTTTCCTGATCTCTGCCCTGAACTTCTTTCAGGGTGTCAAAGGTCAGCAACTCCAGTGACCGGTGACTTCATCCTTGTAGCACCAGATGGTGAGGGACCATTTTCCAGTTAGCCGTTGACATGTAGCACTGTGTGTTCAAGGTGCATGGCATGATCTGACTTACATAAAATACGCAGTAATCGACACAGTAAGTTAATATCCACTACCTCATACAAAGAAAGAAAGTGTTCTAGTAACAAATAATTTTTTTTTTTTTAATCAAAAAGGAACCTCTTTTGGTTCAGGCAGAGCAGAGATGCATAAAAACCTAGTGCTAGCAATTTGAAGAATCTCCTTTTTAGTGGAAAGTCACAATTATTTAGGAAAGAGCAGGTGGGGCTCGTTTCCTAACACAGCCCTCCATGTGCCGCGTTTCTTTTCTCAGATCCAGCCTCCAGAGCCTGGCAGGCTGGGGACGGGACCCTGCACGGGAAGGCTCGGCCGTGAGAGGTAGGCATTCGTGCTCTTGGCCTCTGAGGAGCCATCATTCTCCCAGAGATGCCGGGGGTATATTTAGAGCCACAGACGGAGGCATGGGCTGCTCTAACAGATGAGAGAGCGCCAAAGTCGGAATCTTATACACACATTTTGAAACAGCCTATCTTCCTTGCTGAGACCCGGACGTGTGCTTCTGTTTCCAGGAGGCTGGTACCGTGCCCTGTCCTCTACTGGCTGGAGGCAGACCTCTGCCAACTTTAGACGTGAAGCCTCCAGAAGGGCGCTCGAGCCGAAGCAAAGACCCGCCGAGAGAAGAAGAAAGAGAGAGGAAAAAGAAAAAGCACAAAAAACGGTCTCGAACAAGATCGCGGTCTCCCAAGTATCATTCGTCGTCCAAGTCCAGGTCTAGGTCTCACTCAAAAGCAAAGCATTGTCTTCCCAGTGCCTATCGGACAGCGCGGCGCTCGAGGTGAGTGTGCAGGGCGCTGCCGCGGCCGGGCGTCGGGTGCGGGGCGGATCCCGCTGCTCCTGCTCGCCAGCAGGGGGCGCGGGGCTCCCCTCCCCCGGCTTGCCGCAAGCACAGACCCACACACCTGCGTGTCTTTACGCAGAGATGCGTCCTGCAATCTCTTTTCAAAATATTTTTTAACCTGACTTTCCAAAATTCATCAACTATTGCCAGGTTTTTCTTAGAAGAGAGGTATTTAAATTTTTAACAGGTCTTGGGAGCAAGCCTAGCGTATTTGCTGAAAATGTGTGGAAAATTCACAGGGTCGGGGGTGTTTTGTTTGGTGAATGAGTCGACTTTCCCAAGCTAATTCCTTTTGAATGTGTATCTGCCAACACGAGAGACACGTGCACTGTGGCTGTGTTCAGCTTCACTGGCACAACACCTGCAAGTGCCCGTAAAGGAGGAAACACAGGCACAGATCTGCTTTCTCAATCAATCTGCTTCTCCAGCCTCCCACTAACAGTCACTGTTCCACCAAAAGCCAGCTTTTGAGGAAGCAGCTTAAGGTTTTATGCAACAGAAATAATAAACATGAAAACCTGTAAGGATCACAGAATTGAGTGCTTAGTGAAGCAGGTGCTTTTCTGATTTTTAAAGCATCTGACTTACAGGAGGTTTAGAAAAGCAAGTTTCTAGTTTTAAAACTTACCTCACGCCTTCTGATTTCTTACTGAATGTCAATTGGACTTAGTTTCTCTAGCACAGCACTTGTACTAATCTACTTCTTCTACAATTGATGTTTTCTTTCCTTTCCATGTGAAAAATGCAGATGGCCCTATACTTTTTATTTTTTATGTTTAAAAAAACTGTACTGTATACACATTAGCCTTTCTTGAATATACCCTAAAACAACATGCTTCCCAGTTTTTACCTAGACCAGACCTTCAAGGCTTGACAAGTATTTACCCTTGTCTACAATGAAATTAGGCTTACCTCCACGATAAATAAATTTGATCTTTGGCTCTGCATTTTTGCTAGTTCTTTATATGTTCTATCCCTTGCTCTCCCTCTCCTTCTCCCTCCCTCTCTCTCTCTCTCACACACACACACCTTGTTGTTTAATTAAATGAACAACTTTGCTGACATATTTCCAATTTTTGAAAGTCCCCAGGAACTTGTATGTATATATCAAAACTAGGGTTTCTTATTTGAAAAAATTTCTTATAATATAGTGGAAGTAAATAGACCTGTACAAGCCCTATGAATAATAACCATACCCAGTAAAATCCTTTGTAGATTTCATTTATTTCAGGGCTCAAAGAGAAGAAATTATAATCTACTCCTAAATCCCCTTCTAGGGGCCTGATAATGCTCAGGGCTCCTTAGGTCGCTTCTTATGTAAGAAATGAGTTGGTTTTTGTGGTGCATGCTGAGACAAACAGTAGGTGCGGGTGCCTGGTTCTTAGGTGAACCCATCTGGTCAGACCTGATGGCCACAGACTTTTCCCCAGGTTGGTCTATTCAGAACTAGAAGTGTTCATGAAACACTTGGAATTTCAACTCTCTAGGATTTCCATGGTTTTTATTGACTATCTATAGTAGAGTAAGTCATTGTGTATATTATGTTAGTATTTTTAAAATAGCTTTTATTTTAGAATAGGCTTACATATTTTATATGCAAGTATATTTTATATTGTTTAGACTTACATATTTTATATTCAAGTGTATTTAATATTGTTTTCATATATTCAGTACTGACAAGTGCAAGAAACAAAATCCTAATCCTTAGTGTATAATTTTCAGTTAAAGATTAAAAAATTGTTAATATGAGTTCTGTGATGGCAGGCCGACAATTTTACCTTAATTTTACCAACAAAGTATTTTATGTGTAAAGAGAGCTGAGTATTCTCATAATTCTCAAACTTTTAAAAAAATCTTAGTAGTATCTATGAGGAAAGAAATGGCGACCCACTCCAGTATTCTTGCCTGGAGAATTCCATTGACAAAAGAGCCTGGCAGGCTACAGTCCATGGGGTTCCAAAGAGTCGGACATAACTAAGTGACTAAGACACACACACAGAGTAATATCTATGTGATACTTTCAGTTAATTTTAGTTAAATCAGCTGACTTTAGTTAAATCAGCAGATCTTTGGTGTTTGATTTTACAGCTTAAATAAAGTATCAAGGCAAAGTGCAACTTTATTATAAATTGTTTTTTAAAAATACTATTAGAAAACAAAACCTTCAAAGTATTTGTCCAGGAAGTTTTGCCTTGAAAGCTTATATGTGACAGTGATGCTGCTTGAAATCAGACCACCTCTGAACTCAGGGCGCTGAAGTGGGTTTCAGGTCTGGTTGGATGTATGGAGGAGCCCACCTGTCCTGTGGTTGGTCTCTGGGTCCCAGCGACATAAGTTACCTTCACCAAGTAGGATCCTGCCTCAGCTCTTATTTCTGAGAAGAGTGAGTTTTATCTGATAAAACTATATATTTTTCTAAGCTGGTTATAGACCTGCTTTCTTAATCCAAGCTCACATTAATAATTTCTAGGGACCCAACTGAATTTCGAATGCAGCAGTTATGAAATGAGGGAGGTTGGTGTTCTTGGTAATATGAATTGTTTGAAATGTAAAAGAAAAAAATTAAATTTTAACCAAAATATTGAGGTTGCTAATGATAACTATCATAATTATTTCTTTAACTGTCTTTTCAGATAGAATAACCCATTACAGACATAATGTCTACATAGGATATATCAGACTGTTTCTTGGGCCTGACACAATTTAATCGATTGTTTTAAAAAGACTACTGCCAGCTTCAAGTAAAATGACTTTTGTTAATATTTCTGCTTGGGGTAGGATGCTACAGTTGAAATATATTTTCTTTTGTATATTAAATTACTAAAGTCCTATGTAAAATGTAGAAAGTTAAGATTAAAAAGCTTTACTATCATAAGTAATTTTTATGTTAATATATTAATGCTTGTGTGGTTGAAGTCCCATTTATCAAGTATGTCTAAATTACTGATGACTTGGGCTCTCCAAAGGTGAATTAGTCATAGAAAAATCTTTAGTTTTGGAAATCAGTCTGTTGCTTCTCAGAAAGCACAGTGATTACCGAAAGGCAGTATTTAGTGTCTTTTAAATCAACATTGATTAAAGTATAAGACTTCTTTCTCTGTTGTTTTCTGCTTTTATATCACATTAGGTTTTATATCTTAATGGGATAAAGATGTATTCATGCAATTTACTGCCTAAAATTAAAATCCAGTTTTAATAGTTTAGGTATTTTAAAACTAAACTCAATGAGACTAAAGCTTGAAATTCAATTTATTTGTAAAGCTTTTAATAAGATCACCTGTGGTGTCATTTCATTGGTTAGTTTGTGTCTAAGGGGAGGTTTCTAGGTAGAACTCTGCACCCCCACATTTTGGGGTGTTCTCTGTGGAGGATAATGGGCCCTTGTGTCACTTCCTGAAGTAAAGTTCCCTCAGGGCTTTCACTCAAGGAGAGGCTGGAGGTTAACGTGGCTTTTGTAACAGTTACATTTAATGTTCAAAAAGAACTCAGGTGGGCCAAATTGGGGTCATATTTTAGTTTGAAATTTGTAATTCCTCACTTCTTCCACTGATAAACTGCATATCTAGTCAGTGAGTGAGTGGTTTATCTCCTGATCCTGATCTTTGAAGGAACGTGGGGCACTGATGTTCCCACGAGGAGACAGTTCACATGCTGGTTTCCAGGAAGTGAGTCGTAACCCCAGACAGAGCCACAGCCATTGATAATAGTGTTGGGGAGAAAAGCTGTGGAGACACTAGCCCCTCAAGAGAGGAGGAAGGATTTGTGAGTGAAGTTGGGTCCACAGTTCAAAAGTTAAAAGAAGTAAAACCTGGGATCCTCTTGGTTATTCAAGCCAGTTGGTGCCGAATCCTTGCTGCCAGGGCACCAGTGACACTCGTTGGGTTCCATGAGGACCTGTGAGCAGTGAAGTAACAGGAATGGAGAAGTGGGTCGAAGATGTGGTTAAACACTGGTAGAAGCAGCTATTTATAAATATCTCATCATTCAGACAAAAGGTTTCCTTATGCTTTTATTTGACAACAAACTGTTATTATTATTTAAGAAAAAAATATCCAAGTTGCATTATGCTTGAAGTTTTTTGAATTCAGACTATTGCATCTCTATAAGAAGGCCTCTGGTCACGTTATACAGATGATTTAAGGAAAGAATGGAATTCCTGTTTCTTGAACTGTGTCGTGGTAGCAATATTAAGAGCCTACTTAATAGAATAAAAACATTAGAGCTTCTTTAATCAAAATAAAACCCAAGTGTTATCTGGCATAGCTCATGGCCCATAATTCTGAGATGGGCTTTTTTCCCAGATAACTTGAAATCTACTGGTAACAGCCTCTTCACTTTAAAGAAATCTAATACTCATAGCCACCGCTAAATGGTATTGTATTTCAAAGTTACGAATTTGCAAACATTAAAAACTAATCCATTTTCCTGGTTATTGAGTTTATTGTAGAATTCTGCGTCTGAGCGTTCCATAGGTGCGATAGTTTTGATTAAGCAGAGCCCTTTTTCAGGGTTCTAGTGCTGCCCAGCTCAGCACATTTTATTCTGAATGTGAAGTGTGTACCTCCATATCACAGACCCACAGCCTCCCCAGGGACGCTGAGCACGGAGCCTTGTCAGAGCAGCTCGGCAGTGGCAGCAGCAGCAGAGCGGGACAGTTATCAGGCAGCTTCGACCACGAGCAGATTTGCCTCCTGGAGCTCTTTTGAGGGGAAACCTGGTAAAATGTCAAGGTGTCTGACTGACCTCACCTTTGTAATCTGTTACTTAAATCTTAGGAAAGGTCTGGAAAATCAAAACCGCTGTATAAGCTGAGAAGCAGTTGTGTGGGAGGAGCCCCAGAGTCGAGGGGAGTTGATCCCGGAGCAGGTTCATTCTGTGGTTGTGGTGTTTTTTCAGGAATGACTCAGGGTTTTCTCCATGACACAGAGGGTGGAATGTGATTACAGGCTGATCTTTGCAACAACCATGTGTGTTGTTTGGGAGGTTTGGTTGTAACTGGAATGATTCAGTGTAGAATATTTTTAGATGACAAAAATCAAAACATCTCTTCTTTACATTGGTTTTGAGTGTGTTGTCATAGAAACAGAACAGAAATAAATTGTTTTGGTTTTGGGGGGTTTTTTTTGTTTGTTTGTTTTTTTGCTCAGATATCTGCTTATTTCAGATTTCCCCAAAATAGTATTTTCACTGAATGGACAAAAAACTTAAATAAGAGTCCTAACCCTATTATTAAAGGTCTCTTCTTAAGGACCTGACCCCACAGGTGAGGGTCTGGAGTTGGAGCTCTATGTGCTGGTGTCTGTGGGACACTGCATGAATAGAATAGTCCTTTTCCAGGCACAGGAAAGGGGAGAGTAAAACATTAGAAATCTCAGAAACAAATGATTTAGCCAAAATTTTCGCGGGAATGGCATGGTCTGAATTGGATTGAAGGTTTAGGCTTCCTGCCAGTGGGCCTGCAGCCTGTTCTTCATGCTAAGAGCCCATAAGATGAGTGCACACAGGAGAAATTTCAAGTCACCTTCTAACTTTATTCTTTTTAGTTTCTTCCTCTTGCCAGTATTCAGAACAAGTAGAAAAACTCACTAGAGTCTCAATGCCTTTCCATCCCTAATTTTGATAGAAATATCAGTGAGCTGAACTTTTTAGGGCAAAGGCAAGAGGGAGGAAGAGCAGCAGCAGGCCCGCGTCCACCAAGACCTGCAGGGAGACGCCCAGTCGGGGAGCTGGCCGCTGCCGGCCAAGAGCACATGGCTCCAGCCTCAGCATTAGTTGTGCCCCGGTTAGAAGTTTAGCACTGGCGTGACAAGCACTCTGCCCCTGAGCCTGGATCCCATTCTGGGTCGGCAAGAGTAGGGAGGTTGGGGGCGGGCCTCAGAGGACAGGCCAGGGCTGGCCGCCACCTCAGTGGTGGAGGTGCTCCCCTGCCCCCACACACAGAGAGCTGAAAGGCCCGCCTTCCTCTGCCCAGGTCCCGGTCCCGGTCCCCTCGGAGACGAGCGCACTCCCCCGAGAGACGACGGGAGGACAGGAGTGTCCCCACCGCCTACCGGATGAGTAACAGCCCTGGAGTCAGCAGGAAGCGGACCCGGTCCAGGTAGGCAACCAAGCTTTCGCAGACGTGGGACCTGTACTGGGAAGGTGGGGCTTTCGCAGACGTGGGACCTGTACTGGGAAGGTGGGGCTTCCACATCCACAGCACAGAGCTGTCGGGAACCAGGGAAGCAGTTACTTTGACTGATCCTGAGTCATCCTGGCAGCATTTCCACTGCTCTGGAACTCTCACAGGCAGAGGGGAACTTGCCATGCTAGAGCCAGGGACCATCTGTCTTTGCAGTGGGTCATGGGGTCTCCATTTTCCCCAAGTCTAGGTGCTCCTCTGGACCCCCCACACACAGCACCTTATCCTCTACCTGTCGAGAAGGGAAAGGACAGTAGGGATGAGTGTCAAGGAAAATCAGAAGTTCAAGTCTCAAGTAGGTCCCTGCTGCTCAGGACCAGGCCCCAGCTTCAGCTCCCAGGAGTGGGCCTGAGAGCAGGGACAGGGTCCGTCCTCTGACCCCTTGACCACTGGAAGAGACCTGTCGAGGAGGGTGAGAGAGCCAGGTTCCCACATCACCGCCACCCCTGGTCTGGGCCTCTGACACTCAGCAAGCCAGGGCCCCCGCTCTCGCTCCCTGGGAGAGAGCTCTAGGGCTGACCTCTGCCACCAGAGGCCCCAGTACCACCACTGACTTGAGAAGACACAGAATCCAAGCCAGGAGCAGGGCTGGTGGACCAGTGGGCGTTTCCCTCTCAGCTAAGCATTGCCATCTGGAGACCATCCCGTCCATTGTGGGAGGTGCCACCTGAATACTTTAAGTCACTTGGCTTCTGTATTTCCATTTGCCCCAGAAATGAGGCTTGTTGTTTTTTGTGCCCTGGCTCTGGAATTAAGCAGGCCCCAGCTGTTGTAGGTGGACAGGAGTATTGCTGTCCCAGCGACTGAGGCATCCAGAAACAGGCAGGATGCCATTGTTGCCCATCGTAGTCTCAGATTGCATGAGACTATGCTGCTTAGTGTTTGTGTGTGTCAGGACATCCAGAGTTCCAGAACCTTCTGGAGCCTTCCAGAGGACAGATCTGAATTTCAGGTGTCTGCCATTCTTGGGCAAATGAACCCAACCATCACCCAAACCTGCCTCAGAGACCCGCCTCCATCAGCACTGCCCTTAACAGGAAGAGTTCTAAAAGGCATTGCTAGCCAAATAATGTTCCTGCAGTCTGGCTAGATCGTTCCATTAAATGATAAAATGTCATCTCATTTTCTTAAAACAGTAAAAACAGAAAAATCAGAAAGGAGCTGTGAAGCTAATATATTTCAGCAAAGGCTTCATGTACAGACTCATTCCGTCTGTTTATAAATTTCATTTTGTGCCTTAGAAATCCCTCACTAAGCGTACGTGACTGTTCCAGGATAACATGATGAAAAGTGAAGTCCATTTTAAATTTTATTCCTTATTCAAGTAATTGACATTTGAAATTTATCATCACCCTTGGTATATGTAAAGGGCATGGTCTAAAATTAATTCCTTGTAGCCGAAAATCTCTCCTAACAGAAGAGTTCTTGCTTTACCCTCAAAATTAGCCATTGCATTAAAAGAGCTATCACTTGAGACTATGGTAATTATATTAGGATTCATCAGAGCTTGTGTTATCATCGGAACTTTAAGTCAGACAAAAGAAGTCAAGATTCATCCCACTACAGGGCCCAGCTGCCCTGCCCTGGTGGATGGGATTAATCCTGTGACCTGACTCTGAGGGGCTGTGGGCAGTGGTGGATTCAGGGGGAACCCAGAAGAGTTGAACATGTGCATGATTACTGGTCAATTTCATGGTGGTGATTATAAACTGAGTTGTCTCCCAGTTCAGTTCAGTCACTCAGTCACGTCTGACTCTTTGCAACCCCATGAACTGTAGCACACCAGGCTTCCCTGTCCATCACCGACTCCTGGACCTTGCTAAAACTCACGTCCATCGAGTTGGTGATACTATCCAACCATCTCATTCTCTGTCATCCCCTTCTCCTCCTGCCTTCAATCTTTCCCAGCATCAGGGTCTTTTCTAATGAGTCAGTTCTTCTCATCAGGTGGCCAAAGTATTGAAGCTTCAGCATCAGTCCTTCCAATGAATATTCAGGACTGATTTGCTTTAGGATGGACTGGTTTGATCTCCTTGCAGTCCAAGGGACTCTGAAGAGTCTTCAACACCACAGTTCAAAAGCATCAATTCTTTGGCACTCAGCTTTCTTTATCGTCCAACTCTCACATCCATACATGACTACTGGAAAAACCATAGCTGTGACTAGACAGACCTTTGTCAGCAAAGTAATGTCTCTGCTTTTTAATCTATCTAGGTTTGTCATCACCTCATGGCAAATAGATGGGGAAACAATGGAAACAGTGACAGACTTTCTTTTCCTGGGCTCCAGAATCACTGCAGATAGTGACTGCAGCCATGAAATTAAAAGACGCTTGCTCCTTAGAAGAAAAGCTATGACAAACCTAGAGTTGTCTCTAGGTCCAGAATATGTTTTTATAGAGGGCAAGTTATATAAACCCAACAGTCAGGCTGTTCCCTCTGTCCTTCTACTCAGAGTAGCTGCTGGGGCGGAGAAGGGGGTCTCTGCTTCAGTACAGCAGCAGGTAGCTAATTATGCACCAAGTCAGGGCGACTAATCCCATCAGGTCCCCCAACTGAGGGGAAAGTGCCTCCTCCCAGATTTGAAGGATTATTCCTACAAGCTGATCATTGAATGCAATGCTTCTTTCGCTGATTTTTTTTTTTTTAATTTTAACTTACTAGAAAGTTTTTAATTTACTTAGAAATAGTACAGTGAACAGCCATCTGCATGAAGCTTGTAGCTCAATTCACTGTTAATGTTTTTCCCACATTTGCTTTCCTCTCTCTCTCTCTCCCTCCCTCCCACCTTTCTATGTATGTATTTCATGACTTACACGAGTCCAGGCCAGTCCAGGTCATTGAAGACCCCACACTCTGGGTTTGTCTTACTTTGTCCTCTTGGCTGTGTTGCTGTTAAGTATCTGCGGCAAGAGTACTGTATACTGTATAAATGTTGCTGTGTGACTTCCCATGGTATCACACAGATGCACACGTGTCCCTTTGCCCCGTTACTAGTGACTCTGAGTTTGATGGCTTGGTTAAGGTTGCACTTGCTTTTGCCTTTTCCTCTTTGAACTGGCAGGTAGTCTGTGGGCGGCGCTGCACAGTGTGAATGTCTGCTGCCATCGACTTTCTCCTCATTTTTTCTCTAAAGACACCCCACCCTTTGTTTAGTATCATTGTGGATTTGGGGTTTGGGGAATTTGTTTTATATTGGTTGCATAATAATCCATTGCCATTATATTCCATTTGATGGTGACATCGTCTCACATTTGACCCCGTTGTTCCTTGAGCACTTTGTCACTTTTGACCCAAGATACTCTAGGTTTAGCTGTTGCTTCCCCTACCTCGGACCTGGGGTCAGTCATTTCTCCTAGGAATCATGGTTCCTTTTAGTGAGTGTTTAGAAATCTAAATTTGGGTAGAGTGAATATTTTTTAAAGTAAAATTCATGAAAATGTTTAGCCAAATCATATTACCATATACTCCAACAGGAAGTCCCCGTTACTTTATAACAGTAAATAGTTAGTGATTGATTGGGGAGGGGGTGGTTAGCATTGAATTCCTCCAGCTCATCACTGCTCTGAACACATCAGTAAGTGTCTATCAAGTAAGTGGGATATACCGCTGTTCTGCAGCTCTTACATCATGCGTGCTGCTGCTGCTGAGTCGCGTCAGTCGTGTCCGACTCTGTGCAACCCCGTAGACGGCAGCCCACCAGGCCCCGCCGTCCCTGGGGTTCTCCAGGCAAGGAGACTGGAGTGGGTTACATCATGCATGAGATGTTATTAATTCATTGTAGACTATGACTGTTAAAGGTTGTAGAGCAACCAGTTAAGAAAGGCTGAAAATCTAATAGAGACTGTTAAAGAGAACATTAAAATGCTTTATTAATGCAAAAGAAAGCAGAAAAGTGGGGAGGGGAAGGGAAAAGAACAAATAGACAACTGGAAGGCAAAAGAGATTGTTAACACCATCTGTACAAATAATTACATTAAATGTAAGTAGACTAAAAGCTCTAGTTAAAAGGCAGAAATTTAGACTACATTAAAGTGCAAAACCTAATACTAAGCTGCTTAAGGGACACCTGAAATACACAAAGACTTTGAAATCTAAAAGACTGAAAAAAGATACACCATACAGGGCTAATAAGAAGAAAGGCAATATGGCTGTTTTAATAGAAGACCACATAGACTTGAAGCAGTGGTGCTAGAAATCAAGAAGGCCTTTTCATAATGATGAAGGGATCAGTTCTTCATGAGCACATAATGTTTTAAATGTGAGTGTTGAATAAAAGCTTTAAAATACTTGAAACAGAAACTGAAAGAATTAAAGGGAAAAAGGCAGGCAGTATAGCAGTACAGATGCAGCAAACGTGAGCAGAGCATCAACCACCTGAACACTACGCCCTGCAGTGAGGCACGCACTCTCATGGCGTGTGCGTCGTGGCGTGCTCGGGCCAGTCACCAAGCTAGACCATTCTCTGTACCACTGAATTAGTGCCAGTACGTTCACATAACACAGAGTGTCTCTTCCGACCACATGACTAAGTGTGTGTGTGCTAAGTTGCTCAGTCGTGTCCGACTCTGTGCAACCCCATGGACTGCAACCCGCCAGGCTCCTTTGTCCATGGGATTCTCCAGCCAAGAATACTGGATTGGGTTTCCATGTTCTCCTTCAGGGGATCTTCCCAACCCAGGGATTGAACCTGAGTCTCTTATGTCCCTGCATTGGCAGGCGGGTTCTTTACGACTAGCACCACCTAGGAAGGCCGACTTTAAGTATAAAAATCTGTAAAAGGATATCTGGAAAGATCCCAAATATTTGAAAATTAACATATTTGAAAATTACCCATAGGTCAAAGAAGAAATCACAAGAGAAAGTAGAAGATAGTTTGAAATGAATAATAATGAAAATGTGACACTCAAGTCTGTGAGGTGCAGTTGTGCTCAGAAAGAAGTTACTAGCTTTAAATGTTTATATTAAAAAAAGAGCAAAGTCTAAAAACTGTGATCTAATCTTCTGTCTTAAGCTAGAAAAAAGAAGAACAAATTAAACCAAAAGTAAGTAGAAGCAAGGAAGTAATAAAAGTAAGATCAGAAATCAACAAAACAGAAAACAGACTCACAGAGGAAAATAGTAAAACCAAATGATGGTTCTTTGAAAATGATTTTTTTAATTGATTAATCTGTTTTTAGATTGATCAAGAATGAAAGACCCAATAGATATTAAAAGAATAATAAGGAAATAAATACCATGCCAATAAACTTAACAATTTAGGTGAAATGGACAAATCTCCTTGAAAGAAACAAACTACAAACGGACAACAGAAGAAATGGAAAGTCTAAATAGTTCCATACCTACTAAAGGGATTTCATTTATAATTTAAAACTTCCAAAAAACTCAGGCCCAGATGACTTCTATCAGTAGAGTCTAACAAACATTCAAGAAAAAGGAGAACACCAGTTTTATAGACACTTCGAAGGAAACAGAAGAGAGAACACTTCATGAGCCCACCCTGAAGCAGATGGCCACGTGTGTGCACATCTGTGTGGTGTGGAGTGTGTTTTGTCAGGGGGTGTAGATGTAGTCATGAACTAATATTCTCAGGAAAAGAAGTGCAAACATTCTTAACAAAATGTTAGCTGATTTGAGTGTAGCAGTTTACTAAAAGGATAATAACCAATACATCGGGACCAAATGGGATTTGTCTCAGAAGTGCAGAGTTCTTTAACATTCAAAAACCAGTCGTTGTAATTCACAGTGTTGACAAAAAAATTGAAGAGAATCATATGACATCTCAATGGATGCAGAAAAAAGTATTTGACACAGTTGATCACCCATTCATTAAAAAGAAAAATGGAGGGGGGGGATATTTTTGGCAAAAGCAGCAATAGAAGGAAATCTTTTCCATCCAATTTTATTTTTTGCTGCACCCAGCAGCTTTTGGGAACTTAGTTCCCTAACCAGGGATTGAACCCTGGCCCTCGGCAGTGAAAAGGTGGTGTCCTAACCGCTGGACCACCAGGGAATTCCTGAAGGGCATCTTTGAAAAATCTGCAACTAACATCACACTTCCTAGTGCCTTCCTCTGAGATGAGAGACAAGGCCAGGGTGTCTGCTGTGTAATAGAATTCATAGCCATGACAGTAAGGCAAGAAAAAGAAATAGAAGGCATAAAGATTGCAAAGGAAAATGTAAAACTATCTTCTTACATAATTATGTAAATCTTAAGGAACCTCTTATTTCTGTATACTAGCATAAAACACGGAGAAGGCAATGGCACCCCACTTCAGTACTCTTCTCTGGAAAATCCCATGAACGGAGGAGCCTGTTGGCGTGCAATCCATAGGGTCGCTAAGAGTCGGACACAGCTGAGCGACTTCACTTTCATGCATCGGAGAAAGAAATGGCAACCCACTCCAGTGTTCTTGCCTGAAGAATCCCAGGGACGGGGGAGCCTGGTGGGCTGCCGTCCCTGGGATGCCACCTATGGGGTCGCACAGGGTCGGACGTGTCTGAAGCAACTTAGCAGCAGCAGCATAAAACAATTAAAAAATGAAGTTAAAAGCAATACCATCCATAACAGTATCAGAAAAGCAAACTACATATGGATTAGTGTAAGGAAACATGTAAGATCTTTCTACAATGAAAAACCATAAAACATTTCAGAGAAAATGTTTAGGAAACTTAAAGAAATGGAGAGAAACTCCGTATTCATGGATTGGAAGGCTTGGTATTAGTCAGATGCTCTTCTCCACAAATTGATCTGTAGATCCAATACAGTCCCAATCAAAGCTCTCATGGGCTTCTTGTAGGTATTGGCAAACTGACTAGCAGTCAGAACAACCTTGAGGACTTCCCTGGTAGTCCAGTGGTTGAGAGTCCTACTGCCATTGCCAGAGTCACGGGTTCAACCCCTGGTCCAGGAAAATCCCACGTGCCACAGAGCCACTAACCCCACGAGCCACAACTGCTGAAGCTTACGCTCTGGAGCCCACGCTCCACAAGAGAAGCCGCAAGCCTGCTCCTCAGCGAGAGAGCAGCCCCTGCTCGCCCAAGTGGAGAAAGGCCCGCGTGTAGCAACAAAGACCCGGCGCAGCCAAAAACAAAAGGAAATTAGAAAAGAAAGAAAAGAAAAAAACTTTGAAACTAAATTGGAGGACTTTTACTACTAATTCAAGACTTACTAGAAAGCTTCATCAATCAGACAGTATGTGCTGTACACCTTTAAGAGGTAAAGAGCCAAAATAGCGCAGTGAGGAAAGTCTTTTCAACAAAATTTGCTTGAATAACTGGATACCAAAGTGGAAGAACAGTGACCTGTACCCCATATACCAAGTTTAACTTAAGATGTATCACAGACCTAAATGTGAAAACTGAAACCATTCTGTGTGTGTGTGTGTGTGTGTGTGTGTGTGTTTGTTTTTTTAAGAAAATAAGGAGAATACATTTAATGAAGTGCCAGAGAATCTTGAGGATATAGACAATTCCACCATAAGAAGAAAAGATTATAAATTTGACTTCATTGAAATTAAAAATTTCATTCAAAAGGCACAGTTAAACTGCATTGACAGGCCCCAGATGGGGAGAAATATTTGCAGTGTGTATCTTTGACAAAGGCCTGTGTCAATACCGAAAAGACAACCCCATAGAAAAGGGGCAGACTGCCTGAAAGATGTTTCATGACAGAATATATTTAAGGGCCTCATCTCCATCAGTCTGGAAGGACGTTGTTGTTGAGCTGTCAGGGAGAAAAACTACCATGGCTTCCAGTTCTCTGATGGGCGCTTGGATGCACAGCCTTCTGGTCAAGCGTCTGCGACTTGATATTGCTGTAGCATTTACTGTGTGCCTGGGAGTTGAGTTTTTCTCTTAAGTTTGCTGTGGGTGAATCAGGAAAGAAGGCATACACGGTTTCCTACACAAATTGTGATTCCATAAAAGATCTGGAGGAGATGAGGAAGGCTGGTGTCTTTCAGAGTGCAGAGTGATTTGGGAATGTAAAGGATTTCTTTGGGTTGAGTTCCGTGGTAGTTAGTCACTTGATCTGTGTTCCTAAAGTATGAACCATGAATATCTGGGCTACGGAATAGTTTCTCTTGATAAATAAACAACTAATAAATACTGTGCATGAGAAAAAGAATATATTTAAATAGCCAGTGAAGATAGGGTATGAAAAGATGCTTAGCTTCATTAGTCATCTGTTAGTGAAATGCAGATTAAAACCACAATGCAGTGCTGTTTACACTGACAGGAATAGCCGGAAATAAGCAAGCCCGGTATTACGTAGTAAGTGTCGACAAGCGTGTGAGCAGCCGTAATCCTGAGACGTAGCTGCAAGGCGGGGGCAGGGTGGTACAGCACTTGGGAAACAGTTCGGCGGTTTCTTACAGAGTCCGCATGTACTGCTCCAAGGCCCGACTCTGCTGGTCCCAGGTGTCCACTCCCCATAAACATTTGCCCGCAAATGCCCACTTGATTCGTAATTGCCAAAATTGGCAACAACTCAGGTATCGGTTAACAGGAGAAAGCCTAAACTGTATGAAGGCAGATTCATACAGTATATAATCAAAGTAGGAACCATTATAATCAACACATTCTTTTGCCAATGAGAAATAAGTTTGTCTCTTCTTATAGCATAAAAATCTGTGCTTCGGGATTCAACCAACTCTTGGAAAGCATTTTCTGCGTCCTGCTGGTTGCGGAAGCATGTTCCCTGCAAAAAGTTGTTGAGATGCTTGAAGAAGCAGTAATCACTTGGCAAGAGGTCAGGTGAATATGGCGGATGAGGCAGAACTTCGTAGCCCAGTTTGTTCAACTTCTGAAGCGCTGGTTCACAGCGTGCGGCCGGGTGTAGTGCAGGTGAACTGGGCCCGTTCTGTTGACCAGTGCCGGCTGCAGGTGTTGCAGTTTTCAGTGCATCCCATCCATTTGCTGAGCATACTTCTCAGATGTCATGGTTTTCACCAGGATTCAAAAAGCTGTAGTGGATCAGACTAGCAGCAGACCACCAAACAGTGACTATGACTTTTTTTTTGGTGCAAGTTTGGCTTTGAGAAGTGCTTTGGAGCTTCTTCTTGGTCCAGCCACTGAGCTGGTTGTCGCCACTTGTTGTATAAAATCCACTTTTTGTGGCATGTCACAGTCCAATTAAGAAATGGTTCATTGTTGTTGTGTACAATAAGGGAAGATGACACTTCAAAAGGACAATTTTTTTTGACTTGCAGTCAGCTCATGAGACACCCATTTAACAAGCTTTATCACCTTTCCAATTTGCTTCAAATGCCAGAAGACTGTAGAATGGTCAACACTGAGTTCTTTGGCAGCTTCTCGGGTAGTTGTAAGAGGATCAGCTTCAGTGATCCTCTCAGTTGGTCGTTGCCAGCTTCCAACGGCCGCCCACTGCACTCCTCATCTTCAAGGCTCTCCTCTCCTTTGCAAAACTTCTTGAATTACCACTGCACTGTGCTTTGGTTAGCAGTTCCTGGGCTAAATGCATTGTTGATGTTGTGAGTTGTCTCCGACGCTTTATGACCCATTTTGAACTCTAATAAGAAAATCGCTCAAATTTGCTCTTTATCTCACATCATTTCTAAAATAAATATAAATAGCAAGTAATAAGTCATTAGCAAAAAAAAACATAAAGCAAGAAATGTGTGTTAAAATGATGTATATAACAAAACTGCATTTTTTTAAGAATGTATTCCAGTGTCAAACAGCAAAGTTCAGCAGTGCAAAACTGCAATTACTTTTGCACCAACCTAATACATGCTAGAAATCAGAGCAGTGGGTCCTGTGAGGGAGGGGAAGGGGGTGCAGATGGCAGAGCATCAGTGGAAGAACCTTCTGGATGGTGGAATGTCCCTGATTGTGAGAGGTTTCTGGGTTTCACCATGTCTGCAACTTGGCCAGAATCAACAAATAGCACTTCAGACATTTGCATTTTGCTGGATGTAAAGCACACCTCAATTTAAAATAATACTATTAATAATTAGATTACTTAATTCCTTAAGCAAACACTTGGAAAGTTTTGTTATGAAGATCAAGTTGTAGTGATTTACAGGTCAGGATTGCTAACCTACCTTTATTTCATATCAGCAGCCCCAGGAGCTTAACTAGATTTGGGGTTGAGGTCACTTTTTTTTTTTTTTAACCCTGCTTCCTTTGAAATCCTAGACATTTGTTTATAGACAAAAATTCGCAAAAACCTCTGCAGTATAAGAAGTAGGCCTGTGGTATTATGCACTTTCCACCTCTGTGTCCAGCCCCAGGAACAGCCTCTTCTTTCTCGACCACTTCTCTTCATCCAGGCCTGCACAGAGGCCACCTCCCCACAGCCCAGCTCACTGGGGGACACTTCCCGCAGCTGAAGTCGTCAGGCTGTCACCACCCAGGGCCAGACCCTGGTGCTGTGGTTGAGGCAGAGCCATAAAGCTGTGCCCTGCCAGACAGGAGGATCGGCTTGCTTCTCTGGCTCAGCAGTCTGCTATGCCAGGGGCCCATGGGAGCTGAACCGGGGCCTGGACTCAAGCACGAGCCCCCTCAGGTGCCTGGGGTGGCCCTGCCTGTACCCCACACTCTGCTACCAAGGCGGATAGGGGCACCAGGGAAATACCCTGGTGAGTGACAGGTCGGGTGGCAGGTGAAATGGTGAGAGGACGTGAGGACAGACCCTGGGGTGTCTGCAGGTTGGGGAGGGCCTGCAAGCTACCTGAGTCCTGAGGAGCCGGGAGGAGTCTGAGCTGTACAGGCGGTGACCTGGGGTGTCCGTGTTTAGAGCAATAAATATTTTCAGGGGTCACTATAGCACTGGGAGCCTGTCATCCACCCTCCAGCTGGCACCCTGCACAGTTTGGGCATCAGGCTCATGAAATTCACGGTGACCTGTGTCTGCAAAGAGTCTCCCAGAAATGCTTGGTCACAGCAAGAGGGCAGGCTGCGGAGGCCCCTGTGCTGTGTGCCGGGGTGGGCTTCTCAAGGACTGGCAACAGGTGGTCTTTGAGAGGAAGCCCAGAGGAGGGGCTCAGTGCCCGTGTGCACTTCCACGCTTTCACCATCTACACACGTTCCCTCTTTCTTCAGGCGTTTTAGGGGCACGAGAAGGAGGGTCACAGGGCAGAATGTAGCACGAGACCTTCGGGAAGCTCAAGGATGTCTTCTCTGGGCGGGGGAGGGTCTGGAAAGGGGAGATGGAGCTGGGGGCACATTTCTGACGTGGGATTGCAGGCCTTAGTGACTCGGAGCGTGTGGGCTAGTCAGCGAGACGTGGCCGTGGGGACCAGCAGGAGCACAGGCAGCCCCGGAGCACTGTCCACCTCAGGCCAGGACACACTGAGCTTTTGTGTTCGCAGAGCTTGGTTTTAATCATTTTCCATTTCTGGCTGGAAATTCCCATTAAGTCAGCATAAATGAACAGGAAGCATAAACAGCACTCAGTTGCTTATCTTGAGTGTTTAAATGCAGATAAAGTGCTGAGTGTGTTATAAACCCACAGGCATCTGACTTCAGGACTTCTGTCTCAAAGGTGGTCTACATTTCACTTCTTGCATGGCTTTTATATTGTTAACACCCATCCAGGTTTCAAGTTAAATGTACATAGTTCTTAAAAAGAGTTAATGTGTATAGAAGGGGGAAGTTGCCCAATTCTCCTGGAATACACCCAGCACTCCTTCAGAGCCAGCGCGGTGCCTTTGTCTAACACTGCTTTCCTTCCAGGAGCCCCCACGAGAAGAAGAAGAAGAGACGCTCACGGTCACGGACCAAGTCCAAGGCCGGATCTCAGCCAGCCTCCCCGAGCAAGCAGCCCGCGCGCCGCCACTCGGCCAGCATCTCTCCTGTGGAGAGCCGGGGCTCCAGCCAGGAGCGCTCCAGGTAGCCCCGCCGTGACCCGCCCCGACCTCTGGGCCGCGCAGGGCAGCTGAGACGGGGCAGGCTCGCTGGCAAAGCCCCAGACCCCTGCTCCCACGCCCTCCTCTCTGTGTCACTCAGGCTCAAAATGAGCCTTAGGCGGACACAGAGGTCAGAGAACCTAGGCTGCCTCCTGCACCCCGCACCCTGGGCTGCCCCCACCCCCCACCCCCCCGTGACGCAGGTGGGGGGCCTCCCCGTCCCAGACCCTGGGTGCGAGTCCTGGGGAAGCGCCTGCGTCAGATGTAATGTGGCAGCAGCCGTTCCCTGATGATGGCACCTCTGTCCTCACATGGGCCGTGTGAGGTGGGAGTCGCCCCCGCTGCAGAGCCTCTGTGACCACGGGAAGGGAGCAGGCACAGGAGTGCACGGTGACTGAGCCCCAGAACCCCTGTC